>NC_058131.1:51590540-51636685 GCF_016433145.1 Gracilinanus agilis
CTCCTCTCTCCCTTCTCCTCTCTCCCTTCTCCTCTCTCCCTTCTCCCTTCTCCTCTCTCCCTTCTCCTCTCTCCCTTCTCCTCTCTCCCTTCTCCCCTCTCCCTTCTCCTCTCTCCCTTCTCCCCTCTCCCTTCTCCTCTCTCCCTTCTCCTCTCTCCCTTCTCCCCTCTCCCTTCTCCTCTCTCCCTTTTCCCCTCTCCCCGCTCCCCGCTCCCCTCTCCCACATCTCTAAGCACGAGGAGACGCTACTATGGCGGTGGTTTGCCCGTGAGAGGTGGGGGCCCGAGTCATGGCTTCAGGGGGATGCCGGGCCAGTTGGAAAGAACAGAAGCTCCTTGCCCAATCCAGTGAAGGCAAAGGCTAAAGGAATCTCTGCCCTCAGTTCTTGGCTCACCATAGGCACCGGCTAAATGTCTGTCAAACGAATTGCACTCCCTTGGGAATGGCTGGATCCCCCATCATTGAAGGCCTTCAAGCAGAGGCTTAATATGGCGGATAATGCGGATCCCTTTCAAATCAAGGGAGGAGCTCAATGACCATCAAGGCTTCTTCCAACCCTAAATTTCTTGGATCCTCCAGAAGGGAAGACCATTCATGAAGGAAACCATCTTAAGGTTCAAAGAAGGGGAAACGGCATAATGAGGAAGTCCTGGGAAACTGGCTGTATAAAAGCCTGCCGTAAGGGAGAGAAGAGCAAAGGAAGGAAGGCCGGGCCACATCGGCGTGCCGGGCCACATCGGCGTGCCGGGCCAAAGGCTAAGAAGAGGAGGTGCTACATGGACATAGGAAGGAGAAGGAATGAGCTCCGAGGCCCTCGGGGAAGGCTTGATCCAGGTGGGACTTGAGCCGAGAGCCACAGGAAGCTTTGCAGCGAGTTACTGAGCATTTGCGAATGCCTCACACGTTCCTTGTGATGTCCCAGGCGCTGTGTGTTGGCCAAAATGAAACCATCCCTGCCGTGAGAAGCTGATAGTCTAACCGAGAAGCCGCCGATACCTGCTTGGAGTAAAGGAGGGTTTCAAAAGGGACTTAATCTAGCAAAGGCATGTTGGATAGATATTGCTGTGGAAAGAATCAAGGACACCAGCTTGGGGACTGTTGAGGCATTTCGATAGGAGGTGATAATGGCCAGGAATGGGAGGTTCTAACAGTGGAAATGGAGAGGAAGGGTTAGTCTGTCAGAGCCATTTCAGAAGAAAAATCATTAAGATTTGGTAACCGATTAGGTAAGTCGTGATATATATTTTAAAAAAGCCTTCTTCCTCCCTACGTGAAAATTGTTTCTCTTCTTGTTGGTATAAAGTAAATTTATATCTGTTTCTGACTCAGTGGCCCCGGGGTAAAGGAGACACTTGAATGATAGGTTATCCAAGAAAATCTGGGTAAGTAGACAGAGTTGCTAACCTGAGCTCAGGCTGTTTATGTGCTGCCGAGGAGGTGAGTGCTTGAAGGTATCTCTCTCAGACAGTCATCAGAAACTTAGCAGACGTGGACTTTGAAACTCGGTTCAAAAGATAAGTAGATCTTGGCTACCGAAGAGGCTTGAACCCCATTTATTGGCAGTCGCTATACCACTAATAAACGGATCACCCTTGAAGAAAAAAGAGAAAGGAGTCTGCATCTGACCATCCAAAGGAGTTGTTATCAGGTTGAAAGGCCTAAGGAAGAATGGCTGGCCCAGGGGTCACACAGCCAACAAATGTCTGAAGCAGAGATGGAACCTGAGTCTTCCTGGGCCCCCAAGCCCACTGAGATCTGCCACTCCATGCTCCCTCTAGGAATCCCCAAAGGCAAGAGCTTTGGGAAGGAGAACAAGTCGGGAAAGGAGACAGAGATCAGGAGGGAATGGGCTCCCTTTTGAAAATATTAAGTTTGAAGGGACTTTGGATAGCCAGGAAAAGGTGTAAAGCTGGCAGTTTAACTAGGATGAAGTAATGACTTGTGATGGAAAAGATTCAGATCCTAGCTCTGCCACTTCCTCTGTGATCTCGGGCAGGCCACTTCAGTGCTATCAGCTTTAGTTTCCCTACCTGTAGAATGAGGGGTAAAACAAAATGGTCTCTAAATTCTTTTCCAATTCTGAAACCCCATGACCTTGTGATTCAGCTTGCCATGAAGTTGGGCATGCATTACGATCATATATGTTCAGATCAATTGGCTAAGTGTCATGGAGTATTCAAAGAACTATCGGAATTTACCATAAAACTTAAAATTTTTGATTTTGAGAGCTCTTAGATTACTGTTGTGCTTCTTAAAGAATGAAAAGGGTTGAATTGGGACCTCTTTTTTCAATTATTAAGTATTTTAAGGGAAAAGGAACAATCCCAGATACTCAAGACAAATCAGCTTAATTCTAATACCTCCTCATAACTATGGTACAAGGCAGCCAGTATCTGACAGCCCTCATCAGAGTGACTAAGTATCCCCATACCCATTTATTTTGTAGTCTTAAGTAATACCTGACAGCAGAAGATTGGCGTGGTAGCTGACCTAAGTGCATTTCAGTCCAAAAATTCCCTCCCCTTTCTCTGCCAATAACCCTGTGCCCATCTCTCCACTCTTCTTCCCTTGGAATACTGCCTAATAGATGTGATATTTATAGAACTTACTGGAAGCTGCTTGCCCATTGCTGAACTTCAGATTGGGTGCTATTCTGTTCTGTTTTTTTTTTTTTTAATTGAGAAGGACTTGAACTAGAGGATTGGAGCCATTGCCCATTAGTCAATGGTCAATACAGGAATTGGTATCATGCTAGCAGTTCTTTTTAGACCCCAAATTAATCCATTTCTTGGTTTGGAATCCACTTTTAAAGAATTTTTAAAAATGAATTGTCATGAAGATCTGTCCCAGAGGAGAGTTTTATAGACTTTTGTACCTCTTTTACTAGCTTCTCTCCATCCTTTCCTCTACTCCTGTGAGCACGCCCCGAACTTCTATTCTCTCTTTTTCTCTCTTTATTCTCTTTTTTTTTTCTAGGATCACTTCCCAGTTTCCAAATCTGTTGACTCTGGTCCTGAACTGCAAACACTGGACTTTTCCTTTTGGATAACTGAGTTCATCATCTACCCCTTTACCTTTCTCACTTCCATTAGTGAGGTATAATTAACATCTTAGACCCTTAGGCTCACAATCCTCAGAATCATCTCTCACTCAATGGCGACGTTATTTAGTAAAAAACAAAACAAAACAGTTTGGGTTTGGAGTTGAGGCCCAAGTTCAAGTACTGACTACATCAATAGTTCTGTAGCCTTGGGCAAGGCGTCAAACATTTTTGAGCCTTAATTCCCTTCTTGGGAAAACAGGAACTCTATTATCCCTGACTCTCTAGATTCTTGTGTGAATCAAATAAGATAATGAATATGTAAATAATTTTTTAAACCATAAAATACTCTATAAATTTTAGCTTGTATTTTTATTCTCTCTCACTTTGTATATTTTCAACCAGTCACAAAATCCCATTGATTCTCTGCAGCATCTCTTTGGATGACCTTAGTTTAAGCATTTAGACATTTCCCAATAGCTTTCTGATTTATGTCTCCCTCCAGGTTGGTCTCCCTAAAACAATCAGGTCATTCGCCTGCTCAGAATGCCCACTCAGGCATTAACTATGGTAGGAAGTTGGTGACAATTCATATTCCAAAAAGAATGTTTGACAAAACTCTAACACATCTTGATACTATCAACCCTACAAGGCACAGGCAGAGAAGGTCCTTTTTAGTATGGTGAAAAGGTTAGATCTGCAGCTAGGTGGTACATCAGGCCTGAAGTTCGTGAGGTCAAATCCAGCCTCAGACACTCCTTGGCTGGGTGACCTTGGGCAAGTCACTTAATCTCATTTGCCTAGTCCTTGCCCTGCTGTCTTAAGAGTTGTTACTAAGACAGAGTAAGGGTTAAAAAAAAGAATAATGTAAATAATTAAAGGAATATTTGTGTTCGTGGTTTGTCTGTACCAACAGATTAAGAGATGATGTCACTGAAGTCCATTTTTCAGATTTATTGCCACACCAATGTAGGATTTAAAATTAATGTCCAATACTTCAAGTATTATTTTTATAAAGTTTACTATCTGACAAAATAAAACCACATGACTTAAGTTTTTCTACCTGCTCAAAAATCCCTCTCCACCAAAGCTGCAACAGGAAGGAAAGAGAGCTAGAGACGAAACTACATCTAATTTATATTCTGTCTGTGTCAGCATGTAATGACAAGAAGCGAGTAGAGTGGTGGGAATCATAGTTTTGCTGGGGATTGTAGTTTTTAGGGTAACATTCAAAATTCCACAATCCCCCCTGGGATCCTTTGGGAAACTAGTCTCCTCAATGGATCATGTAAACATAACCTATTTATAAATTACAATAATTTGGGATAAAAGGGAAAGAGATCAAAACCAATGATTGCTAGGCACGCTGACAAAGAGCCAATTGGGGGCAGTCCTCTTCAACATAAGAGTATACATACAAAATAAATGTGTTATAACCCCCCATGGTTCAATCAGTTGCACCCCAAAATTAATTCTGGATCTTCTGATGCAGTGTAGGTTTCTGCAGTCATTTTTCTCCATACAGTTCATTTTCTGGATTCAGGGAGTTAGCAAGCTTCTTTTTTCTGAAATTTTTCTCAAACAAAATTTTATATCTTGAATTTTTATGAAAATACAATCCCTCTGAGGAGAGTATTGACCAGCACCTGGATCAACTCAGAATAAATGGTTGAGTTATGAGGTGTATGAGTCAATTATCAAAAGAAAACCAAAAACATAAAAAGAAAAACAAATAAAAGAAAAAAATTAAACTTTGGTAGAAAGAAAAAATTATTTTTGCTTTCTCTCTCTTATATTTCCCTCTTATCTCTAACTATTGTAGTTTCCTCTTAGAAGATGAAATGTATATACCTGTAATTAGAAGATTTTTAGGGGTACAAGATGATTATGTCAAATGATCCACTGGGGAGACTAGTCTTCCAAAGGATCACAGGGGGGATTATGAAGATGGGATTAACTCCCCCCTTGCCCACTTTTAGATTTAATCACCAGAAGCATATACACCCCACTTATCCTTAAGTATAGGGAGGTCTGTGACCCACATATGCTATAGTAAGTGACAAATCAAAAATGACTGACTGCCCCACGGGCAGTCCTAAGCAAAGCTAAAGCTGCATTTGGTCCATGTAAAGTGGAAGGAAGGCACAAGAAGTGACAAACAGAATGGTCTTTAAAAGAGAAAAACTTCCTGTGAGGGGTCTTTGGCCTTTGAACTTGGCCTTGAAGGAGCTCTGGCTTGGACTACTCTTGGATCTTCCTCTAGGACTACCACATGGGTGAGTGAAAAGGGTGATTCCTTTTCTTGACTTTTCTAGAGATACTAGCCTCCAGAGAGGCCTCTCATCTTGGAGGAGGCCTAGTGGCTAGAAGATGCCTTATTTAATTTACCTCTGGGTCCCCTTTTGCTGGGACCTCTGAAGCCCTGCCTGGTTTAAACCAGGCTAGAGTAATATCTCTCTTTCCCTCTTTCCTTCCTGTGGCGGCTTTGATAGAGTGGGGATTTTTGAGCAGGTAGAAAAACTTAGTCATGTGGTTCTGTTTTGTCAGATGATAAACTTTATAAAAATAATACTAGAAGTATTGGACATTAATTTAAATCCTACACCAATTAACTATTCAAATGGGACACTTTTCTAGAGCAAGGCAAAATAAAAACAAAACTGGTCTAGAATCTCAAAGGAAATGATGGGAAAATTTTAAATTGGGGGAATAGTTCCTCTACTTACATTATTTTTTTTAAACCCTTACCCTAATCTTAGAATCAATACTGGATATTGGTTCTAAGGGCTAGGCAATGAGGGTTAAGTGATTTGCCCAGGGTTTCACAGCCAGGAAGTGCCTTAGGACATATTTGAACCCAGAACCTCCTATCTCCAGGCCTGGCTTTCAATCCATTATATTATAAATCAGTAATCATCAGACCTGTGTAGAATAGAAAGTAGCTCTGTGGCCCAAATTAGATAACAAGGAATCGGAAATAATCAAACCCTGTAACCAGTTCTTGCTAATCTGAGAAGATCAATTACTTGTGGAAGAACTCCTTATTTGATAGGAACCTTCATGGAAAACTGGAAATCAGTTGGGCAGAAATTAGGTTTAGACCATCATCTTATACAAAAAAAAAAAAAAAAGCTTTAAAATGGATGTGCAACCTGAAAATAAAAGGTCACACACACACACGCATGCACACGCACACGCACACGCACACGCACACGCACACGCACATATATTTTAATTTAGAAGAGAACCAGATCAGGGACCTTTCAGAGCTGACTAAAGCGAGAGACCTTAACCATACAAAGGATAGAAGTTTTCACAAAAGATCAGATGATGATGTTACATGAAATTCAAAAGCTTTTGCAGGAACAAAATCAGCTCCACTAGGCTAAGAAGGGAAGTCGGCTGCTTGAGGGGAAAATAAAAAAAGAAATCTTTTCATCAGATCCATCTGATAAGAGTCTGTTCCCTAAAGGAATTAACATCAACACATAAGCCATTCCCCAATGGGCAAAACAGTCCAAGGATGTGCCCAAAAGAATCGCAGAGCATTGAGAACCATATAAAAGCCTGCTCCAAGTCACTGATAATAAGAGAAATACAAATCAAAACACCTCTGAGGTTTCCCCTCACACCCAGCAGATTGGCAAAGATGGCAAAACATGGAAATCATATCAGAATAACAGGGTCATTAATATACTGTTGGGGAAACCGTGAATTGGTCCAACTGTTCTAGAAAATCATTATGTTTTGGGTTTGTTTGTTTTTTAATGACAGGACTGTCCAAACTTTTCCCACTTCTAGACATACATACTAAAAAGATCCAAACTAGGACACACCACCTAGGTGGCTCAGCGGATTGAAAGCCAGGCCTCTGATTCCCCCAACCACCCTCTCTTCTGAAATACTCCTCTGTCCCTCCTATGCTTCTCTTTCCCAGGCTCTTTTACATCCAGATCATACCCCTTACCTGTGAGTGCTCCCCAAGGCTTCATCCTAGTAACCCTCCCCTCTTATTCTCTCTCTGCACTCTCTCAATGATCTCATTATCTCCCCTGGGCTTAATTATCCTCTCAGTGCCAGTGATTCACAGATGTATATAGCCATCTCCAGACTCCCCTGAGTTTCGCCTCACATTCCCAGGTGTCTTTTGGACATTTCAACTGGACGTCCTAGTCCCAAACAGAACTCAGCCTTTCTCTACCCATCCCTTTCTCGGGCTTCCCCATGGGGTATCCGAGACACCCCATTTAGCATCTCTGCCCTATGTCGCCTTTCCCATCCTCATCCAGCTCCCACTTGGCTTCCATCCCTTATCCATCACCTCTCACTCAGCTTCCTGCAGTGGCTTCCAGCTTATCCTCCATCATGCTGCCAAAATGATTTTCCTTAAGTGCAGAGAGGACTTCATCTGACTCATTAAACACCATGAGCTCCCTGTTGGGTCTCCAAGATATAGAATATTGGCTCTATTGAGTTTTGAAAACCTGGTCCCAACCTCCCTGGCCTCACTGTCCATTTCTTCCCTTCTCCCCACACTCTGCAGTCCAGTCACTTCTTTCTGCATCTCCCACCATCCCTGTGCAATGCTTGGAACTTTGATGGTTGTTTGTTAAAAGGGGAGCTCCTGGAGAACAGGGGCTGTCTTTTGGTATTCCTTGTATTTTGTACATAGGAAGCCTTTATTTTTATTTTATTTTATTTTTAACCTTTATTTTCCATCTTAGAATCAATATGAGTATCAGTTCCAAGGCAGAAGATCAATAAGGACTAGGCAATGGGGGTTGTGACTTTTCCAGAGCCACCCAGCTAGGAAGTATCTGGGGCCAGACCTGGCTCTCTGTCCACTGAGCCACCTAGTGCCCCCATAGTAAGCTTTCAATAAATGCTTTTTTCATTCATTCCTAAAATCCCCTTGAGAATAGAGATTATTTCTTCCCTTATATATTTATTCCCAGCAACTAACACAATGCCTGGCCTTTAGTGGGTATTTTCTAAATACTTGTTGATTGATGCATCCATCTTTCTTAGAATCAGTACTGTGTATTGGTTCCAAAATAGAAAAGCAGTAAGAGCTAGGCAACTGGAGTTGTTATTTGCCCAGGGTCACATAGCCAGGAAGTGTCTGAGGCCAGATTTGAACTGAGAACCTTTAGTCCTGGGCCTGGTTCACAATCCTCTGAGCCACCCAGCTCCCCTGAAAACAAAATATGTTGATAAAAAAAGTTTTTTTAAACAAAGATACATGTTCCAAAATAGTTATTGATTGCCTTTCTAGGAGGTCTCATGGAGTTTGGGGTAAAAGATCAAGATAGATTTTTGCCTCTTTGAGATGTAGCAGGTATGTAATACATCTCACAAGTTACCCCTGCCCAGAATTTACTGTTGGGGTGATAGATTGTTATCTGAAACAGAACTCCATTTCAGGAAGACCAGTTAGACTTTCCTATAAAGAAAATGTGAGTAAGACAACTGAAATCTCACATTGGCTTCCATAATTTCATGATTACATAATAAAGATGTGTTAGCTTATTTCTTCTGAGATGAGATGTTTTTAGCACCAGAGAGAAAATTCTTTTACTAGAGAGACACTAGTGCCCAATGCCTTTTATACAGGGCTCTAAAATTCCAGCATAACCTTAACATAATTCATTATTATTCACTAGTAATTCCTCTCACAAGAATGACACCCAAAAGGGAAAAGGACAACGTGTACAAAAATATTTATAGTAGTTCTTTTTCTGGTGGGAAAGAACTGGAAATTAAGGGAACACCCATCCATTGGGGAATGACTGAACATTTTGTGTTATATGATTGAGATGGAATTTTATTGTGCTATAAGAAATGATGAGTAAGATTTCAGGAAAACCTAGAAAGACTCATATTAACTGATACAAAATAAACTAAGCAGACCCAGGAGAACTTTGTCCACAGTAATGGCAGTATTGTAAGGATGATCAACGTGAAAATCTTAGCTACTTTAACTAATCAAGACAACAAATCTAGACAATTCCAAAGGACCCATGTAAAAAATTAGTTCTCCACCTCCAGGGAGAAAACTGATGAAACATACTTTTTAAAAAACTTTATTTTCTCCTTTTTTTGGTCTGTGTTTTCTTTTGCAACATGGCTAGTATGGAAATATGTTTTGCATGACTTCATGTTACAATCAATATAAAATTCCATGCCTTCCTCAGGAGAGGGGAAGAGGGGAAGGGAAGGAGAGAATTCAGAACTCAAAATTTTTAAAACTGAATGTTAAATTTTTTTTACATATAATTGGGAATATTTAATGAAATAAATAAAAATATATTTGGAAAAAATGACACCCAGTGACTCATGTAAAAAAGTATCTTTCCATTTTCTGTTCAGTCCTTTAATAGTTAAAAACTATAAACTAAGCAATATAATACCTAAGCAAATATGCCTCCTATAGGCTGAATAAATTATCTTATCTAGGTATATTGCTATATTTCAAATATATGTGGATGTTTTGTGATAAACAAATATGTATTTTATTTGAAAAGCAAAACAGAAAACATGAGTGTTCCACAATATGACAATTTTATTTTTTAATTATATTTTTATTATGCAAAACACACTTCCATATTGATCACTGTAAAAGCGTACTCATACAAAACCAAAATCCCAAAATAAAACTGTAAATACACTGATGCAAAAGATAGTATGCTTTGATCCACATCCATCCAACTCCAACAGTTCTTTCTCTGGAGTGACATAATATTTAATTGTATGAAGGCCCAAATGGCTTGGAGAATTCAGCCAAGAAAGGACTTACAAAATGGAAATATCCTTTACTCATTAGTTCTTCTTATGCCCAGGTTTTCCAGCCTCGAGTACAAGGATGCTCTCCTTAGAATATTCCCAATTGTAGAAGAACACAAGAGGACCCTGATACCAGGAGAGCCCCAGCTCAATGTGTGCAACCCAGCTGTTATGGTGAGTGGCTTGTAAACCAATCTGAAATATCTCTGTTCCATCTCAGGGCTTTGGTGAAACCACAAAAAGGCTTTAACCTGCCACTAAAAAAGGCCAAAGTAGCAAAGGCTTTATGGAAGGCAAACTTGGGATTGTTATCTGCCAGGTGCAATAGCATAAGAGGGCCAGAAATGAATACTGGCAAATTTGCCAACCCATAATTAGTAATAACAGGCTGACCGCCTACGTGCAGATGCCACATAATATCTAACATTGTATCTCCTCCCCTTTAACCAATCCCCTGTGCACGGGTACAGGAGCTCCAGCCTACTCAGGCTAATAGAACTTACATCCCTCCTCACTCACTGAAGGTGGCCCATCACCCTCCAAGCCTTCGGAAAAGTTGAATCTTCTCCAGAAGTCACCATTGTTATGATGGGAGCTTGGAGAAGAGTCACCCGAGCATCTCTAGCCTGGGAGTGTAGGTTGCCTGACCTCTACCCTTACAACAACTCCCAGGCTGACCCAAGGTTCACCATTCCAAAGGTATTCATGCAGACTGCTTTGTTGGTTTAATTACAACAGATTTTTTGCAGCAGAGATCACTCTTTCAGTCCACAACACATAAATCACCCTATTAAGGAACCTAGCAGGTTTACCAGCTGGTAATATTGACCCATATTGAGAAACTCCACTCAGCAGAATATATTTGTCTTGCTCTTTCAGGCCAAGCTCTGGCTTGCAGTAATGTGGTCCCCTTACTGGCCCTCGGGCTCCTCCCTCCCTCCCCAGCTTTAATTTACAAATGTTCATTTGAGCTCTGGAAAGGGATCATATTTGTTTCAGGATGTGAAGAAGGGGAAGGAGTGCTTCACAGTCTTGTTTCTCTTTTGTGTCTCCAGAATAAAGTTTTAGTAGTCACATAAAGGTAAAAACCAAAAACAGAGACCCAGATGGCCCAGGGCTTCACAGCTGCTCTAGTGAGCTTGGACAGTCCACCAGCATTAATCTTACCTCCCCAAAGCTCCCTCCTCACCTCGAGGATCACAATTCCTCTCCCAGACCAAGACGGCTCAACTTGTAAAGCAGCCCCTCATTGTGTGTGACACACCGTGCTAGGTCCAAAGACAGGGTAGCTATAAGGCCAATCTAAGACATAGTCCTTATACTCAGGGAGCTTAAAATGTTGGTAGAGCAGACAATTCAGGAAATCGAGCAAAGGTTAGCATAGAACCCAGGGCCACATTGTGTAACACACAGAGAAGAGCACGGTGTTCTTTTGGGGAAGAGTTTGTGGAAAAGAAGGGACTTGAGTTTAGAGAAGGGACAGAAGAGTAAGACGAACAGAACAGAGGGAAGTGAATTAGGGCATTGCATTCATGAGAAGCAAGCAAGGACCTGGAAACAAGACCTCAGTGGGGTGGAGGGTGCAGAGGGATGGACAGCCTGACTGGAGGCCAAGAGAAGAGACTTCAGTGGTAGGGTTTGTAGGGCAAGACCAGATTGTGGAAGCTAGGCTAATAGAGGGCCATTAAAGGTTCTTGAGCAAGGTATTAAAACTATGAGACCAGGGTTTGGGGATCCCCTCAGAACCAAATAACCCATTTATACACACAGGATCTAGGAGCCTAGAATAGGAAATGCTTGGGTATGAAGGTTAGAGCCATGTATTTTTCCCAAAGGAAAAAGTAATTTGTTGCAGGTGGTTCATTTGGAAAAACCTGGAGCCACTTCTTGAGAAATCTCTTTTCTCCCCAGATCTTACACACCTCTGAAGAGGTGACTGTTCTTACGAAGGCCATCACCTCCCATTTTCTTTAGCAGATTGCTCCTTATCATCTCTCTAGAATCTTCAGTCATTCTTGAACCACTCACTTCCGTGCAGCCTACAAGCACACCCATGTCTTCTGCCCCCCAACCTTCAGCACAACCTCCCTGCATCCTGCCATCCCTGCCAGCCAGCATCCTTTCTCAGCATCTGCTTCTCAAAACTACTTTCTAATTCCTCTTTTCTCTGTCCCTTTGAAAGCTCCTGCATTTGGGCCTCTGATCTCATTCAAATGAAACTGTTCTCTCTCAAGTTGTCGACTACCTTTTTTTTTTTTTTTTGAACCCTTGCCTTCCATCTTAGAATCAATACTGTGCATTGGTTTGAAGACAGAAGAATGATAAAGGCTAGATAATGGAGGCTAAGTGACTCACCTGAGGTCAGCTAGGGAGTGTCTGAGGCCAGATTCTCCCATCTCCAGGCCTGGTGCTCTATCTACTGAGCCACCTCGCTGCCCCTCAGCTACCTCTTACTTGCCAAATCTAATGGCCTTTTCTCAGTCCTCATTCTTCTTGCTCTCTCTACCTTGTGGATCACCTGGAGAAATCCCTCTCGATTCTCCTACATCCCTGACCACCCAGTGTTCCTCTCTGGATCTTCACCAAGCTCACTTCCTTTTGTGGTCATCTGCTAAGACTTTGTTCTGCACCCCCTCTCTTCTCCCTCTATCCCATCTCACTCATTGAATTCTTCAGCTCCCTTTCATTCAGTTATCTCTGTGGATGATTCCTGGATCCATATATCCAGACCCAGGCCCTCCCCAGAGCTCCAGCCTCAAATCACAGCTCCCCACTGGACACTTACTCTAGCTTGAGTCTTTCCTAAAACATAGAGCCTGGAATTGAGCTTCGTTCTCTAAGTGCGTACTAATCAGAGCCAAATGGACAAAGCAGAACTATTACTCCTCCCTTCTGGTGGCACCACGATGCCAATCCAGGGATGACATTAGCTTGTTGACTGCCATGCCCCATAGTGGGTACTCACTGATCTGAGAGTCCCCTCAGAGGCTTTTCTTACAAATTGTGATCAAGCCATACTCCCCACCCCCTGACCTTCTGCCTGGGTAGTTAAGTTTCTTGAACCCAAGTATAGAATTGAACCTTTATCAATAGCTCCTTTTTTTGCACATTTGGGCCCATTCTGTCACCAGATGGGTTAGTTATCCTAAAGGTCATCTTCAAATCGGATGAGCATGGAGGAATTATGGCATAATGGGGAGTCTACTACTTTGTGTGACATTGGACATGTCCCCTAACCTTAGACATCTGTAAAATGGCCAGATGATTTCTTAGGTCACTTCCAAATCCCAGCCTGGTTTCCTAGAGAGATCCCTAGATTTAGAATTAAGAAACCTGACCTCAACTATCTCCCAAGCATCAATCCTAAATACCTGTTTTATACTTAGTAGCTCAGTGATTATGGCAACTTACTTTAGCTCCTTCAGTTTTCTTAACTATAAAGGAGAGTAATGTTTATAATACCTGCCTCACAGATCCATTATGGGTTAGGCACTTTGTAAACTACTGAGTCATGCCTTCAATCAAGTTATCGATAAAACTGTTAAAGAGAACAGAGCCAGGAGCTATTAGGTGGCTCAGTGAATAGAGAGCCAGATCTGGAGATGGGAGGTCCTGGATTCAAATGTAGCTTCAGGTACTTCCTAGCTGTGTGACCCTGGGAAAGTCACCACTTAGCCCCCATTGTGTAGTTCTTACCATTCTTCTGTCTTCAAACCAATGCATAGTATTGATTCTAAGATGGAAGGTAAGGATTTTAAAAAGAGTAGTTGACAACTTGAGAGAGAACAGTTTCATTTGAATGAGATAAGAAGCCTAAATGCAGGAGCTTAGTATCTAGGGAGAGGGAGAGGGAGAGGAGAGAGAGGAAGAGAGAGGAGAGGAGAAGAGAGAGAGAGAAAGAGAGAGACAAGAAAAGAGGAGAGGAGAGGAGGGAGAGAGAGAGAAGAGGAGAAGAGAGAGGAGAGGAGAAGAGAGAGAGAAAAAGAGAGAGAAGAAAAGAGGAGAGGAGGGAGAGGAGAGGAGGAGAGAGAGAGAGAGAGAGAGAGAGAGAGAGAGAGAGAGAGAGAGAGAGAGAGATAAGAAAAGAGGAGAGGAGAGGAGGGAGAGGGTGAGGAGGGAGAAGGAGAGGGAAGACCTTTCTAACCAATTGGATCTCTATGGGACTATATGACCTCACCAAGTCTCAGTTATACCATAAAATAGTCCAAAATAATTGAACTCAATTCCAGTTTGAAACCGAGAAGTATACTTGGAGACAATTTTTCCAACTTTCCTAGAAGGATGGCCCTATTAAGTGTAAGGTCACACAACTCTTCCCTGCCCTCAGAGGTAGAGATGGGGTCAGGCAAAGGCCCAGGGGACATTTGGATATATTGTGCAGGCTGTCCTCACAGCTAAGCAGCCCGAGGCTCCAGGGGCTTCCAGGACCACCTGGCAAAGAATAGGCAACCAGCATCCAGAACCCAAGAGGCACAGCTCAGTCTGGCCAATCAATTCAAAACGTCCCTTCTTATCCTCACTTTCTAATTGCCCTGTTCCTAATGAGCTGTATAACCCTGGGCAAGTCACACTTAATTTCCTGGGCCTCTGTCTCCTCTGTCAAGCTCATGGCGAGTGGGGCCAGTGGAGCTAGGATGATCTTGGAACAAGCCTTTTCCAGCTCCAGTTCTGGAGGGTTCCATGACGCCCCTTCATCAGAGTGGGCCCCTCCCCATCCTCCCAGACCCACTCACTCATTCTTCCTCCTTTGACTCAGACTCTGAGTATCCCTTCATCTCCCTTTGCAAAGTGACATTTTTCTCCCACATTTCCCCCTCCCCAGCATCACTCGCTCATTCTCCTCAAGAATGAATAGGTAGCAAGGGAGCTGGTGAAGAGCAGGGGCTGTTTTACCTTCTTTCTACCCTCAGCACTTATCTCAGTGCCTGGCACATAGTAGGGGTTTAATAAATGGTGGTCCACCAACTGACAAAGCCACGTTTCCATCATTGGGCTACTATGGGAACTTGTGAAACATAGCCCTGGGTCATTCGTCTATTTTTAAAGCCATAGATGAACATTATTCCTTCCATAAATGTTTGCTGAGCACCTGTTCGCTGGAAAGCTCTGTGCTTGGGGGATACAGAGAAGAGCAGGGCACGGTCCCTGGCCTCAAGGAGCTTCCTCCTGGTAGAGAAGATGGCACCCAGACGGAAATAACCATAATCCCAGGCTCTGGCTGAGAAGCGCCCCACAAGGGCCCCCTGGAGTTCCCTTCCAACTGGGGGCAATCAGAAAGGGGGAGTTTTGAGCTTTGCCCATGCAGTACAGTTCTTTAAACTTGGGCTCTGTTGAGGAGAAATAAATTAAGATCAAATTCCAGGATCGGGCGAAATTGCAAAGTTGGTCGCTGTAAGTTGCCTTTTTTGTCCAGAGGGCCCGATTTGGAGGACTTCCTAAGCTCCCTTGAAAGTGGAAGATTTCGGGTCTGTATTGTCCACAAGTCCTGATGGGTACCTACGCTGAAGCGAGCCAATAATTGTTTAGAGCAATCCAGGAGTGAATAATGAGGACTAATGGGAAGAAATTGTGCAAAGGAAAATTTAGTCTGAATATTAGGAAAATTTTCCTAGCAGCAAGGACTCTTCGGTGGTGGAATAGTCTCCAAGGTAGTGGTAGATGCCCCACTGATTGAGTCATTTAAATCTGAACTGGACAAAGCCCAGGAGAACAGACTGGAGGAAACAATCCTTCCTTGGTTAGATGGGAGCCAGGGGAGTAACAAGCTGACTTAATAGGTCTTTGCCATGTCTGGTTCCTTTGATTCTGCATTTCACTGCGAAAACACTCTAAGAGCCACGGGTTGGCCCTCGCTTTTCTTCCTCGCTTTGATAAAAGGCTCAGGTGGCAGCGTTAACCCTTGGTTTTCGGGCCAGGCTCAGAGCAGAGATGCTTGATTGGAGGCGTCTTCCTGGAGCCTCCCCGAGATCTCGGCTCCTTTGGCATTTCTCCCTCCTCTCCGAGATGTCAGAACCAACACCCCGCTCCTTCCTGGGGCAGCGCTCGCTTGTCAGGAGAGAATCTGCTCTTCCCTTGCCAGGGAAAAGAAGCGTGCCACGTCGTTCCCCCTCGCGGAATGCCTGCCTTGGGCACGAGCCCGCAGCTCCCTGGCTTGCCCTCCTCCCTGACGAGTCTGAGCCTGTGTTTGACAGGCCATTTCTTCACTTTGTCACTGAGAAGACTATTTCGGGCTTTCAAGGTGTTGGCGGCCCCACCCAGTTGCCTACTCAGTGACAAGTTCTACTTTCTGTCATCCAGATCACTGATGTGAAAACATGGCCCTCATGGGGGAACTTGGGCCCATTGCTGGTCCACCACCGCCATCTTCTGTTCCTTCAGAGGAACTGCCTGTGTCCCACTTTGAAAATGGCGGAATGCTGATAGCCACCCACTGGGGGGACTGAATTGAGGAGAAAGAATAACCAGAATTGAACCGCCGAGTTAACAGCGAGACAGACCGGGAATGCTCTGATGTATTTCTGAGGCCTGCTTTTTTTCGTAACAATATAGCCCCTCGCTGGACCCTTTCCCATCCTGCCCCCCACTCCATGCTTGACCCAAGGATTCTCGTTAGAGCTTCCATAAGTAGGAAGATTTTCCCAGCAGCAAGGGCTCTTCTGTGGTGGGAGAGTCTCCTCCGAGGGAACGATGGAGGCCCCATGGAGTGAGTCATTTAAAACCAAATTGGGCAAAGCTCAGGAGAATTAGATGAAAAGGGGCACCAGGATGTTTGCCACTTCTGCCATGTTCTGCACAAGAGAAAATCATCATCGTGCGGCTGCCTGACTCTAATATTAAGGGTTAACTCTACCATCTGAGCCTTTTAGTAAAACAAGAAGAAAAATAACCCGTTTGGAAATGGGCCAGCCTCTTTGCGGATTGTCAGCTCCTTCCTGTTTAAGTACAAAATTATAAAGCACCTTCCAGGGGGCAGCTAGAAGACATCGTTAGCCCCATTTTACAGATGAGGAAGCTGAGGCTGGGAAGCTACTTACCCAGGATCACAACCCAGTATCTGAGGTCACACTGGAACTCATTCGTGCCTTCTGGTCTGCCAGTATCCAGGTACAAGCTAGCTACTTCATCAGACTTCTCTTGCCCTAATTGTTCGGCCCATCACGTTTCAGCTGAGCAGAAGAATTTACTATATTATGATATAGAAGATAACCTCTAGCTAAGGATTGGCAAGTGTTATATTGTAAGTTCTCGAGGTCAGGGTCTGTGCCCTGTTTATTTTCGGGTCTCCCCACCACCTGGAACCTAATAGGCACTTAATAGATGCTCCTTGAATTGAATTAGTAGGTATTTAATAATTGTTGCTTGAACAATCAGCCCATCAAGGGATACGGCAAACCTGAACTTGGCTCCTTTTTAGCTGAAATGGATTTTTCTAGAATTAGGCATCATTCGGTAGTTATGTTTCCAGAGAGAAAGTATAAATAATTCCTAGGACAAAAGATGGGAGATGAAAGGAGCCTGCCTGCCCTTTTGTAGAAGGCTTGGTGCAACTAAGGTCATTCCATTTTTTTTAAAATTGGCAATATGCCCTAAATGAGGAAAAAAGCTATTTGAACAGTGGTGAGAGATAATATACGTTATTAATGAGTCTCCAAAAATTCAATTAAAATTACATTAACTATTGTTCTGATCTTCTTAACTAGTTACTTTCATTTCAGAATACCATTTTAACAGCCGTGCCAATTTTACCAGATGATTTTATTAACTGCATTTTTTTAAACGTACTCTGTTTGAACTCAATAAGAGACCTTATTACAATACATTATAGGCCTTAGCTAGTTCATTTGTGGGCATTTGTTGAGATCATTATTCCAACAGGATATTTTTAAAGGGCTTTAGAAGAAAGCAAGGCTCTCAGAAATTCCATGGAGTTCACAGAAGATGGCAGTAGAACCAGGGACATATTTTGGAAAGAAAAGTCCATCTTGGCCATGCCTTAGAAATTTCAGTGGGTCCTTGCCTGCACTGAACACAGTACCAACTGGATGGGATACCCCTGAGGGCTTGGGTTTGTTTTGTTTGTTTGTTTGTTTTTTATGGACTTGACTTAGAAAGTCTTCTCACACTTGCCCTCTCAACCAGGTCTGTTGGGATTCAGTGATCAGATCCCATCCCATTGCAGCCAGGAAGGGGGCGAATCTTAGCTCCTGAGTCACCTAGCTTCTTCTAGCTTCCAAAAAAAGGCACAGGTCCTACTTGCCTGACGAATCAGGGAATAGATCTAGATTTATCTCATCATCTTCCTCTCCATTTTCCTTTGTCAGAACTGGGCCCCCCCTGGTTGTGAGAAGTTGGGAAAGTGCTTGACCCCACCAGAGTCCAAACCCAAGAAGTGCTTTTGGCCCCACTAGCTGCCTTTCCTCCATGGGGATCTCAGAAGCCTGCGTGGCAGATGTGGGGAGCACATCTGCCCTGATGGGACTCGTCATAAAAGAAGGAACACAAAATGTGAAGAGACAAGTTGTCACATCCCTTGGTTCCAGCAGTGATTTTCGTCAGCTCCCTGGTGAGAGACAAGAGCATATGCCTGTCTTTTCAAGCTGTTGCCCAGCGTTAAAACTCCTCCGTAACATTTTTTTGGTGAGTGAAGGAGGGTGACCTGGTGGAATGACCGCCCAAGAGAGAGAAACACGGAACTGTCCTCTTGCGCTATTAAAATCATGTTTCCCAAAGGCCGGCATCAGAAAACAGGAGAGCACACTTGAACTTGTCCTCAAGCCTATTGCCAAGGGAGATTACTCCCCATATCAGCCCCAGTGTTGTCGGTGATTGACATTCGATAAGGAGAAAAAAATAAATTCCTTGTATATATGTTCTCTTTTGCTCTTGAAACCTCTGAATGCTTTCTGTCACGCGTGTCTCATTTATCTTCACATTGGTGCTGGGAAGGAACAGGTATTAGTATCCCCAGTGGTTCTTATTCCCTTCTTGACAAGCTTTCTCTAGGGCCTGGAACCCGAGTTCAGATAGCCAGAGAGAGAGAGAGAGAGAGAGAGAGAGAGAGTGTGTGTGTGTGTGTGTGTGTGTGTGTGCCCAGCTCTGCCTTCATCTTTCTCCTTCATATTTCAATCTCAGTGTGAACAGTGCAGCTGCCAAAGTCAGGCTTCAGTTCCTAAAGGCAGAGGAGGCAGCAGGAACCCAGGGCATTGCAGAGACATGCATGGATTCGCCATCTACCCCTCATGCCCTGTCTCATGGCTTCCTAGTTTCCCCTTGGGCCATTCTCCCCCTTGCCACACTCCATAGATGGTTCAAATGGATGGATATTGCATGTGAGGAAGAAAGTCCAGAGTAGAGCTGGGGAGGAGCATTTAAAGTGGAGGGGAGTAAAAGGGGGGGGGAGGTTGGAGAGGTGCCCCACTCCCCAAAACACACTACTGTGGGAGGGAATAGAAATAATAACCAAATGACTCTTTCCTCTGTTGTCTTCAGTGATCATCAGGAATTTCAACTCCTTCCTTTTCTCTGTCTTTAGTAGGGATTTAGAAGGGAGCTGAGAGAAACTTATAACATTTCCAGAGGTGAGCCCAGAGGGCCAGGCTGAGGTTCTAGAAGGCAAATTCCTCCCATAGGGGAAAGAGAGGAGGAATCATGGGCACAAGCTTCAGTTCTTCCCTTCTCCTCACCATAGTGAGGCATCAGAAGGAACAGAGGTAACCTTCTCTCAAGAAATGGGAGCCATGCGGTTAAGATGGCGGCAGAGTAAGGAGCAGCTGCTCAATCTCTCCTAACCGAAGCATACAGGACTCCTCAAGGGGACATAAAAACAAATCCAGATGAACAAAGGGACCCCACAACAGGGCACAGCATTGAAGGTACATGGAATCGGGGCATTTCCACGCTATAAAGGGGTGAAACAGCTCTCACTAAAACGCGAGAGGAAGAAGCCCCTCCCCCACCCCCACACCATGCACAGCGCCAAGGCCAGCCCACAAGAGTGAAAGCAGGTTTGGGGCACCCAGTAAGTCACTGGCAGCTCCAGGGCTTGTTCCTGAGAACAGCAAGACTTAGGACCCCAAGGGACTAAAGAACGTGCACGGACTTTCCTGAGCGCCTGCGTGGGTGAAGGCATTGCCCTAGGTGTGGACAAGGATCTCGAGTGCAGGCTTGGACCTTGAGCGGGGACCCTGTGCAGACAGGAGCACGGCTGTGGAAGCAGCACCCTGAGACTGCTGAAGGAGCCTCGGGCAGAGGGGCAGACCAGGGACGACCAGGAGGCTCGACCCCGAGAACAACTAGACCTGAGACCTCGGGAGCCTAGAGAGCGCAGACAGACCCTGAGTGTGAGGATAAAGCTGAGAAGACGCTGGGCTAACAACAATAGCAAGCCAAAATCAGAAACCCCAGAAGAGAAAGATTATCAAGAAGAACTCTGTAACACTCAACAACTTTTACACAGAGAAAATCCAGACAACAGAGGAGAACAAACAAGTAATCATATCCAAACCTTCCCAAAATAATGAAAACTGGTCACAAGCTATTGAAGAGTTCAAATCTGATATGATGAGAAAAATGGAAGAGATCTGGCAAGAAAATAACAGTTTAAAAGGCAGAATTTCACAATTGGAAAGTGAGGCTCAGAAATCAAATGAACTGATAAGCAAATTGAACACCAGAAATGACCAGATTGAAAAGGAAAACCAAAAGATTAAAGCCAAAAACCAGTCCCTAAAGGCTAGAATTGAGCAATTAGAAGCCAATGATCTCTCAAGACAGCAGGAACACATAAAACAAAGTCAAAAGACTGATAAAATAGAAGGAAACATGAAATATCTCAATGAGAAAGTGACAGACCAAGAAAAACGGTCTAGAAGAGACAATTTGAGAATGATTGGTCTTCCTGAAAAAGCAGAAGTTAATAGAAACTTGGACTCCATACTAAAAGAAATTATTCAGCAAAATTGCCCTGAAGTTCTACAACAAGAGGGCAATATAGACATTGAAAGGATCCATAGATCACCCTCTACACTAGACCCAGAAAAGACAACCCCCAGGAATATAATAGCCAAATTCAAGAGCTTCCAAGTAAAAGAAAAAAATCTTACAAGAAGCCAGAAAGAGACAATTCAAATATCAAGAAGCACCAATCAAGATCACACAGGATCTGGCAGCCTCCACGCTAAAAGACCGCAAGGCTTGGAATATGATATTCAGAAAGGCAAGAGAGCTGGGTCTTCAACCATGGATCAACTACCCATCAAAACTGACTATATACTTCTAGGGGAAAGTATGGGCATTCAACAAAATTGAAGATTTCCAAGTATTTGCACAAAAAAGACCATGACTAAATGGAAAGTTTGATATCCAACCACAAAAATCAAGAGATTAACATGAAAAGGTAAATAAGAAACAGAGGGAAAGAAAGAAAACTCATAGTTTTTTAAATTTGACTCTTTAAGGGCTTCAATAAGATCTAATTATCTGTATTCCTATGTGGAGAAATGCTATGTATAATTCTCTGTTGTGAACTCTATTCACTATTATAGTATTCACTATTATAGCAATCAGAAGAATAATTCATAGGGAGAGGACGGAATACTAAATGGTCTAAGATGACATGGAGGGTGGGAAAGAGGGGGGTGAATAGTAGGGGACACCAAGAGAAACTTGAGTGAATAAGAAAAATAGGATATTCTATTACACACAAAGAGGGCATGGGAAGGGGAGGGGACAAATACTAGTATAAGAAGGAGAGGAAGAGAGCATTAAGAGGTAATATTTAAACCTTACTCTCAGTGTAATCAACCCAGAGAGGGAAGAGTAGCTTTATTATCCATTGGGATATAAAACTATCTAACCCTACTGAGAAAGTCAGAAGGGATAAACCAAGGGGAGTGGGGACGACAAAAAAGGGAGGGGAGAAAAAGGGGGAGGGAGTTCACTAGGCCTTTAAAAATAAAAAGAGGGAATAATAAGGGAGGGGGTAGAAAGGGAAGTTAATCAAGGGAGGGAATAAGGGATACCAGCTCAAAGTAAACCACTGGTTTAAAAGAAAATATTGTAAGAAGAAGGGGTAGGACTAGGGGAGGATACAAAAATGTCAGGGAATGCTCAACTGAAAATTATAACTCTGAATGTGAATGGGATGAACTCGCTCATAAAACGGAAGCAAATAGCAGAGTGGATTAGAAACCAAAATCCTACCATATATTGTCTACAAGAAACACATATGAGGCGGGTGGACATACACAAGTTTAAGGTTAAGGGCTTGAGCAAAATCTTTTGGGCATCAAATGAGAAAAAGAAGGCAGAAGTGGCTATTATGATTTCTGACAAAGGCAAAGTAAAAATAGATATGATTAAAAAAAAACAGGGAAGGTCATTACATCCTGATTAAAGGCAGTATAAACAATGAGGAAATAACACTGCTCAATATGTATGCACCAAGTGGCATAGCATCCAAGTTCATAAAGGAGAAACTGGCAGAGCTCAAGAAGGAAATAGATAGTAAAACCATACTAGTGGGAGATCTAAATATTCCTCTTTCAGATCTAGATAAATCAAACCAAAAAATAAATAAGAAAGAGATAAGAGAGGTGATGGCCTAGAAAAATTAGATTTAATTGATATGTGGAGAAAAATAAATAGGGACAAAAAGGAATACACCTTCTTTTCAGCTGCACATGGTACATTCACAAAGATTGACCATGTAATAGGGCATAGAAACATTGAGAACAAATGCAAAAGAGCAGATATAATAAATGTAACCTCAGATCATAATGCAATAAAAATAATAATTAGTAAGGGCACCTAGACAGGCAAATCAAAAACTAATTGGAAATTAAACAATATGATTCTCCAAAACCAATTAGTCAAAGAAGAAATCATAGAAACAATCAACAATTTCATTGAAGAAAATGACAATGATGAGACATCCTACCAAACTCTGTGGGATGCAGCCAAAGCAGTACTCAGGGGGAAATTTATATCCTTGGGTGCATATATTAACAAATTAATGAGGGTAGAGATTAATCAATTGGGCATGCAACTCAAAAAATTAGAGAGCGAGCAAATTAAAAATCCCCAGATGAACCCTTACCAATCTTCCACCTATGAGACAATGCACCGAAGTACAAGGGTTTAAAAAAAAAATCCCCAGATGAAAACTAAATTAGAAATACTAAAAATCAAGGGAGAAATTAATAAGATCAAAAGTAAAAGAACTATTGAATTAATAAATAAAACTAGAAGCTGGTATTTTGAAAAAACAGATAAAATAGACAAAGTACTGGTCAATCTAATAAAAAAAAGGAAAGAAGAAAACCAAAATGACACTATTAAAGATGAAAAGGGAGACCTCACCTCTAATGAAGGGGAAATTAAGGCAGTCATTAAAAACTATTTCACCCAATTATATGGCAACAAATATAACAATTTAGGAGATATAGATGAATATTTACAAAAATATAAATTGCCTAGATTAACAGCAGAAGAAATAGAATACCTAAATAATCCCATATCAGAAAAAGAAATTGAACAAGCCATCAAAGAACTCCCTAAGAAAAAATCACCCCGGACCTGATGGATTCACAAGTGAATTCTATCAGACATTCAAAGAGCAACTAATCCCAATACTATACAAATTATTTGATATGATAAGCAAAGAAGGAGTCCTACCAAATTCCTTTTATGACACAAATATGGTACTGATTCCAAAGCTAGGTAGACCAAAAACAGAGAAAGAAAACTATAGACCAATCTCCCTATGAACATAGATGCAAAAATCTTAAATAGAATACTAGCAAAGAGACTCCAGCAAGTAATTAAGAAGATCATCCACCATGATCAGGTGGGATAACAGGAATGCAAGGATGATTTAACATTAGGAAAACCATCCACATAATTGACCATATCAACAGTCTAACAAACAAAAATCAAATGATCATCTCAATAGATGCTGGAAAAGCCTTTGACAAAATACAGCATCCATTCCTATTGAAAACACTGAAAAGTATAGGAATAGAAGGACCTTTCCTAAAAATAATAAATGGTATATACCTAAAACCATCAACAAGCATCATATGCAATGGGGATAAATTAGAAGCCTTCCCAATAAGATCAGGAGTGAAACAAGGATGCCCATTATCACCTCTATTATTCAACATAGTACTAGAAACACTAGCAGTAGCAATTGGAGAAGAAAAAGAAATTGAAGGTTTCAAAATAGGCAATGAGGAGACTAAGCTATCACTCTTTGCAGATGATATGATGGTCTACTTAAAAAATCCTAGAGAATCAACTAAGAAGCTTGTAGAAATAACAACTTTAGCAAAGTTGCAGGACACAAAATAAATGCACATAAATCATCAGCATTTCTAAATATTTCCAACACATTAGAGCAGCAAGAGGTAGAAAGAGAAATACCATTTAAAATCACCCTAGACAATATAAAATACTTGGGAATCTATCTACCAAAACAAACACAGGAATTATATGAAAACAACTACAAAACACTTTCCAAACAAATAAAACTGGATCTCAACAATTGGAAAGCCATTGATTGCTCATGGGTAGGACGAGCTAACATAATAAAAATGATCATTCTACCCAAATTAATTTACCTATTTAGTGCCATACCTATCAAACTACCAAAAAACTTCTTTACTGAATTAGGAAAAACTATAACAAATTTCATTTGGAATAACAAAAGATCAAGAATATCAAAGGAAATAATGAAAAAAAATGTGAAGGAAGGGGGCCTAGCAGTACCAGATATTAAACTATACTATAAAGCAGCAGTCATCAAAACAATATGGTACTGGCTAAGAGACAGAGAGGAGGATCAATGGAATAGACTTGGGGTAAATGATGTCAGCAAGACAGTGTATGATAAACCCAAAGAGCCCAACTTTGGGGACATGAATCCACTATTTGACAAAAACTGCTGGGAAATTTGGAAAACAATATGGGAGAGATTAGGTTTAGATCAACATCTCACACCCTACACCAAGATAAATTCAGAATGGGTGAATGAATTGAATATAAAGAGGGAAACTATAAATAAGTTAAGTGAACACAGAATAGTATACTTGTCAGATCTCTGGGAAAGGAAAGATTTTAAAACCAAGCAAGAGTTGGAGAAAATTACAAAATGTAAATTCAATGGTTTTGATTATATTAAGCTAAAACACTTTTGTACAAACAAAAACAATGTAGTCAAAATCAGAAGGGAAACAACAAATTGGGAAAAAATCTTTATAACGAAAAACTCTGACGGGTCTAATTACTCAAATATACAAGGAGTTAAATCAATTGTATAAAACATCAAGCCATTCCCCAATTGATAAATGGGCAAGAGACATGAATAGGCAATTTTCAGGTAAAGAAATCAAAAGTATCAATAAGCACATGAGAAAGTGTTCTAAATCTCTAATGATTAGAGAAATGCAAATGAAAACAACTCTGAGGTATCACCTCACACCTAGCAGATTGGCTAAAATGAAAGAAGGGGAGAGTAATGAATGTTGGAGGGGATGTGGCAAAACTGGGACATTAATGCATTGCTGGTGGAGTTGTGAACTGATCCAACCATTCTGGCTGGCAATTTGGAACTATGCTCAAAGGGCTATAAAAGAATGCCTGCCCTTTGACCAAGCCATACCATTGTTGGGTTTGTACCCCAAAGAGATCATAAATAAACAGACTTGTACGAAAATATTTATAGCTTTTTGTGGTGGCAAAAAACTGGAAAAAGAGGGTATTTCCTTCAATTGGGGAATGGCTGAACAAATTGTGGTATATGCTGGTGATGGAATATTATTGTGCTCAAAGGAATAATAAACTGGAGAAATTCCATGTGAACTGGAAAGACCTCCAGGAACTGATGCAGAGTGAAAGGAGCAGAGCCAGAAGAACATTGTACACAGAGACTGATACACTATGGTAAAATCGAATGTAATGGACTTCTGTACTAGCAGCAATACAATGACACAGGACAGTTCTGAGGGACTTATGGTAAAGAACGCTACCCACATTCAGAGGAACAACTAAAGGAGAGGAAACATAGAAAATAAACAATTGCTTGAACGCATGGGTTGAGGAGGACATGATTGGGGATGTAGACTCGAAACGACCACACCAATGCAACTATCAACAATTTGGAAATAGGTCTTGATCAAGGACTCATGTTAAAACCAGTGGAAATGTGCATCGGCCATGGGTGGGGGGAGAGCGGGGGGTGAAGAAGAAAGTAGGAGCTTGAATCATGTAAACATGTTAAAAATGAATATTAATAAATGTTTTAAAAAAATGGGAGCCATGTCCCTTATCTGTACCCCAATGTGGATAAATGCACTGTTTTCTCTCCCCTCGAAAGGCTGACTCCAATTTTGAGATGCTGCAGCTCCCTTTGTCTGCCTCATTAGAGAGAAGGAGCAGGAGAGGGAGGGATGGAAAAAATAGGTTTTCCATCCTCGAGGATGGGAAACAGCCATTTGGGGACGTTCCATCTTTTCCTCCCAAAGACACAAGCAGCACTGAAGGCTGTGCTTCCCCCCTTCCTGGTTTCCCTCTACCCCTTTAGAACTATGAAATATGATGTGAGAGACTTGCCTGGGAGTTGGGGTCCTTCAAAAAAGACTTTGTCCTCTGTCTTTGCTCTGGAGCAGCAGCATAGGGAGTCACAGATGTGGCAATCAATGCTTGACAGATTTTAGGAATAACTAGAACCACCCACTTTGCCCTTGCTTTGCCCTTCCATTGCGAGGTGTCCATCACATGCTCGGGGCTCTCTATGGGGTACACATACATCTGGCTCCCTAAGTTTACTGCCCTTGAGGCCGGGAGAACCATCTCAGTTTTCCTGACACTGCCCTTCCTTGTATGACCACCTTCTCCTCGGTCTGCCTCTGGGCATCTTCAGGTGTCTCGTGCCCACTGCCTCTGCTTCCCTTTTGGTCCCTTCTTTCTTCTGACTCTGCGCTCTTGGCCAGATATCTCATTGGCTCCTTTGGGCTCAGTTACATCTTTGTAAATGATTTCCAGCCCCATCCTGCATCCTGTGGGTTTCATTCCAAAATCTCCCATCTGCCTGTTAGACGGCACAGACAGGAAGTCCTGTTGGCATCTCAACCTTAACAGGTCCGAAGCAGACGTCACGGTCTTTCCCCTTCTTTTCCCAGACTTTCCTATTGCTGCTGAGGGCCCTGCCATGCTCCCACTCACCCATATTCCTTATTTCTAGGTCATCTTCAGCTCGTCAGTCTCTTGAATTCCGCATAGCCAGGTGACTGCCAAATTTTGTCATGTCTTCCCTATACAACATCTATTGTATATACTCTTTATACAACCATCACCTAACAGCCACCCACTTGGTTGTTTTTTTTTTTTCTTTTAAACCCTTCTGTCTGGGGATCAGTATTGTGTTTTAGTTCCAAGACAAGAGCAAAGAGGGCTAGACAATGGAAGTTAAGTGACTTGCCCAGGGTCACACAACCAAGAAGTATCTGAGACCACATTTGAACCCAGGACCTCTCATCATCTCTGGGCTTTCCCTCCAATGAGCCACCTAACTGCCCCCCCCTCCAATTGGTCTTTCTACCTCAATCTCTCCCCACTTGGGTCCATCCTCAAGAGTTCAGCTTCCAAAGTGATTTTCCTAAAACAGAATTCTGGCCACATCCCCACTAAACTCTTGTGGTTCCCCCAGTAACTATAAGATCAAATATAAAGTCCTTTGGGGCATTTAGAACTCTTGGCAGTGGAGCCCCTTCCTGCCTTTCCCATCTTATTACCCATAGGTCATTCTTTGTCCCTTCACACTGGCCGATTCCCATACCTCCAGTGCTCTTTCTCCTCATCTCTTTTTAGAATCCTTGACTCCACTCAAAATTCAGGCCATTGCCATGGTGCCACCTTCTGCAGGAGCTTTCCTGCCTGCCTTTCCCAGTGAAGGTACTTTCCTTGGTGTGGCTGCAGGATGGACAGGACTGTCCTTGGAGCCGGGAAGAAGACCTGGGTTGAATCTAGCCTGTAACTAAGTCTTTGTGGGACCCTGGGCAAGGGCTGCCTTCCCAGGGCTTCAGGGAATCCTCTTACGCCCAAGTTGCAGAGATGGTGCTGACCCACTTTGGTCAAGAAAGATCCTCCCTGGCACATCGGACTCCAGTGAAACAGCAGGTCCTCTATTCGAATGTAAGTTCATCGAGAGCAAAGGCTATTTTGGCCTCTCTTTTTTGGACTCCCAGCACTTTGGCTTCTTAAGTGCTTCATAAATAAAACCTTGTTAACTGACTGACCATCCCAGAATGGATCGCTCTATTAGGCATGAGGAGCAGCAGATGCCAGGCTAGTCTGCTGTTCCTGCCCAGCAACCAGACATGGTCCTGCTTTTGGCAAGCAATAAGCTCCTTTCCCATCTTGCTGGAGAAAAGCCCACCCGTTATTTGTCCGTTGTATTATTCAGGATTACGGATGCAATTCCACAGATTTCGACTAATGATTTTTAAACATTGGTAATGCTAATTTTAAGAGTGATTTGATATTAAGGATGTAAAATAAAGAATTGGATTAAAAACAGTGTTTGTTTAAAAAAATTCTGTTTAGGGTGTAAAATAAATGATTCCAAAGAAACTGCCAGTTCTGCTTGATTGAATGTATGTTTTTTTCTGTTAGATGTGAAGAAGAGTTAACTGTAAGGTGGAAAAGTGTGCCAGGCTGGGCCAGGTGCTGGAGATACAAGTCTACAATTTCCTCAACAGAAAATAATGGTGCTTGCTGGGTTAGATCAGTGCTTTCAAATTCAAAAAGCTAAAAAGAAAGATGGTCTCAGCCCTCCAGGAGCCTATCCTTTAAGGCAGTGGTTCCTAAACTTTTTTGGCCTACCGCCCCCTTTCCAGAAAAAATATTACTTAGTGCCCCTGGAAATTAATTATTTTTAAATTTTTAATAGCAATTAATAGGAAAGATAAATGTATCTGGCCATCACTGCTCTACTGGATCACTGCAGCATCCACCAGGGGGTGGTAGCGCCCACTTTGGGAATTACTGCTTTAAGGGAAGAAGATAAAACACCAAAGGGAACTGGAGGAAAGTGTCCAAGTCCCGAAAATCCTAAGCAAAGGCAGGAGGAAAATGAGGGTTGGCCAGCCTGCACATCTCCCCCAAAAGGAGGCCCTCCTTGGAGGAACTCTTCAGTGGGAGAGGGGAGCTGGCCTAGCTGAGGTCGAGGAGGCCCCAGGAACAGAGGAAGTACCAGGGCAGGAGGAAGGGTGTTGAAATCCAGAAAGTCAGATGAAGAGCCAGGAGGGGAAGTTTAGCAAAGTTATTTTTGAATTAGGGTCCTTCCTTTTCTCTTTCTGGGCCTTTCCTTCTTCCTTCACAAAAGAAGATATTCAAGGCTGCTCTGATTCTATCCCTTCTTCATGGTGGTTGTATCAGACAAGAGATCACACGTATACTCATGTTGCCCCTCTATCCCAGGGCTAGAGTAGGAAAGGTGCCATCCTTGGCCCCCATCTTGGCCCTTCCTGCCAATTATTCTCAGCTGTCCTTGGTCAGTCACTTAGATTCTATGGGCCTCAAGTTTCCTCATCTGAAGATAATGCTGTTGGACTAGATCAGTGCTTTCAAACTCAAGTAGAAACAGATCCCTGCGGGTACCATCTTGACTTAGAAAACCACAAAGCAGTAACTATCACCAACGGCCTTCTTCTGGCTCTTTTTGTCCCATCCCCCATCCTCACACCCATTGGGATTTTAAGTCTTTGTCTTGTACACGCCTTGTGTTATCCCCATTCTAGGTGGTATCCCCAAATAAAAGGTAATTAGCCTGTGAGGGCAGATAACTTTCATTTTTTGCCTCAGTGTCCCCACCATCATAGTAGGCACTTAATAAATGCTCAGACCAAACTGAATCATTCCCCATCACTTCCCAAATGAAATCCAAACTCCCAAGACAGGGTCTAGGAAGATGGGTCAGTGAAAGAACCAGAATGAAATGAGATTTTGTTGCTTCTCGAATAAAATACATACTCAATTCAATTTAACAAGGCATTTATTAAGTGCCTACTGTATGTATCCCAGGAACCAGGCTAGGAATTGAATCTACAAAATTGGAACAGATCCTTGTCTTCAAGGAATTTACCTTCAGTCAGTAAACATTAAGCATCTCCCATGCAAAAGGCGAAAAAAAATGTTCCTACTTTCTAAGAGGGAACTCACTGTCTAATGGGGGAGACAATTTATAAATAACTATGTACAAAGAGATCTAGACAGGATAAATTGGAGATAATCAACAGAGGGAAGATCCTAGCAATTAAGAAGACTTGGGTAAGGCTTCCTTTTGAAGGCAGGATTGTAGCTGGGACTCAAATGGAGATAAGAAGCCAGAGAATTCCAGGCATGAGGTGGGGATGGGGGGGGGGAGATTAGGGAGGAGGACAGCCAGTAAAAAGGCATGGAATTGTTCCAGCTGTGTGACCTTGGGAAAGTCACTTAACTCCCACTGCCTAGCCCTTCCCTCTCTTCTGCCTTGGAACCAGCACTTAGTATGGATTCTAAGACAAAAGGTACACCCCCCCCCCCACCACCCAAATGCATCAAATTGGAAGGAGGAGTTGTGAGAGGAACAGCAAGGAGGCCAGTGTCTCCAGATTATAGAGTAGGACAGACATGAAACAATATGTAAGAGGGGAGTCCCCAAGATTAAGAAGGGTAAAGAAACTGGTGGAAATAGCACTTTACTTATGGGAAATTATCAGGTTCAGAGCAGGACTAGTTCAACCCCTTTATTTGATAAAGAAACCCGGGGCTAGAAAGGCAAAGTCATTTGTTCACAGTCATGCAAATGGGAAGGAAAATGGTGGACGTTTGGACCCAACTCTTATGATCCCAAACCTACTGCTCTTTCCATAAGGCCAGACTGCTCTGTCTTCTAAAACATTTTAGAAATGATTCTCTCATTGCTCCTAGGGGGCAGCCATGAAATAATTTCCCTAGCATCCGAGTCAGGCAGAATGAAGAACATGGGATCTCTTGTTCTTTGGGGAAGAAACATCCTTTCTTACTTCACAGTGGGCAAAACACATTTATTTGTTGCCTTTCAAATAATATTAATCACCATTTTTTCAAGTAGAGTCCTATATGTTTAAGCTATAGAACTTTGGGTAAGTAACCTCGTTGGACCACAGTTTTCCTGCTTGAAAAATGGAAGGACAGGACTAGTCAGGGAACCATAATACTTGGAAGTGGAAGACATCTTAAGAGATTTCTTAGTCTATCTCCCTCTTCTTTTTTTTTTGTTTAAAGAGTTTTGTGTTCATCTTTTGTTTTTATTCCATTATCATGCCCAGATTGTGTCTCAATTCCCATTGAATCTTTTCTTTACAACCAAAAAACACAAACCCCCAAATCTAAAACTTCAGTTAATCAAAACCAAGCAATGAGGGATTCTGACAGGCATTCCACGCCTGTAGTGTTCTCCCCCTCCTCTTTAGAGGAGGCGAATGTATTTTATCTGATGTTCTCTGGGAGCCAGGCATGATGGTGAAAATCGGGCTGCCTTTTAAACATTTGTATAAATCTTGGTGTAGATTCTTCCCACGATTCCTCCTCTTTGCCCAGGATCAGTTCATGTATCTTCCCATGTTTCTAAACACCTTCCACTCTTTATTTCTAATAATAATTATATTAGGGGGCAGCTGGATGGCTCAGTGGATTCAGAGCTGGACCTAGAGATGGGAGGGCCTGGGTTCCAATCTGGCCTCAGAGACTTCCTAGCTGTGTGACCCTGGGCAAGTCATTTAACCCCCATTGCCTTGTCCTTACTATTCCTCTGCCGTGGAACCAATACATAGTATTGACTCCAAGATGGAAGGTAAGGGTTTAAAATAATAATAATAACTTTATCTATATTATCTCATTTGATCCTCACAACAAACCTGGGAGGTAGATCCTGTCATTGTCTCCATTTTATCGGAAATTAAGGCTGAGAAAAGTTTAGTGACTTTCCTCGGATCACACAGCTAGCATAATTGCATTCCATTCCATTCCTAGATCATTTGTTCAGCCATTAATCTGATGTCATCTTTCTTGGTTTAGAGGGTTTTTTTGCTTCCTTAAAAAGTGCTGCTAGGAATGTTTAGGTGCATGTTGGGCCCTGTTGCCCAGTGTTGGGATCCTTGGGGTCAAAGAGTACAATTGGCCTTGTGATTTTTCTCTACTCATTCCACAGGTTTTCCACAATGGTCGGGCCAATTCTTGGCTGCCACCAACAATATATGAATGTATCTTCTTTCCTTCTAGTTCACTCAACATGGATTTGGGGTCATCTTTGCCATATTGTGTATAGATGGCATGTATATGCATACATTTATTATATATACACGTGTCTATATTGGGAGGAGCTGGGTCATGGCTTGAGTCAGCAGCAAGGGGATGAGATTAGATTAAGCTGGAAGGACTTCAAACCAGGAAGCCAGAGAAGATGGAGATGAGGAGGGAGAAAGTCCCAGACATGGAGGACCATTGGGGAGAATGCTCAGGCAGGAGATGGCCAGAGTCAGTGTAGGACGAGCACTTGGTTGGGAAGAAGGTGAAAAAAGACTGGAAAGCGAGAGGCCAGGCTACAAAGGGTCTAAAAGGCAAGCAGAGGACTTTATATTTGATCCTGGGGGCAATAGAGAGTCACTGGAATGACTAGGGAAGTGACCTGGTCAGAACTATGTTTGGAGAATACTAACTGGACAGCAGAGCAGAGGATGGATTGAAGAAGGGAAAGACAAGTTAGAGAGACCCACCAGAGCTATTATAACAGTCCAGGATTAAGGTGATGAGTAGACAGCTAGGTGGCCCAGTGGATAGAGCACAGGATTTGCAATCAGGAACACTTCTATGGCCTCAGAAACTTACTAGCTATTTGGCCTCAGTTTCCTTATCTGCAAAATGAGCTGGAGAAGAGAATGACAAAGCACTCTAATATCTGCCAAGAAAACCCCAAATGGTGGAACTATGCCCAAAGGGCTTTAAAAGACTGTCTGCCTTTTGACCCAGCCATACCACTGCTGGGTTTTTACCCCCAAAGAGATCATAGGGAAAAAGACTTGTACAAAAATATTTATAGCTGCGCTCTTAGTGGTAGCAAAAATTTGGAAAATGAGGGTGTGCCCTTCAACTGGGGAATGTCTGAACAAATTGTGGTATCTGCTGGTGATGGAATACTACTGTGCTAAAAGGAATAATGAACCGGAGATGATACAGAACTGTTTGAATTTATTGGGGGGGGGGGGTGTCACATGGCCAGACCTACCTGTGCTTTAGTAAAATCAATTTGGAGCAAAATGGAGAATGGACTAGAATGGGGGAAAGACTTGAGGAAGGCCACCCAGCAGACTTCTGCAATAATATAGGGGTGAGAAGATGAGGGTGCATTAGAGAGGTGTTGCCAAAGGGAAATGGGCAGGATAGAGGGCATGAGAAATAGTGACTCCTGGGTTGTAAGCTCAGGGAATTGGGAGGATGACTCTCAATTCAGTAAAGAAAGAATGGTAGAGACCTCGAGTTCAAGACATCTACAGGAATTCTGGCTCCAGATGACTGGAAATGGGAGATTGGAACAGAGAAGTTAGGGGTTCTGTTTGTTCTAGTGAGAAAGGATGCGAAGATAGAAAGTTATCTGCCAAATACACACCAAGGAATGTTTTCAGGGAAGAGGGCAACTTTTACGTGGATAGTTTATTAACAATCGAATAAGGATTTCAGAGGGCACCCCTCAACCTGGCTTTTAAGACCTCTACAAATTGGCTCCCACCTACCCTTCTAGGCATATTTCATATTTCCCTTTATGGATCTGGCCTTAGGCCAACCTCCATGCCATCTGTCCTCATATCTTTGAGCAGATCATCCCACCCTTCTACACCCCTCCTCCAAAACTGGACCTCTTCAAAATTCAGCTCAGATCCATCCAAATTCTTCCCAATCTGCCACCATGTTGGATTTCCCCCTCCCTCTGTCCCCATTTAGAAGCAGCTGCTTGAAGGGCAGGATCAGGATCGTTTGAGTTTTGACAACACAATATCCTAGATTTGGAGTTGGGAAGAACCAACCCCCTTCTTCCTACAGCTGAAAAAATGGAGGCCAAGGAAGGTTTATTGATTAAACTAAGGTCATACAGATTAAGTAACACAGTAGGTGATTACTACATGTTTGAGCACGCTGGCCTGGAGTAGAGAATCCTCTGCAAGGGCTGAAACCACTTGGAGAAGCCCCAGAGGCCCATGTTTCCCACTTCAGCTCTCCAGCCTTATCTCCTGCTCTGTGCCTCTGTGTACTCGGCCCCAGGCAAAGTCTACAAGTGCCTCCCAACTCACCTTTGCCTCTTTCCCCTTCACCTGGCATGCCTTTTAGCCTTATCTGGGCCAGCCTTCAGCTCCCACCTCCTCCAAGAAGCTTTCCCTGCTATCTCCAGCTAGGGGTGACCAGAACTGCCTTTATAAGGAAGAGAAAGCTATTTCTATACATATCTTAATCCTCCCTGCTCGATTAGGAGTGCCAGGACCATTTCACAGTCACTTTTATCTCCCCCAAAGGGCCAAGCACATGGGAAGGGCCCAATACCTTTCATGTTGACGCCTTTGTCCTTGCTGAAGGAATAGAGCCATCATCCCGCTTTAGTGGAAAGAATCAGGGTGTTCATCCTGGTTCTCTCCTTACCGATTGTGGGCCCTTTGGGCAAGACATTTTACTTCTGGGGCCTCAGTTTCCTCATCTGTAAAACGAAGATCCCACAATGCCTTCCAACCAGCCTTTTTTGCCTGTCTGCTCTAATAACAATGGCCAGCTTTTACAGAGTCCTTTAAGGTTTTCAGAGCACTGTTTTCAAGGAAGAAGAAAATGAGTTAACTGACAAATGAATTAGCTACAGTGGGTACAGTCACAAGGAAACCCAAGCTGGAATCCGGCCGCCAACATAACCCCCATTGCCTAGCCTTTGCCATTCTGTCTTAGAATTAATCTAAATCAGCAAGTAAGAATTTGGGAGGGAAAGGAAGGGGGGATCATAATAGCATCCACCCCTCAGCGTTTGAGATCCAGTGAGATAATTGGCACAGTGCCTGGCACATAGTATATAAAAGTTATCTTTATTAAAATGCCTAGCACATAGTAGGTGCTCTGTAAATGCCAGTTATTATTATGAAAACATCTCATATATAGTAGAAACCATACAAATGCTAGTTAATAATATTATTATACCTGGCACGTAGTAGGTGCCACATAAATCCTAGCTGTTATTATTATCCTGCCTGGCACATAGTAGGTACTATATAAATGCGAACTATTTTTATTGTGTCCTGTGCTATATAAGTGCTATTTTCTTACTTATTATTGTGTCCCGTGCTATATAAATGCTAGCTGCTATTATTTTTTTTTAAACCCTTAACTTCTGTGCATTGGCTCATAGGTGGAAGAGTGGTAAGGGTAGGCAATGGGGGTCAAGTGACTTGCCCAAGGTCACACAGCTGGGAAGAGTCTGAGGCCACATTTGAACCCAGGACCTCCCGTCTCTAGGCCTGACTCTCAATCCACTGTAGCTGCTATTATTATTAAAAATCCTGGCCTATAGGAAGTGCCTTTTTTTCCCTTTATTATTTCCATTTTATAGATAAGGGGTCTGGTGCTGGGGGAGGGTAGCACCTGGCTCGGGGTCAGTCCATTTCAGCTTTAGAGTTCAGTTCCTGCCAACTCCACAGCGACGCCTAACGGCCAAAGACCAAACGTTTGCGAACCTCGGCCTTGTCCTGAGGAAGGGGCGGTGCCAGGACAGAACACGCCCGGGAGGCGGAGCCTCCTATGCCTCTCCCGCCTCTTCCCGCGCCTGCGCATTGGGCGCAGTGCAGCGCTGCGCAGCGCGGAGTAGGCATGGCAGATTCTAAGCGGCAACTCGTAGCTCGGCGTGTCCGGAGCTTCCCAGACTTCCCCAAGCCCGGGATCTTATTCCGGTGAGAGCTGGGCCTTCGGGGCTGAGGGGCAGCGAGGCGAGTTAAGTTTCCGGGCAGAGTGAAAGCTTTGTCGCGGACACTGACCTTTCCGGAGTCGTCCTAATCGACATTGGAACCCAGGACCTCGCCTTCAGGCAGCAGGCACGTCCCTGCCTCCCGCCCCTCCCCGGCCTTCTGCGGATTTCACAGATCTGAAACTCCCGGAGGTCGGAAGGGGGGAAGTCACGTGCCTTCGGGCACCTAGGTATTAGCCAACCCGGTCTTATTCAAACCCAGGCCCGGGACTAGACGCCTCCCTGGGAGATGAATACGCCGAGATTGGAGCTGGAGGGGGCCTTGGCAGTGCCCTCCAGGTGTGCTCACAGCTCTGGCCATCTCACTGCCACTGCTGCTGCCTACTGACTGCCTGAGTGACCACGGGCCCCTCCCCCCATCCTTCTTTCCCTTCGGGCCCCCCTTTTGCAATGGACCTCCACGCAGTGCCCCTTTGGGGTGCTGGGACTTTAGTCCCTCAGGGGGCACCCAAAGTTCCACCCTCTGGCCCCAGGCCCCTCCCCAGATTCCACCCTGCTGCCAAACAGGGTGACTCACACTTCCCCAAATTGACCTCCCCTCCCCTTCCAGGCGGGGCCAGAGATGAGTCAGTGCCCCCCTATCTGCCCCTCGCTAAGAGGGCATCCCTGTTTCCCTCAGGGTCTCCGCCGTTTATTCTGTACTGGGCTTGTTTGTACAGAGTTGGGGGGGGTTGCCCACTGGTATCCCTCCCTCCAGCCCCCCAGGAAACATCAGAAAGGGGCATGTTTGAGGGAGAGTTCCCCACCCCCATCCACTGGGCTCTTTGGGCCTTTTTGGCCTTAATCCTCCCTCTTGGTTGGTGGGATCATTTCACTCCTCTTTGTGTCCCCCCTGGGGGCCAGTAACTGTGCCCCAAAGCCTGGGTCTCTCTCCTGGCATCTCCCCCTCCCCATGCCCCTGGAGAGCAGGTCCAGGCCTCCCCAGAAGAGAGAGAGAGAGAGACAGACAGACAGAGACAGAGAGAGAGAGAGTGTGTGTGTGTGTGTGTTGGGGGGCTTCCTCTCACTCACCAGGCCTCCTTCCTGCCCTAGGGACATCAGCCCTTTGCTGAAGGACCCAGAAGCCTTCAGGGCTTCCATCGAACTTCTGGCGGATCATCTGAAAGAAAATCACAAGACCAAGATAGATTATATAGCAGGTAAGCTGGAGCTGGGGAGGGGGCCCAGAAAATGTCCCTGAATTTGCTGGGGGAAGGGGGAGAGACTGGATGGGGAGATCCCAAGAAGTCCTAAAGCAGGGTGCTCCGGTGGAAAATGGGGGCTAAAAAATGTGCCAATCATGAGCGTGTATTAATCTCCTATGCCGGCCCAGGCCCTGTGCTGAGCTCCTGTTGTTCACCTGGGCCCAGGCCATTCAGATCATCATAACAACATCATTCTTTTCTCTGGTGCTTTGGGCTTGCAGAACACTTTTAAATCTTTTCTCATGTGATTCCCACAATCCCTTGGAGGTATTATCCCCATTTTACAGAGGAGGGCATGGAGGCAGACAGAGGCTCAGCTGGCGCCCAAGTCTTGTCCTGCCCTTCACAGTTTCCTTCCCATGGAGAGAAGCCGCAGGCAGCCCTCAGTCTCCTGTTTACTGACCCAGCCTGGCGTGGATCTCAGCTGCCCCCAGGTCTTTTGGCCATTTCATTCTTGGCCCAGGGACCACACCATTGATTCTCTGGGATTGGGGGTGGAGGGGAAGGAGACCTCAGCACTGACTGCTCTGACCAGAAAGAATGTCTCATCTCCCCCCGCCCCAGACCCTCTGCTGGGGCTCCTGAAGGCCCTTCTCAAGCTGCCTCTGGGCAGCCCTGACTGTCAGCTAGAGCAGCAGCCTGTGCCTGCTTTATCCCCTTGTGTGAGGTGACTTTGAGACAGACTCAAACCAGAGAGGCAACCTGGGGTGACTCTGGGCAAGTCACCTAACAGCTCCTCAGAGAATGTGCTGGCCTGCCTCTGGAGTGAGTCTCCTAATTCAGGAGTCGCCCATCTGATGACCATCTCTGTCTCTGTCCCTCCCCATATCAAGAAGGACAATAATGGGCAACTAGACAGCTCAGTATATTTGAGAGCCAGCCAGAGACGGAAGGACCTGGGTTCCAATTTGGACTCTGAACTCTTGCCTAGCTTGTGACCCTGGGCAGGTCACATGATCCTCCTTGCTTAGACCTTATAGCTCTTTTTTTTTTTTAAAGTAAGACTTTATTATTAGTATTTTCTTTTCTAGGAATCTATGTCAATAATAGGATCCTCAGATATTATGACTCATAAAGATGGCTATCTTTCTCTTCTTTTTTTATTATTTTTTTTAATTTGGGGAGATTACTTTTTTTACTTTTTATTTTTTAGAAAATTTTTCCATGGTTCCATGATTCGTGTTCTTACTCTCCCCCCATCCCCCCAGGGGGAGCCAACACACATTTCCACTGGTTTTAACATGTGTCATCGAACAAGACCTATTTCCATATTATTGATAGTTGCACTGAGTTGGTCGTTTCAAGTCTACATCCCCAATCATGTCTGTATCAACCCATGTGTTCAAGCAGTTGTTTTTCTTCTGTATTTCTATTCCTGTAGTTCTTCCTCTGAATGTGGGTAGCATTCTTTTCCATAAGTCTCTCAGAATTGTCCTGGGTCATTGCAGTGCTGCCAGTACAGAAGTCCATTACATTCGATTGTACCACAGTGTATCTGTCTCTGTGTACAATGTTCTTCTGGCTCTGCTCCTTTCACTCTGCATCAATTCCTGGAGGTCTTTCCAGTTCACATGGAATTCCTCCAGTTGATTATTCCTTTGAGCACAATAGTATTCCATCATCAACATATACCACAATTTGTTCAGCCATTCCCCAATTGAAGGGCATACCCTCCTTTTCCAGTTTTTTGCCACCAGAAAGAGCGTGACTATAAATATTTTTGTACAAATCTTTTCCCATATGATCTCTTTGAGGTACAAACCTAGCAATGCTATGGCTGGATCAGAGGGCAGGCAGTCTTTTAGTGCTCTTTGAGCATAGTTCCAAATTGCCATCCAGAATGGTTGAATCAGTTCACAACTCCACCAGCAATGCATTAATGTCCCAGTTTTGCCACATCCCCTCCAACATTCATTACTCTCCCCTACTTTCATTTTAGCCAATCTGCTGGGTGGTATCTCAGAGTTGTTTTGATTTGCATTTCTCTAATTATTGGAGATTTAGAACACTTTCTCATGTGCTTATTGATAGTTTTGATTTCTTTATCTGAAAATTGCCTATTCATGTCCCTTGCCCATTTATCCATTGGGGAATGGCTTGATTTTTTATACAATTGCTTTAACTCCTTGTATATTTGAGTAATTAGACCTCTGTCAGAGTTTTGTGTTATAAAGATTTTTTCCCAATTTGTTGTTTCCCTTCTGATTTTGGATGCATTGTTTTTGTTTGTACAAAAGCTTTTTAGTTTAATGTAATCAAAATTATTTATTTTACATTTTGTGATTTTTTCTAAATCTTGCTTGGGTTTGTTTTTTTAAACCCTTACCTTCTGTCTTGGAGTCAATACTGTGTATTGGCTCCAAGGCAGAAGAGTGGTAAGGGTAGGTAATGGGGGCCAAGTGACTTACTTGCCCAAGGTCACACAGCTGGGAAGTGTCTGAGGCCAAATTTGAACCTAGGACCTCCCGTCTCTAGGCCTGGCTCTCAATCCACTGAGCTACCCAGCTGCCCTCCTTTGCTTGGTTTTAAAATCTTTCCTTTCCCAGAGATCTGACAAGAATACTATTCTGTGTTCACCTAATTTATTTATAGTTTCCTTCATTATATTTAAGTCATTCACCCATTCTGATTTATCTTGATGTAGGGTGTGAGATGTTGATCAAAACCTAATCTCTCCCATATTGTTTTCTCATTTTCCCAACAGTTTTTGTCAAATAGTGGGTTTTTGACCCCAAAATTGGGCTCTTTGGGTTTATCATAGACTGTCTTGCTGACTTACCCCTAGTCTATTCCACGGATCCTCCCTTCTGTCTCTTAGCTAGTACCATATTGTTTTGATGACCACTGCTTTATAATATAGTTTAATATCTGGTACTGCTAGGCCCCCTTCCTTCACATGTTTTCATCGTTTCCCTTGATATTCTTGATCTTTTGTTCTTCCAAATGAACTTTGTTATATTTTTTTCTAATTCAGCAAAAAAGTTTCTTGGTAGTTTGATAGGCATAGCATTAAATAAGTAAATTAATTTGGGTAGAATGGTCGTTTTTATTATGTTAGCTCATCCTACCCATGAGCACTTAGTGTTGTTTAGATCTAGTTTTAATTGTTTGGTAAGTGTTTCCTTACAGCTCTTCTGCTATGAAATGAATATTTAGTATTCATTCTAAAACAGAAGGTTTTAAAATTAAAAATAAAAAAAATTTTTTAGACCCTCTAGCCAAGAGTTATAGAATACATTTGCATTTTTAAAAATCCATTTTATTGGTTCCTTTTGTTTTTTACCTTACAGTCATTTCCAGATATACATGTATTACCAGAAATATCCTTCTCTCCCCATGCTGAAAGGGCAGAAGCCTCTCTTGCATGAATATTTCCTTGCTGTTCTGAGACCAAGATGGATGATGATGGCCCAGTTTGGCTTTTCACATTATTCTGATTACATTTCCTTTTTATTGTGCACATCATAATCATAAACACAGGCTTCATCCTAGGTTGAGAAAGGCTCCTATAATCAGCTGGGAACTTAAGGTTTTTTTTGGTTTTTTTTCCAAGCATTCCTTATGTTTTCACAGGGTCACATTCCTTTCTTTTTTTAAAGCCCTCACCTTCTGTTTGGAATCCAGCCAAGGCCTGGAGGAAGGCCTAGGCAGGCAGACTGAAGGGTCCTGCCTGGGGAGGCCACTTTTGAACCACGTCCTCTCCACGCTAGGCCCCGGTCTCTGTCCATTGAGCCCCCTGGCCTGGATTTCGGAGGCTCTAAAACTTTTTCCATCATCAGTGGCTTTCCACAAAACTCCCCTCAAAATTTCCATTTAGTTTCTTACACTGACCCCGGCTCCCTGGACCCCCTGATCCTCCTCGGCCATCTTGGCTGTGTTTTTTCTTATTGGAGCCTGGGAACAGCTGATCAGATGAAGTGAAAAACGCTTTGAATTATTTGCTGGAGCCCTTTGACTTGGCCAATAAGAAACGTTTGCTCCCCACCTAGGAAGTTCCTCCATGGCTCCTTAATGGAGTTGTGGGAGAAAATGAGCGCCTGGTAGTCTCCTCCACGTGGGGGCCTGGTCCCCTCTGAGACGGGGCGGGCTCAGGCTGAGCTCCAGGCCCCGAGGGGGGCAGTCAGCACCCCCAGTGGGGTCTCTGCTGCTGCCTTTAAACCCTCCATTCTCTCCCTCAGGGTTAGACGCTCGAGGCTTCCTGTTCGGGCCCTCCCTGGCCCAGAAAATGGGGATCGGCTTCGTGCTGATCCGCAAGCGCGGGAAGCTTCCGGGACCCACCATCTCCACCAGCTACTCTCTGGAGTACGGCCAGGTGAGGCCGAGGCCCGCGTCCCAGCTCGCCTCCCCGGGGGCGCCCAGGCTCCTCTCCCGCTTCCCGCTCAGCCGGGGCCCTTGGTCTTCTGGTCAGGCGGGGAGGCTCCAGGGACTCCCTCCTCCAGTCAGCCCAGCGGGGGTGGGGGGGTGGGGGTTGGGATCAGCCTTCCTGGGGTAAAGGGGACGTGGGCCTGTGCGAGCTTAAGGGGCCAAGCCTGACTAAGGAGGGGCCGGCAGCCCAGTGCTCCTCCCATGTGGGAGGGGACGGGGGCGGAGCCGCGGGGGGTAGGGGGCGGGGCTGGGGGCCGGGTTCAGTCCCCCAGAGGCAGCTCCACAAGGCTCTAGCAGCCTGCCTGGCTCGGTCTATGTCGCTCTGGCCGGCCCTCCGAAGCCCGGTGCCGGCTGACAGCCTGTGGAGGCTCAGAGAAGGGCCTCTCCTGCTTGGGCCGGAGGTGGGGCTCATCTCCCCCTCCCACCCAGGTTGTTTGTCGGGCTCTGGCAGGATGAGTCCCCGTTTGGAGGGAAGAACAGAGATCCAGATGCGGCAAATGGGCCCTGGAGCCTCCTCTGTGGGCCTCCAGTGGCCTCCTGAACCCTTTTCAGACCTTTGTCAGCCCCGGTGGCTGCGCTCTCCCAGCAGGGGGGTGCAAAGAGACAACTTTGGCTTTAGGAGGGCTGGCGGGGTGCATGTGGGAGGCTGACCTCAAATGGAGGTGTGCCCCGGCTGTGCCCAGCAGTGTAGATGCAGCCCTTGGGGGAGGGGGCAGCCTGTTACTGTCCTCAGGTGAAGCGGGGCCAGGGCCTGAGGCTGGATTTGAACCCAGCTCTTCCTGCCTCCTGGCTCCCGAGCCCCATCCCCTGGGCCACCCGGCCACAGTAGCTTTGAGAGCTCCGAGGCCCTCGTGGGGGCTGACCAGGCTGACCAGGGCCAGCTCCCCCCCACTCCCTCTACAGCTGGACTGGGGGGGGGTCTTTGTTCTTCAGGCAGAATTGGAGATGCAGGAAGATGCCATTGAGCCAGGCAAGAAGGTAGTGATCGTGGATGACCTGATGGCCACCGGAGGTAAGGAAGGGGAGGCGGCAGGGCCTTTGGGCAGAGCCGTCATCCTGCCCTGGCACTCAGGGCCAGGATCCTGGCCAGTGTTCAAGCCAGAGGCAGGTGGGTGCCCGGCAGCCAGCCAGAACCCTATTAAAGGGTCATTGGGAAATATTTAACAAAATAAAAATGCCGTAGCACGGGCAGCCAGGCGCTGAGCCGGCGTGTGGCCGCAGGCATCCTCTAGCCAGTGTCATCCTCAGGTACCATGGGAGCCGCCTGCAAGCTGCTGCACAGTCTGAAGGCCGACGTGCTCGAGGCCCTGACGCTGGTGGAGCTGACGTCCCTGAGGGGCCGCGAGAGGCTGGCCTCTGTGCCCTTCTTCTCCCTGCTGCAGTACGACTGAGGACGGCCATCGCCCTGTGATAGGCACTGACCCTGCAGCCTGCTGAGTGCCTCCAGACTCCCTGGGAGAGCCCAGGAAACCCTCTGGGCCTTCCAGTTCTTCCCCCTCCCAGCCATGCGTCCTCCGCGCCTCCCTGCCTGGAGTAGAGGCCGGCTCCAGAGAAGAACTCTGCATCCTGGAGGGGCCCCCATAGCCACAGCCTCCACGCCTGGCCCCACCAGTCTCTTGACCCAATACAGGGTTGCTTTTGTGGTTTAGAATTTGGGGCACAACCAATTGTGTCCATTTCCTAGACCTGCCGGCCCCACTTGTGCCTGCCCATATGCCCATCATCTACATGGCAGGAGGCGCCTGGGGAAATGCTTCTGGGGTCCCCCACATCATGCCAAATCAGACCCAGCAGGTGGAGTGACGCAGACTCTGGAGGGGCCCTATCTGGTCTTGGGACTGCACTGCCTGCCAAGGGATGAGGGCGCCAGCCTTCTAGGGAGACAAACCCCTGGAAGGGACAGACGGATGGGAGCCTGAGGCAGCCCCTTCTCTGTATCTGATTAAATAACTTAATTCAAAAGTGCAGTGAAGCCTTTCTTCTGGGCTGAGTGGCCGCAAGGGAGAGCCCAGCCTGAGGGCTGTGGTGAGGCTCCAGGACGCTCCATGGGGCACAGCTGGGCTTCGGTGCCAGGTCAGCACGCTGCAGGGCACACATCTGACAACTACAAAAATCACCTTTATTTTCCAATGGGGGTAAAATGGAGGAAGGTCCTATTTTCTGGAGTTCCATCTTTTTTAAAACATTTCCCAAAGTCTCTACTTCCTGGCACACACAACAAACACCAAGTCCTTAAATTAATCATTTAAACAGTTCAGAGTCCAGCTGGGTTCCAGGAAGGGCTGAGTCACAGCTTCTCCTCCTCCTGGGTAATCCGGGCCAGCCTGTCAGTGATGGGGCCCAACTCTGAGGACTTGTCCAGCTTCAGGTAGGTGTCCGTCCTGACGCGATGGAGGCTGAGCCAGTCGGGGAGCAGTTCTGAGAGGACCTGCAGGTGTTTCTCCATCTCTCCTGGGGGGAGATCAGAGTCAGGGAGAGGGACAGCCCTGGGCCTGGATTCCCCTCTGGCCGGCCACATCAGGGAGTAAATGACAGGAGGCAGCTGAGCCTCCAATAGGGTTCATCTGTCAGATTGGCCCCACTGGGGGTCTCTGCTGTTTCTTCCTGTGAGGCCAACAGGGTTCTGTGGCTCACCCGGGGTCCCCCCAGTGAGGAAGGGGCTACACGTGAGCCAGGGACCGCCCAGCTCTCTACCCACCCCCTCCCCCCAGCCCATACCGGGTGTCATGGACGGGCCGTAGCTGCCGATCATCCTGGCACAGGCCACCTCCATGGTCAGCGCTGGTTTCTTCTCGGCCACAAAGACACTGCGCAGGATGCGGGCCAGCTCGGGCAGCCTGGACAGCACCAGCAGCCGCTCCTCCTGCTGAGGTCTGCGGGTCATCAGGGCCTGCAGCTTCTGGGCCTCCTTGGCACGGATCTTTGGAGGGAGGGGAGCGAGCGGTCAGCCATGCTGGACCCAGGAACCCCTTGACACCCCCCACCCCCTGCCCTCAGACTCACCCGCTCCAGCAGGGCCTGAGAAACGCCCCTCAGGGCACTGGGGGAGCTGGATGGGGACACAAGCTTCGGGGGGCTGCCAAGATCAGGCGAGCCCGGTGCTGGGGGGCTCTGGGGCTCAGCAGAGCCAGGTGTGGGGGGCCCCCGGGGGCCGGGACTGCCATCAGCCGTCTTCAGAGCCAGCTGGGCCAAAGCCCTCTCCATCTGCAGAGGCAGAGACACGATTGGAGGCTGGTTCCTCGAGGAGAGGCACTCGGCCCCGCCATCTCTGCGCCATCTACCTTGGGTGTCAGCATGGCGCGCGCCCTGGCCAGCATCTCCTGCGCGCTCGTCACCGTGTCAGTGTGGGGTGGCTGGGGCAGCTCGGCGGGGGTGACGTCCGGCACCTCGTCCACATTGAATCTGGGGTGCCACCTGGTCAGCTGGTCTTCTGGCACCACCAGCGGTGGGTTCAGGGAGGCCAGGAAAGCCTGGGAAGAGACAAAAGCCCGGGGGCGAACTCTGACGTAGGGGCCCCTGGGGGTGACGTGAGCTGACCAAGGCCACCTGGCCGGAGCCCAGACACCCCTCTGTGGAGGCCCCGTGCACTGCGGCTGCTCCCCATGGACACCTGTGGATCTGGGCTCTACCGTGATGGCTCCCCACTCTGTCCCCCCAGATGCCCCCAAAGGGAGCCCAAGGCCTCGGCCCCCAGGACCTCCCATGGCCTCCCCGCAGGCCGAGCCTCTGAACCCAGCCAGTGGCCCCTCTCTGGGCGGGCAAGATGCCCCCCAACTCACCTTGTGCTGCTCCTTGACCAGCTGCACCAGGTTCCTGCCGAAGGTGTGCCGGCGCTGCAGAAGGCGGGAGGCCGACATCTGGGGGGCTCCCTGGCCTCCGTCCTCTGGGGAGAGGCCGGACCCATCAGCCCCCCATGCCAGGGTCTGGGCCACCCATCGCCCCAGGGCCGACCCCCCCATACCCACCTGGCCCCAGCACCGGCTCAATGGTGAGCTGATAGTCGGAGCGCTTCCCACCGGAGCCAAATGGGGGGATGTTGCGCTCCTGCCGGAATCGGTACGAGTCTGGGAAGACGGTCTTGATCTGGCCCACGTTCTTCTCCTCGAACCTCCTGGCAGAGGCAAGCAGGGGCCTGGGGTGAGAGGCTGGACCCAGCACGGCCTCCCCCGGGCAGTCAGCATCAGAAGCCACACTAGAACCCGGGACCCACCGCCCCGAGTGTGTCTGGGGTCACCGTGCTCGAAGGCCGCCCCGAACTCCGCAGGCCACGCGGCCAGGGCCGAAGGGGGAGCCGAGCTCAGGGGCAGAGGGGCAGGCCGGACGCAGGCTCCCCCCACTCACTTGTGCAGCATGTCCTGGACGCCCTGCTTGACCTTGGCAAAAGTGACCACCTCGGAGCGGTTGAAGAGCAGGCTGACCACTGTGTCCATGCTGCGGAACATCTCGGCCAGCACCTTGTACTTGTAGGGCAGCGCCAGGCCTGGGGCGCCCGGCTGGGCAAGGCTGTGGAACCGCTCATAGGCGGGCGCCTTCGGGGGGCTGTGGCACAAGGGAGCCAAAGCTGTCACACACACACAAGAACGGCACCCCCAGCCCAACCCAGAAGGGCAGTGGGTTCTGGTCTGAGCCCAGAGAGGCCCCTGGTTATGCCCTGAGCCCAGAGGAGCAGCTGATTCTGGTCTACGTAGGCCCCCCCCTGGCCCAGAGA
>NC_058131.1:51641664-51658026 GCF_016433145.1 Gracilinanus agilis
CCCGTGGGCCTCCCAGAAGGGCTTGGCCCCCCTCCCTGCTCCCCCTCCCCAGCAGCATCTCACCGTGGCTCCTCCGGGGGGCTCTGCACATCGCTCTTCTCCACTCGGGACTGGATCCGGGCTCCCAGCTCTCGGGCTCGCTGCAGGCGGTTCTGGAGGCTGCCGGGGGCCTTCGGGGTGGAGGCTGGGGCCACCCGTCGGGTCAGTTCCCGGATCTTCTGCAGCCGAGACTTCAGTTCGGAGAGGTTCGGCTCTGGGGGGCCCTGAGGGGCGAGGAGGGGTGAAGAGGGGCGGTCCCACAGGGACCCCCCAGTGGCCCTCCTCCCTGGGAGTGGCTGAATGGAGGAGGCTAAGAGAGGCGAAGCCCACCTAGGAAAACTGCTTCTTTATAAGTGGCACCGAGGAGGCCTTGGGTGGTGGACGAAGCGCCAGGCCTGGAGAAGGAGGTGCTGGGTTTAAATCTGGCCTCAGCCACCCTGGCTGTGTGACGCTGGGCAAGTCCCTTCACCCCATGGCCTAGCCCTGAGCTCTTCCCCCAGGGGAACAGGATTGACTCTAAGAAGATGGCTGGAAGCACAGCAGGCTGGAACCGTAAAGGGCAGCAACAGGAGCGCCTCCCTCCGCCCGGGGAAGCCACTCCTGGTGCAGGGATCTACTTACGGCATCGGCCGGGGCTGAGGCTGCTGAGAGCGGGGCGGCCGTCGCCTCCTCCTGCGCCTCCTCCTTCCCCACGGAAGGGGCTTCGGGACAGCCGGAGCTGGAGACCTGCGCGGAGGAACCAAGTGGGGCGGCGTGAGGGTGTGAGGCCGGCTGGGGCCCTCCTGGCCGCTCTTCTGCCTGGGACATGCAGGGCAGATTCTAGGCAGGGGCGGGGGCTTAAAGCAATGGGACAGCGAGCTGGATGGGGCCACAGAGCCCGCCCAGCTTCCAGCTCTGCCGGCGCCCCGCCATGTTCAGGGGCGTGTCCCGGGGTGTCCCCGCTCTACAGACTGGGCTGCCTCCGGAAGGGGAGGCGAGGAAGCCCGGGTTCTGGCCTGGGAGTCACGATGGGGGAGCAGCGAGAGGGGAAGGGGATCCCAAGACGTAGCTTGGGGGGGCAGCCCGGGCCTCTATGGACGGCTTTCCCCAGAAGAATGGGGGGCGGGGGAGATCTCTGCCAAGCCTAGCCACCCCAGTCACTAGGAAGTGCCTTACACAAAAAACGAATACCTCTCTGGGGTGGGTGGAATTCGAACTCAGGTCCTCCTGACTCCAAGTCCAGTGCCCAGCTACTGGGTCCAATACTAAACCATGATGGGGGGGGGCACATTTAAACCTTTACTTTCCCTCTTAAAATCCATACCGTGTTCTAAGGCAGGAGTGAGAAGGCCGAGGCAACGAGAGGAAGTGACTTGCCCAGGATCACACGGCTGGGATGGGTGGGTGGGGCACATTTGAACCCAGGACCTCCCATCTCAGGCTCTCTCCCCTACTTTACAATAAATGCGGAGCGGGCCCCAATATTGCCAAGTTCTTTGGAAGTGGCTTCCTCCGCTCCAACAAGGCAGCAAGCTCCCAATGGAGAGCCAAGCGATCGTGCATGAAGCGCCCCCGGTGTGCCTAGCGGTAGCCAACTCCAGCGCCTCCCCCCGGCTCTCCCCGCCCAGCGGGGTGCCCTCACCGTAGCCTCCTCCTCCTCCCGGGCTCCCGGATCTTCGGCCAGCACCAGCCTCCTCCTCGCCGCGCGCCGCACGGGAGGGGCCTCCGCCTCATTGTTCGGGTCCGAAGCCCGGCGGACCCGCTTCCTCCCGCTGCCGCTTCGGGTAGCCGCCGGGACGGGGGTCGGACCTCCGGGGGCCTGTGCCGGGGTACGCGGGGACACACTGCAGGGCCCCGCCGGCTTGGTCGGGCTCCGGCGGAGCTTCAGCGGGCCGCGAGACCCCGGGGCTGCCAAACCCGAGCCCTTGCGCAGGGAGAAGAACTCGGTGATTTTCCTCTGCGCCATGGCTGCGCGGCTGGGGGCGGCTCAGCGCGGGAAACGCAGGGGCGGAGAGAAAAGATACACAAAGTTCCAAGCGGAAGGCACCTCCCGAACCTCCGGTTTTCGCGCCACTGCCCAGGAGGCCCCGCCCCTTCCGGGGAGGCCAATGCGGACCAATCCCAGGCGTCCTTCCAGAATCTCCCGCCCCTCGGCGCAGCCTCCGGTGTTTGGGGGGAGTCTCTCTTCCAAGGTGGAGGGAGAAGAAAGCCATAAGGTTAGCGGCGGTAATTACGCTGGAGAAAAAGAATGAAAGCGGTCGTTCCTTTAACTCAGAGTCCCCTGTAGGGCAAGAGGATAAAGGCAAAGGCAGGGCTCTCGAACACCAATGTGGGTTACTTTTGTGGCAAAAAATGCAAGCGCCCGTGGACTGGGGAACGGCCGAAGTGCAACGTTATTGCCCCTTTTCGAGGCGAATGCGGGGATCCTGAGTTCAAATATGGCCCCAAACACTTATTAATTGTGTGATGGAGGACAGGTCACTTCACTCCCCATTGCCCAGCCCTTACCGCTTCTCTGCCTTGGAACCAATTCACAGTATTAATTGTAAGACAGAAGGTAAGTTTTTTTAAAACAAAAAAGTTTTAAACAAACAAACAAGACTCTTCCAGACTTTCCTCTCTACTTACATTTTACTTCCTTCCATGAACTCTGGCCAAACCAGCCTTCTTGCTCTTCATTTTCCCATCCTTTTGTCTTTGCACGGGCCGTGGCCCCTGCCTGATTCCCTTCAAGATTCACCTCAAATGCCGCCTTTTGCAGGAGGTCTTTGTGCCTTGCTTTCCAAAGTTTCCTTCAGTTGACTTTTATATACCTATGTGGATCACCGGAGTCAGAAACTCATCTTCCAGAGTTAAAATCTGGGCTCAGACACTTACTAGCTGTGTGTCCCTGAACAAGTCACTTAGCCCTGTTTGCCTCAGTGTCCTCATCCATAAAATAAGCTGGAAAAGGAAATGGCCAATTACTTCAGTATCTTTGCCAAGAAAACACTTGTCTGAAAATATATACACATACAAATATTTGTATATGTTGGATCTCCCAAGAGAATGTAAACCCCTTGAGGGTAGGGGCTGTTTGCTTTTGTCCTCCTATCCCCAATGCTTAGTGTGTGACTGTTAATTGATTTCTTTTCAAAAACAAAAACTATTCACCTCCAGAGAAAGAACTGTTGGAGTTGGAATGCAGATGAAAACATGATTTTTCATTTATTTGTCTAGGTTATGTTTTAGGGTTTTCATTTTACAAGATTACTCATCTACAAAAATGAATGATATGGAAATTTGTTTTTCAGGATAGTATATGTATAACCAAGATCAAAACAGGAAGGGGAAAGGAAAGGAGGGAGATAAGTTTGATTGTGTAACTTGGGAAAACTTATGTGGAAATTTATTACATGTAATTGGTAAAAAATGCCACCTTTTGCAGGAGGTCATATTCAAACCCAGATCTCTAGGTCTGGCTCTCTATCACTGAGCCACATGGTATTCTTTAACACTAGGTTTCCAAAATCCATTGGACTTATTCCAAGTCATATTCATTATGGCAAAGGCTTCCCTATATCAAGCACTTAATAAATATTGGTTGAAATGAATTAATTCAAATGAAATTCATTCTATAATATTTCCATTATTTGGCAGCTCCCTCTCTAACAACCTCTTCCATCCAGAAAGAAGACCAGATCTAGAGTTAACCCAGAAGGAAACCTCCCTCTCCCACCATTAGTTTCACTTTTTCCCCCCTTTAAACCCCTTACTTACTTTCTCTTTTAGAATCAATACTATGTTTGGTTCCATGGGTAGGCAAAGGAGGTTAAGGGACTTGCCCAGGGTCCCACAGCTTGTAAATATTTACAGCAAGATTTGAATTCAGGTCTTCTTGAGTCCAGGACTCTGTCTACTTTGACAGTGTGGTTTTATGGTTTATAAAGCACTTTACATAAGACTAGTTTCATAATTCTTGGGTAGAGCAGAGAAATAGCTGGAATGGAATTTATTATCATGGTCAGTGTGGGCCTTAGTATTTTTTTCAGCAGTCTATTAGGGGATTGTAAATGTAAACAAAAGAGGCTCTTTCAAAAAGTTCAAAGACTTGTAATTTCTTTTATCCATGTGGACTCTTCCTCTGATAATAGAATACTACTCCCTCTCTGCCTTAATTAACAATTTAAGAAGATGTGGTCAAAACAATTAATTCTCTGGCAGCCAAAGCTCTTATAATGAGCCCATCAGAACTTAGCGAGGCTGATTCTTGAACAAGAATTACATAATTCACCCTCCAGTCTGTCTTGGAAGACTTCCCAACTTTGTAAAAATTAATGACATGCATAGTTCCTTACATCCATTATGTTGTTCCCCACACTCATATAAGACAGGGTATCATAGACGGTTATTCCCATTTTACAGACCAGAAAAGTGAAGCTTAGAGGAAAAAAAATGAAGTGACTTGTCCATTTTAGGCAGAATTTGAATTAGGGTATTCCTCGTGCCAAATCTATTAGCCTACACTGTTTCTTGGGAAACATTTCAAGCATTTCGTCTGCTCTGCTAGCTTTCAAAAATGCTGCAACAAAGCATTGTGGGATAACTTTAGAAGATGGTGTCAATGTTCTACAAAGTGGGGGTCCCAGCCCTTTGAGGGGGAATTGTGGTTTGACCTCAAGTAGTATATTCAGCAAATCAGAGAGTGGGAAGAAGAGTCACATCCCCTCTCCTCAAATCAGCCAGCTCTGAGACTCGTCTCCTAGGCAATTACATCTTCTCCTTCAGTATCCCATAACTGGTCCCTCTCCCTTCATGGTACAAGCTCCCATTCTCCCCATTTCTGAGTTGTAGTATTAAGAAAATTCTACTGTCCCCACCCCCCAACCATTGTATCCATCCACCAACCCACAGATCATTTCAAGACTACAGTAGCAGCCACTCGAAGGTTGGATTCTGTATTCTTGGACAATGCCCAATGAGTGAGAGCCTCACTTAATCCCACCCCGCTTTACGTTTTGGGTGGCCCAAGTAATGGTTGCAGGATAACCAAGCATGGATGGCTCCTGATCTGTCTTACAGATCTCATTACATTAGCAATCCTCAAAATTCTATGCCTTCCAAACTTCCCTTTTAATGTTGGAGGCACCATATTGTCTTCCTCTCCTCATCCCTCCCTGCTCCCAAAGTTGACAAGCAATTCAACTGGGTTATACATGTATTATTGAAGTCGTTTTTCTTAAATTGCAGATCTGACCATGTCCCTCCCCTTTAAATTCTAGTGGCTCCCTTTTGAGTCTAGGACAGAGATTATGGACTTTTTTATATCATGGACCCCTTTGGTAATCTGATATGGACCTCTTCTCAGAATAATGTTTTTAAATTAATAAAATATGTTGGGATTCCAAAGGAAACTGATTCCGTTAGAATAAGATACGATGTTTTCCCTCAAATTCGTTCACTGAAATCTAACCACAGATCCAATGGAGATCTGTGGATCCCAGGTGGAGAACCCGTACTCTGTGATCAAATATTATTTCATCGTAATCATGCCTTTTAAAATTTATGCTTTAATAAGTTTTAAAATATACATTTTAGTATACTGGATAGATACATTATAAATAAGTGCATATACACATATAAAGGAGCTCAAATTTTTTTTATTGGTGGGTAGCTAGGTGGTACTATTAGGATAATTATTAGTTTGTGGGGAAAATTAACAGTACAGGGAAAGAGAATGGGATCAGGAAGACCCAGCTTCCTACATTTAAATCTGGCCTCAGACATTTACTAGTTGTGTGACCCTTGGCTAGTTAGGAAACCCTGTTTGCCTCAGTTTCCTCATCTGTCAAATGAGCTGGAGAAGGAAATGGCAAACCACTCTAGTATCTCTGCCAAGAATACCCCAAATGAGGTCATAAAAAGTCATACACAACTGGAAAATGACTGAACTATACAATCAAAATAATTTGGAGACCCTTAGAATATATAAGGAAATGGCATTCACATTAAAAACCTTCCTGAAAGAAAAACCCAGGAAGGTTTCTACAGACAGATGTAGAGTGAAGTGAGCAGAATCAGCAGAATATTGCACACAGTAACAGCAATACTGTATTGTAATACTGTATCAATTGTGAATGACTTAACTATTCTCAGTCATTCAATGATCTAAGTAAGACAGTCCCTAAAGGGGATCAGTCTTTGGATTCTGGGAGGCAGCAAATTTCTTTCACTAAAATGACTTAAAGTTTTCATATAAGATAAAAATTCCCCCCCTGAGGAGGATAGATAGAAACATTGAAATCACACAGGAATAAATGGCTGAGGCATATGAATCATTGCCTGTTAAAAATCATAAAAAGTAGCACAAAAAGCCAGATAACTACTGGATGAAATTCTAAACATATAATTTGAAATTTGATATGGAAAAATTCTAAATAAGGAAAAACAAAATCACAATAGGTCTTCAAATAATGCCTGATTAAAATAAACCATGTCTGACATTATTCACTTACCCACTCAGCAGTCAGAACCACAGTCAACCACCATAGCAAGAAAGTTAGAAAAAGGGACTAGATTTTTATTCCTTGGTCTGACCTTTTGTCATTTCTCAGGGATAGGGGAACCAGAACAGCCAATTGTTAGGTACTTGAGAGAAATTTCACAAGGAATGTAGTACAAGGTGTCCTGCATCTTAACATTTGTCAAGCACTACAACCTCAAGTCTCACACTAGGTTCAAGTCCTTTTTTATTGGTGTAGATTATCTCAGCAATCCTAGCAGTATTGATTTTTCTTTTTGACTTGTATGCTCTTTTTACACCATTCAGGTTAAGTGAGTGCTTCTTTGGCACTGTGTAGATGAAGTCTGTGCTTTTTCTTTTTGGAGAGAGAGAGAGACAGAGAGAGAAAGGGAAAGAAAAAGAGAGAGGGAGGGAGGGAGAGAGGAAGGAAGGAACGAACGAACGAACAAACGAACCACTATTTAGGAACCACTATTTACTGAAAACATTGTTTTTCTGGGCTATGAGAAAGAACTTTGTATATTTTTCTTTAAACCTTCCATTTTAGAATCATACTAAGTATTGGTTCCAAGGTAGAAGAGTGGTAAGAGCTAGACCAGGGGTCGGCAACCATTTTGGCCATGAGAGCCACATTTTTTAAAATGTAATTTCGTGAGAGCTGTACAGTGCTCACAGTGCACGCTCCTGTAATAGCGCCTGAAAAAAAAAAATTGACTTTATGGCTCCTGCAGAAAGAGCCATATCTGGCCCTCAAAAGAGCCAGATATGGCTCGAGAGCCATACGTTGCCGACCCCTGAGCTATACAATTGAGGTTAAGTGACTTACCCCAGATCACACAGCTAGAAGTGTCTGAGACTAGATTCAAATCAAAATTTGAACCTGTCTCCAGGCCTGGCTCTTTATTCGGCTTTTATCATATCATTTTCGATTTTATCATATGAAGTAGTATGAACTACCTGACTATTGCCACTTTATATATTTTTAAAAAGATTTTATGTGTTGTGATTCTAAAATAATGCTTATTCTATGGCAAAGGGAAAGTAATAAGAGAAAAAGTAGAGACATTATGTATAGAAGAAAAGGAGAAAGAGTTGTAGAGAGAGAGTCCAAATGCAAGTTGGATTAGATGACCTTGGAGGTACTTTCCCACTGTGAGATTTTATGATTCAATGAACCCATCACCTGAAGAACTGATTACAGATTTGAGTAGATGACCATTGTCAGGTGCAGGGTCATGAAACTGCCATTTGAGCTCCTGGTGAGCTAAGAGAAGCATATTCCATATTTTTGTTAATCACTTTGGCCTTTTGTAAATAAGTGTAAGGTAAAGGGAGATGTGAATTTGGGCATATGAGTCTCCCATCCCAAATCAGTTTATTCAGTCACAAAAAGCAAAAAGCAGATGATAGAAAAAATAAGCTATTAACTATCTCCTTCTAGTAATTCCTTAACAGGTATGAATATCTCTCTGATTAAGACAGATGGAAATAATCTGATGATTGGCTAAGCAAACAAATTAATTTTGCCACTGGGGATAAATAATTGAGCTCTGAGATATGTTAGAGTTTTTCAGTAAAAGTCAGTCATGGAGGAGGAACCCAGTACCTAAGGGAGATCAGCTCATGGGATGAGAGGCTCTCTCCTTCTCCCCTGGTTGTGTCACTTTGAAATGGAGTTACTCAATGGGTAGGAGACACTGCATCCAGGAGGATGCGAGGTCAAATTTTTTCCAAATGGACACAAATGCAGAGGGGCATCTTTGAGAGAGGGAACATCATTAAGGAATGAGATCCCTGAGAGCAGAGATGAGAGCAAGCGCTGGAGAGAAATAGACCCTGGAAATCCAGCCTAACAACCCAACTAATAATGACATTGCCCCCAAAGGGAGCATGAAGACTATGAGAAGAGAAAGAACTTCTTATCCCTACAGTCCTTAATTTGGCTTTGCCTTATGCTATTGAGGAAAAGTAATTTTGCAAGGATATACAATGGAATGTGGTGGAACAGAGAAGACAGGGCAGAGGCAGTTGGAATCTTGAGAGAGGGGCTTTGGGGAGTTCAATGGACTCTCAGTGGGGATTGCTCTGGGACTTTGGGGAGAGAGCCAGCTCTAAGACCCTACTCCAGGATTGGAAATAAACCCATTCCTGTGAGATTTCTACCTTATCCAGAAATCTACTGAAACCCTGCAATTGTTTCTGTTTCACTGATAAAGCAAGACCTGTGTGGACCAGATGGAATTGTGGAGTTTGCCTTAAGCATTTACCCTGAGAGTAGGTTGGATAGGTCCTGAAGCCTGACCTCTCATCTAAGCCAGCTATTAGCTAGAGATTTACTCCTTTTTACATTTAGCCTAGGATTAGTCAGCATAGAAAAGAGTATCAGATAGAGAGGATTTCCAGGCTAGCCTTGACTTTAGCAGAGGCTGAAGGACTTGCCATTGATCTGTGTCTTTAGTTAGGGAAACCTAATAACCCTCTTTCCTGACCTCATCTTTGTTATCCTTCATTTAAATAAATAATCATAAACTATAGGAAAGCAGTCAGATCTATTATATAGTGGGAGAAGGGAAAGATTGTTGGGTTGGTTCTTATCCTGGAGAGAGAGTCTTACTAGACTGCGCTGAGCAAAACCTCCCAGTTACCAATCTTGATCTCTCTTTTAGGTCAGCTTTCTGTTTCAGGGGAGAATGCCTTTGAGAGGCTAGGTTAAGCAAAATCCCTAGCCAACCATTTATACCATCTCCTAAGGTGTTTCTTTATCCCTGTCACAGTTTGCTGTGTTTAACCCTTTCACTAGATTGTACTGGCCCAGGACAGAGATTGCAGCCATCTTTGCTCTCTGTCCAAGAGGGAGTTACCCTGTCAGATCAGGTTACACAAAATCCTGATCATCCATCTGTATATGAATAATACAGGGTCTCCCTCCCATTTGACACTATACATATGTCTTTTTATCACTGAACTTTAAATTTCAGCCCACTGTTCCATAGGAGTTATGTATATTTGTGGGAGAGTGAGCCCCAAGTTAATGGGGAGAGGGGAATGTTTTGAAGTTGGGTTTGTTTGTTTTTTATGCCATTTTAGTAAATGCATTTCCCGAGAACTGACTATAACTATTGGGTCATTGTTTATGGGAAGCATACCAATGGGGGCTCATGAGCTTCAGTAATAAGAGTAATAAGAGCCCATAGGGTTATTCCTAATACTCAGGGGAATAGCCTCTCCTCTGGGTATCCAACATTACAAACAAGTACAGAATGGGGAAATAGACCCAGAGGGGGTGTTACAGTAAGTATAAAATAAGCACATTTACAAGTTTGATCTCACAGCAACTTCGTGAGATAAGTAAAAACAAGATACATTCAAAATTGTACAAATTATTGATTTGTTTAAGTCATTTCAGGAAGAGCTGGGTGGCGCTGGGGAAGACTGGACTTCAGAAAAACCTCTGGCCTCAGTCACTTACTAGCTGTGTGTGACTCTGGACTAGTTATTTAACCTCTGTCTGCCTCAGTTTTTCTCAATTGTAAAATGGATATAATAATAGCACCTAGCTCCCAAGGTGGTTGTGAGAATCAAATGAGATAGTAGTCATAAAGGGCCTGGTACTTAGGAAGAACTATAGAGATGTTAATTAGGACATTGTTGTTATTTCAAGAGGAAAAGGGTGCTAACAAATAGAAGTTGGGGGAGGAGAATTAGGGAAAGCTTCATATAGAGGGTGACACCTCATCTGTATGTTGAAGAAAGTTAGGGAAGCTGGGTTTAGCCGGGAATATGAGAGTCTTTTCAGACATACCCATTGATGATGCCTAGGAAATACCCATTTGGAAAAGTCTACCAGGTAGTTGATTCAGAGGAGAGACTGTGTGTGTACATAGATGTACATCTGCACAGAGATGGCAAGTGAACACACAAGAGAGAATGAGGCCAACAGTGTTCTTCCTCATTCAATTTCTTTTTTTCAGAGTCACAGAATGATAGAATTGGAAGGGACTTCAGAGATGCTGGCTTTTCTTTTTACATCACAGTCCTTTCTTTCTTTTCTTTCTTTCTTTCTTTTCTTTCTCTTTCTTTCTTTCTTTCTTTCTTTTCTTTCTCTTTCTTTCTTTCTTTCTTTCTTTCTTTCTTTCTTTCTTTCTTTCTTTNTCTTTCTATGTCTGCCTGCCTGCCTACCTTTTCCTTCTATCATCCACCTATCCATCTTTCCATCCATTTATCTCTCTATCTTTGTCCGTCTGTCTATCCTTTTATCTATCGATCTGTCCATCCATCCATCTGTCCATCCATCTGCTGATCCATTGATCTGTCTATCTATATCTATCTATCTATCATCTATCTATCTATCTATCTATCTATCTATCTATCTATCTATATCTAGCTGTCTTTCTATCTGTGTCTGTTCATCTACCTTCCTGTTCCTTCTATCATCCATATATCCATCCATATATCCATATATCTATCTATCTATCTATCTCTCTGTCTATCCTTCTGTCCATCCATCCATCTGTCCATCCATCCATCCATCTGTCCATTCATCTGCTGATCCATTGATCCATCCATCTATCTATCTGTCTGTCTGTCTGTCTATCTATCTATCTATCTATCTCCTTATCTACCCATCTAAAACACCCTACACTTTCCCAATGAGCATTTCCCTTATAATGAATTAAACAAACTCAATCACACACTTATGGTATCAGAGTAAGTTAATAGATGGTGGAATTGTTGATGCTGTGGTAGGCAATGGAAGGACAGTTAGGTGACACAAAGGACAGAATGCCAGGCCAGGAGTTGGAAAGACTCATCTTTTTAAGTTCAATTCTAGCCTCAGACACTGACTTAAATCACTTTAACATGTTTGCCTCAGTTTCCTCATCTCTCAAAGGAGCTAGAGAAGGAAATGACAAAGTACACTAGTATCTCTGCCAGGAAAATTCCAAATGGGTTCACAAAGAATTGGATGCAACTAAAATGGAAAAAAAAAACAACAAAAATACATTCTACTCCCCAGCACCATAGGTAGCCTGGAAATAGGAAGCCCTGAGTTCAAATCTAGTCTCAGAGAGTTGAGCTGTATGACCTTGGGCAAGTTGCTTAACTTCTGTATGCCTCAATTTTTTCATCTGTAAAATAGAGATAATCATTACACCTTAATTCCCAAGGAGTCTCATGAAGATAAAATGAAATAATATTTGTGATGTACTATCTATACAGATATTCTCTTTGTTTCTCATACAGGACGTTCAATGCTTTTGCTCTGGCAGCTCCCATGCCTAGAAAGCTCTCTCATCTCATCTATTCTTTTTTTTTTTAAACCCTTAACTTCTATATATTGGCTCATAAGTGGAAGAGTGGTAAGGGTGGGCAGTGGGGGTCAAGTGACTTGCCCAGGGTCACACAGCTGGGAAGTGTCTGAGGCCAGCTTTGAACCTAGGACCTCCCATCTCTAAGCCTGGCTCTCAATCCACTGAGCTACCCAGCTGCCCCTCGCGTCTCATCTATTCTTCATAGAATGCCTGACTTCCTTTCAGACTCAATACACTACTTTCTCCATGATATCTTTCTCGATCTCCTCAAATGCTGGTGCCTGACCATCTGATTGCCTGATTCTCCCCAGAACTTCTGGTTTAAGGAGCGGGTTAATGATGTCTTTCATCCCTGTCCAGGCTTTACCTGCTGACTCATCTCCATCAGATGTTGTCTTTTGTTGTTGTTGGTGTTCAGTCTTTTCAGTCATGTCTGACTCATTGTGACCCCATTTGGGGTTTTCTTGGCAAAGAGACTGAAGTGGTTTGCCATTTCCTTCTTCAGTTCATTTGACAGATGAGGAAACTAAGGCAAACAAGGTTAAGTGACGTTCCCAGGGTCACCCAAGTAATAAGTGTCTGAGGTCACATTTGAATTCAGGGAGTTGCATCTTCCTGCCTCTGACACCTCCCTCCCCTCTTTGTGCACTATGGTACAACATAGATGCCCAAACTTTGTTTACTAACCCCAATGCCAGAAAGTTTCTTCCTTAGATTTCCAGCTCTCTTTTATGTGCTGTCATTGTCCATTGGAATGCAAGCTCTTTGAGGGCAGAGAGTGTCTTCTATTCATCTATTCATATACCTGGGCTTAGTGCCATACTTGGCTCAAAGCAAGCATTAATAAATTGTTGATTGACCAAGGACTTCATATTTATTTGTATTCTTTTCTCTTTGTATGTATTCTGTGTGTATATGTACATATATATGGAGAGAGTGAGAACTAGAGCAAAAAAAGAGGGAGAGTGAAAAGGAGAGAGAAAGAAAGAGAGAGAGACTGAGACACAAAGACTGAGACACAAAGGAGGGAGGAAGAGGGAGAGATAGAGAAGAAGAGGGAAAGAGACAGAGAGAAAGAGGGAGAGAGAGAGATAGGATGGGAGGGAGAGACAGAGACAGAGACAGAGAGACAGACAGACAGAGACAGAGACAGAGAGACAGAAAAGATAGGCATATAACATATTTATCCTTGTTGCTTCTCCAATAGAATGTAAAGTTCTTGAAAGTAGGGATTCATTGTTTCATTCGTTGTACTTGAACTGCCAGTGCCCAGCCCAGTAGCTGGCATACAGTAAGAACTAAATAAATACATATTAAATTGAATTAAATTGAAAGTAATGGAGGGCTTACATGGCTGCCTCAGGGTCGATGCTTCCCCAGAAGCCTCTCATTGTCCCCAAGATGACCGTGCTGGAGCTGCCAAAGAATTTCAAGGTAAATGACTCTGATCTGGCTCCCTGCTACCAGGTCCTGTGGGTTTGAGGTTTCGCCTTCTGACTTCTAATGAAAACTTCTGTGGTTGCCTCTGGTCACACATGCTGCCCTCCATGAATACATTTGGCTCCTTGCCCAAATCAGTCTGGATTTGTCCATCTACTGCTCACCGCTGCTGTGATCTGGTGCAAGTCACCTAACCACTCTGGGCTCCATTTCTTCATCTGGTAAGGTCAAAGAATGGCTGGGCTGACCAAATGGAATAATAGGAAAGTCTTTTGAAAACTATAGAATGTTATAGAAAAGCAGGGAGCTTGGTGGACAGAGCCAGGAAGACTCATCTTCTTGAGTTCAAACCCAACCTCAGACATTTGTTGGCTGTGTACCCCTGGGCAAGTCACTTAACACTGTTTGCCTCAGTTTCCTCATCTATAAAAAACAAACTGGAGAAGGATGATAAACCACTCCAGAATCTTTGCCAAGAAAACACTAAATGGAGTCACCAAGAGTCAGACATGATTGAATACAATAGAAAAACAAAACGACTGCCCTTAGATTCAAGAGAATTTGGATTCAGATTGTTTATTTTTCTTTACAAGAATCTCAGTATGTGAAAAAATGGATTTACATGAAAAATGCAGGGAGTAGGAGTAGAGCAGTGGTTCCCAAACTTTTTTGGCCTATCACTCCCTTTCCAGAAAAAATATTACTTAGCGCCTTGGAAATGAATTTTTTTTTTAAATTTTAATAGCAATTAACAGAAAAGATAAATGCACCTCTGGCCATTACCGCCTCCTGGATCGCTGCAGCACCCACCAGGGGGCAGTGGAGCCCACTTTGGGAATCACTGGGGTAAAGGAAGGCTCTATTTTCGCCATGATTTCCTTTAGATAGTCATTTCCTTGAGGGCATTTAAAATGTGACCTGATTTATATAGGGAGTTAGTGCGGGTGCAGCCATGGCCCATAGCCCTACCCACTTTCTCTTTAAATTTGTTCTTTCAGTTGGCCCACTGACCAGCAGGGCTGTGAGTTTTCCTTGAGACAGCAGCCACATTGCAGCTTTGAACTCTCAGCATCATAGTACTAACCCTGCTATTCTATTTCTATTCTATTCTGCTATTAACAATTCAACCTTCTAAGCCTACACTGGCACACTCTTCATTTACCAGTTGACTGAAATGATACCATTAACTTTTTTTTAAAACCTTTATCTTCTGTCCTAGTATTAATTCTAAGACAGAAGAACAGTAAGGGTAGGCAATTGTGATTAAGTGTCTTGCCCAGGGTCACACAGCTAGGAAGTGTCAGAAGCCAAATTTGAACCCAGGACCTCCCATCTCCAGGCCGGGCTCTTTCTCCACTGTGTGACCTAGCTACTCCTATACTTTTGCATTTTTTTAAACCCTTAGAATCAATACTGTGTATTGGTTCCAAGGCAGAAGAGCAGTAAGGGCTAGGCAATGGGGATTAAGTGACTTGCCCAGGGTCACACAGCTAGGAAGTGTCTTGAGGCCAGATTTGAACCCAGGACCTCCCCTCTTTAGACCTGGCTCTCTATGCACTAAACCATCTAGCTACCCCCTACACCACTGATTTTTTATTTATTTATTTTTAAAACCCTTCTGCTCCTTGGTGGAAGAGTGGCAAGGGTGGGCAATGGGGGTCAAGTGACTTGCCCAGGGTCACACAACTGGGAAGTGTCTGAGGCCGGCTTTGAACCTAGGACCTCCCATCTCTGGGCCTGACTCTCAATCCACTGAGCTACCCAGCTGCCCCCTACACCATTGATTTTTTAACCAGAAACATTTACTAAACAGAAAGCAAAGCAAAGCATTAAAACCTAACATTCTACCCATATACCTGGGACACACTCTTCCATCTATGGATGTGGTATCTATTGAGAAGAGTAGGTGAAAATTTATAAAATCATAGTGTGGAGAACTAGGTGGCATAGTGGGTAGAACACTGGACCTGGAGTCAGGAAGACCTGAGTTCAAATTTGGCCTCAGATACTTCCAACTGTGTGATCCTGAACAAGTCATTTCACCCTGTTGGCCTCAGTTTCCTCATCTGTCAAATGAGCTGGAGAAGGAAATGACAAACTACTTGGGATCTTTGTCCAAATGGGGTCACAAAGAGTTGGTCACAACTACAATAACTAGATATCTGGTTTGGAGACATGACAAGGAGAACTCTCAAGCCTAGAATATACCAACATCCCTTCCACATTCCTGGGTGGGGGTGGGGTGGGGGTGTGAGGGGCACAGTGTCCCCGTGATCTGGCAAATCCATGTACAATTTTTGGGTTTTCTTCAAACTTTAAATTTTTACTTATTTTAACTTTAAAAAAGAAATTGTGTATATTTCTGGTTTTAAAATAGAAAACATGTTGATATTGCACAAAATTATATGCCAATATAGGTTTTATGCATTTCTGAGTTTCTAAGCTTTTTCTGTGTCATCTGCTAGTCTTCGAGTGCCGTCTGCAGCTTCTACAAAACTCCCCCCAAATTCCCATTTAATTTCTTATGCCGATCCATGATGTATCAAAACCACAAAGTCGCAATGTGGAAGGGAGGCCTGTATTTTGGGTGGCCTTTGTCTCTATTCCAAAAAGTCTACATAAAGGTAAACTGATGGGGGAGGCCATTGGGGCCATTCTTCTTTTGTATCTTGGTGGTCCCCTCACAGGTGAGCCCGCTGAGAGCAAGACAGGTTCTTTCAACCCAAACAGAAACTCCAAACCTGCAGAGCTCTCCCAGAGGGGGGCGGGGGGAGCGCTTTATCTGAGGCAGAGTTTTAGCAGAAGCTGTTTTCTTAAGCCCAGAATCGAAACCACTTTCCCCGTATCTTATTGCTTGGCTGTATTCACAGAGGCTTCCCCTTCTCCAGCAGTAGAGGGCAATGTAAGGAAAGGGAAAGGTTTGGGCAGCTTCTCAATTCATCTCATGATCTAGTTTTGAGGAGTCTCTCAGACCCACACAGAGGTCTGATCTTTACCATCCCTACTGATCCAAAGTGCGCTCTCTCTTTCTCTCTCTCTCTCTCTCTCTCTCTCTCTCTCTCTCTCTCTCTCTCTCTCTCTCTCTCTCTC
>NC_058131.1:51658085-51679508 GCF_016433145.1 Gracilinanus agilis
CACACACACACACACACACACACACACACACACACACACTCACACTCTTCTGGCTGAAGCTTGGAACCTGAAGGAGCCCCTGGTGGTGGTGAACTTCAATCCATCAAAGGGCATATAGAGTTGAAAGAAGTTGAAACCAAGGAGCAGGAAAACTGATCCCACAGGCACTGCTCTCCCTAGGCAATGCCAGGCAAATTGAGGAATTATGATTGGATACTGAGATGTGATGGGGGAGTGCTAGTGGGCAGAGAAAACTGTTTATAAGCTGCGACTAAGGACTGTGCGCTCTCTCTTTCTCTCTCTCTCTCTCTCTCTCTCTCTCTCTCTCTCTCTCTCTCTCTCTCTCTCTCTCTCTCTCTCTTTCTCTCTCATTTTTTCTCTCTCTCCTCTCCATTCCCCCATCTTCTCCCCTCTCTTCTCTCTCTCTCTGTTTCTGTCTGTCTGTCTCTTTCTCTTTCTGTCTATCTGTCTCTATCTCTGTCTCTCTCTCTCTCTCAAGATCTCTCTCCCCTCCTCTCTTTTCTCTGTCTGTCTCTCTGTCTCTGCTTGTCTCTTTCTCTGTCTATCTATCTTTATCTCTCTCTCACTTTCAAGATCTCTTTCTCTCTCTTTTTTTCTTTCTGTTCCTGTCTCTGACTCTCTCAAGATCTCTTTCTCCCTCCCTCTCTCTGTCTTTCTTTCCCACTCCCTCTCTTCCTCTCTCTCTCAGTCTCTCTGACTCTTTGTGTCTCTGTCTCTCTTTCTCATGACCACTGTCTCTGATTTGTCTGTCTTTCTCTCTGTCCCGCCTCTCCTTCCTTCCTCCTCCCTCCCTCCTCTTTCTCTCTCTCTCTCAAACCCTTACCTTCTATATTCAAATCAATACTAAGTATTAGTTCCAAGGTAGGAGAACCATAAGTATTGGGCAATTAGGGTTAAGTGACTTTCCCAGGGTCACACAGCTAGAAAGTATCTGAGGACAGATTGAACTCAGGGTCTCCCACCTTCAGGCCTGGCTCTCTATCCATTTGACCTCCTCATTGCCCCTTTTCAATTTACTTACCACCACCACCCCCACCCCCAGGCAACAAACTCTTACCTTCTGTCTTAGTATTGTTAATTCAAAGACAGAACTGTGGCAAAAGGATAAGCAATTGGGGTTAAGCGATTTGCCCAGAGTCACATAGTTGGGAAATGTCCGAGACCATGTTTGAACCCAGGGCCTCCTCACTGCCTGGTGTTCTATCCACTGCACTACCTAGCTGCAACCCTTTCGGTCACCTCCCGATGACACTTTAATCTGATTCAGACTGGTGAGTGTGTGACACCTCTGCTCTGGGTGATAGGAAATGAAATGAATGGACCAAAGCAGGTAAGTGAATCCAGTCTCAAGGACAGCTGCCCTGCCTTTTAAGGGGGGGGGGGACTAGCACAGGACTCTGTTACCCACTTTTGAGGAGGCCCAGATACAAGCTACACCTCAGCTTTAATGTGGAGATTTGCCCTGGAGTTAGGCTGAGGAGGGGAGAAAGCAATGAGTCAAAAAGAGAAAATAACCCTTTGGTTATTCTCACTCTCAGACCCTGTCTTTGTGAGAGGCCAGAGTCTTGGGAATGGGCTACAGGTTATGTATGTGCATTGTTGTTTAGTCATTTTAGTCATAGCTGATCCCATTTGGGTTTTTTTTGGCAGAGATATTGGAATAGTTTGCCATTTCCTTCTCCAGCTCATTTGACAGATGAGGAAACTGAGGCAAACAGGGTTACGTGACTTGCCCATGGTCACCCATCTAGTAAGTGTCTCAGACTGGATTTGAACTCAGAAAGACCAGTCTTCCTGACTCCATCCAGGACTGTTATTCTGTGCACTATGGTGCCACCTAGCAGTCCTGATGTGTGTATCCTTGGGGTCTAATAGAGCCTTGCACATTGAAGGCTCTGGCACAAATTATTTGAATTGAATTGACAAAGCTCTTTCCCCACAAAAACCCTGTATGGTAGATAGTGCATTCATTATTGTTCCCATAATGGGGAAACAGAGAGTCAGAAAACTGCACTTTACCTGATTCTATAATTTTAGGACTCTTTGCATTAATTCTCAGAAAGAGTTGACAAATAGAAGTAGCAAAACTGCCAAAATGAGTATCAGGCTATTTCACCTCAATTCCCAATTCTGCTTCTCTTAGAATTGATATCAAGTATAGTATCAGTTCTAAGGCAGAAAAGCAGTAAGGGCTAGGAATTTGGGGAAGCTGGGAACAGATAATCTGGGAAAGAGGCATCCCAGTGCCAGGACACTTAACAGTGGTGACTACGTCCATATAGTAGGGCCAAGCAAAGATCAAGCACGAGAATGGTGGTTATTATGGAAAGGAATGGTGTCCCTGCAAGATTTGGCACCATGAGACAAAGCCCTTTTGGCCCAATATTAATGCCTGTTCTGCCCATACCAATAAAATCATGAAACCAAACACATATTGAAGTAAGCATTCCAGGCTCCTTCCAGGGCCAGCACTCAGAGATTCCATTAATATATTTCAAGTGCCAAAGTGCTTTATGACAAACAGAGAATATCAGAATCTTTGAACAAAGAAGGGTAGAGCTAGAACAGACTCTAATTCTTGGTATAAACTCCTAGTTCCTTTTTTTCTTTTTTCTTTTAACTTTTACCTTCTGACTTACTATCAGTTCTAAGACAGAAGAGCAGCAAGGGCTAGGTAATCAGGGTTAAGTGACTCACCCAGGGTCACCCAGCTGGGAAGTATCTGAGGCCAGATTTGAACCCAGGTCCTCCCTACTCCTGGTCTGGTGATCTATCCATTGTGCTACTTTGCTGTCCCTCCCTCATTCTACAAATGTGAAAACTAAAGCCATCAGAAGAGCAAAACCTTTCAGAGAAAGAACTGTTAACGTTGGATAGATACAAATCAAAGCATACTGTATTCTCTTTTATATCAGTGTCTTTATGGTTTTATTTTGGGGTTTTGGTTATGTATGACTTTGCTCTCATTTACAACAGTGACCAATGTGGAAGTGTGTTTTGCATAACAATAAAAATAAAATTAAAAAAAAAAGAAGAGAAATACCTTATCCAAATTTACTCACTTGGTTAGCGACCCAACTAAAATGAGAAAGTCAGATTTCTCGAACCCACGGCTCTTTCTATGGCACTCCCACTTTGACGGTGAGAATAAATTCCTAGTTTCTTGGATTATCTTCTTTGGTCATCTCCGCTCCATTTTCCCTCTCCTGTACCAGCACTTTTTACACCAGAACTGGACCTCCAAGCTTAGAATTTCCTGTCCTGGACCTCTACAATTCATTCTCCCATTCCTTGGGGAGGGAAGTTAATATTCTCATTTTAGGAGCCCCTATTCTAAAAAATAATAATAACTCGTGTTTATAAGGTACTTTGCTATTATTCATCCCCATTTTATAGCTGGGAAAACTGAAGCAGACGAGTTAAGGGAGTGTCTTAGACTTACTCTCATGTAAGCCAGGAAATATCTAATTCAGGATTTGAATTGCTTCCAGGTCCGACACTCTACACACTGCACTGCCGCACTGCCCAGGACTCATACCAATGGATGGATTATCGGGTGAGTGAAAACTGGCCTTCTTAGCCAATCATTATATCTATGCATTGGCTCCAGGAAACTTCGTATCCCATCCAGCCATCCAGCTGTCCTCCCAGGCTATCTTGCCATAAGTCTGTTTATCCATGACCAGCTCTGCCTCTTCTGGACCATACTTGTCCACACCAGACTTGGACACTTCATTCTCCCCATTCCCCTTCCCACTGCTTACGCTGGTGCCAATAAGACAATCGGTAGCACTGTTACTTCTTCAAAGGATGCACCAGCTGAAAGCCCTGTTCAAGGCATTCTCTTTGTGTCTCCCCAGACCCAGATTCCCTTCCCTGGTCTCCACTTTCTCGACTCTCCTTCCTTGTAGTCTCCCCCCTTTATAAATGGGAGATCCCTGAAGGCAGGGAATGCCTCTCTTTTGATAGTAGCATTCCCGGGGCTGTGCCCAGTGTCTGGCACCTACATGTGATGCTTAATGAATCCCTTTCATTTATCATTTACTCATGACAAAACAGGGACTAAGGGAAATAGTGGGCAGGTGAGAGGGATAAAGGAGCGGGGCTTGTTGAGTTGAGAATGTATGTGCTGGGAATGTTGGATATTTTGAGAAAGGGGCAGCCAGTATAGACAGCAGTGAGTCCTGAATGGCTGAAGGGGAAAGGGGGAAGTTGAGATTAGGGAAGAAGTCAGAGGAGGTGTCAACTTGAGACTATAGTTTAGGGCAATCTTGTTGCCCACCGGCCATATGGTTACCTCTGCTCTGATCATGACCTTGTCATGGACCTAATCTGAAAACTCAGCCTGGCCATAGGAACATTCCCTATTGACTTCAGGAAGATCTTCCCCACCCTTTGAGCCCCTTTTCATTCATTCATCCATTTATTTATTTATACATTCATTACTTTATTCATTCATTCATTTATTTGTTTGTTTATTTTAATTTTAAACCCTTAACTTCTGTGTATTGGATCCTAGTTAGAAGAGTGGTAAGGGAAGGCAATGGGGGTCAAATGACTTGCCCAGGGTCACTCAGCTGGGAAGTGTCTGAGGCCAGATTCGAACCTAGGACCTCCCGTCTCTAGGCCTGACTCTCAATCCTGAGCTCCTTTTTAAACATGGCAACTGCTCTCTTGCCTTTCTTGGGTTCTATCTTCTTTCTGCCTATGATCACTCCTGGTGTCCCCGAGCAGGGGGTACAGGAGAGATACCCGAGACAGAGAGGATGGAGATCTGAAAGAGACTGGCACAGGTCTGCGGTGAGAAAGAGGGCTGAAGCCTGCAGGGACAATGATCTGGGCAAGGAGCCGTGGAAGGCAATGTGGGACAGACTCCGCTGTAATAACAGCATTTTCACATGTCCCTAAATAGCTTTGTAGCTGCTACTGAAGTGTGAATACACATCTTCTTAGTGCCACTGTGTGGATTTTATGCCTTAAAGAGGAGGCCTGGATTCAATTAATTCAACTCAGAATCCTCCTAAGGTTCTGTTCACACATGCTTTGGGGGCTCATGCTTCTTCCTTTCATGGGGTATATTCTGCACTGGAGAATTTTGCCTCAGTTTGTTGCTGTTCAGTCGTTTGGAGTTATGTCTGACTCTTAGTGACCCCATTTCTTGGCCAAGATACTAGAGTGGTTTACCATTTCCTTCTCTAGCTCCATTTGGCAGATAAGGAAACTGAGGCAAACAGTGACTTGCTCAGGGTCACATAGCTAGTAAGTTTCTGAGGTCAGACTTGAATTCAGTTCTTCCTGACTCTAGACCCAGCATTCTAGCTATCTATTATGCACCCTAGCTAGCTGCCTTTCAGTTTACTTAAGAAAAAATAAGTGCATGTGGGGGTATGGGGGTGGAGGAGTGTAAAAAAAAAAAAAAACAAACAAAAAAAGGAAAAGACCCAGGATGTGTATGTCTGCCAGAGAGCCCAGATCATAGCAAGCCTGATCTACGCATGCATAGAGAAAAAGCACAGAGCTTGCTCTGGAATGGAGGGACGGAGTATCCCTCTGTCCCCTCCATTCACTGGAACTTTCCTGGGCTTTGATGAGGCTTCAAGATGTCTTAAGAAAGGTAGGGCAGATGGTCCTTGCCGCTATTCTGCCTTGGAACCAACATAGAGTATTGATTCTAAGATGGAAAGGAAAGATTAAAAAAAGAAGAAGAAAAAAAGTAGGGCAGAGACCTGGGGGGATGGGGAGGGAGAAGAAGACTATGTCACCTAGCGCCCATTCTCAGTCTAGTGCTCCCTGGGGTATCAGCCAGGAACTTGTTCTTAGAGCTGGGACAGAGAGGAACCTGAGACCTAAAGAGGAAAAATGACTTGTCAGATGCCACGCAGTAGTGTGATAATAGCAGCTGATATTTATGCAGCCCTTTGAGGTTGGCAGGGTTATATAAATACATATATATATATATATATACACATTCATATTAATAGATATAGAAGTCTATGTATCTATCTATATTTGCTAGACGTATATTACATTGTCATATCTATCTCACATTGTGTGTAGCAGAACAAAGATTCCAATTCACATCCTTTGACTCCAAATCCACAGTTCTATCCAGCATGCCATGTTGCCAGAATTGCTTAGTAACAGATTAAAGAGACTGAGATAGACCCAATCCTTCCACAATGTTCCCTGGAACCTGCTTTGCAGACCCGTAAGCACCTCTGTGTCCAACTTGGTGCTTCCTCTTTTTCTTTTTACTTACACTTAGAAACAACTATTTATTTATTTTTACCAATTACATATAATAACAAATTTCCACACAAGTTTTTCTAAGTTATATTATCAAATTTAGCTCCCTCCCTCCCTCTCTCCCTTCCCTTCCCCCTCCCAGTGCTGGCAGGTGATTCCATCTGGGTTATACACGTAGTATCATGCAGAACATATTTCCATATTATTCATTTTTGTAAGTGAGTAATTCTTTAAAACTAAAACTCCAAAACATAAACCCAAATAAAAGTGAAAAATCATATGCTTACATCTGCATTCTGGCTCCAAAAGTTGTTTTTCTGGAGGTAGAGAGTTTTCTTTGATGTAAAATCCTTCAAAATTGTCCTGGATCATTGTATTGCTGAGAATAGCTAAGTCTTTCACAGTTGATCATTCCACAATATTGCTGTTACTGTGTACAGTGGTTTCCTGGTTCTGCTTATTTCATTCTGCATCAGTTCATGAAGGTCTTATAGTAACAGTTTTTAACAATTATTTTCTGACATTTTTTGATCCAGATTCTCTTCTTCTCTTCCTTCCTCTGCTTCTGGAGAGGGTGAATAATCTGATGATAGGTTATTCCAGTGCTGTTATTGCAATACATATTTCCATAGTCCTCATCTGTGAAAGAAGACATATCCCACATATAACTCGCCTGGGAAATAAAGTGGAAAATGGTATGCTTTGCTTTGTATTTAGACTCCAACTTTTCCTTCTATGGCTATGGATAGCATTTTTCATCTTGAGTTCATTGGGGTTATCTCAGATCCTTGCGTTGCTGATAATAATTTAGTTCTTCCCAGTTGAACTTCTTACAATATTTCTATTACTATTTACAATGTTCTCTTGGTTCTGCTCACTTCACTTTGCATTAGTTCATATAAGTTTTCCCAGGTTTTTCTGAAATCATCCCATTTTTCATTTCTTATGGCTCAGTAGTATTCCATCACAACCATATACCACAGCTTGTTCAGCCAATTGATGAACATCCCTATTTTTCTTAAATATATTTGTTCTGCAAAAAAATTTCAAAAGAAAAATTACAACTATTCACAATCATTTGAAAGAATCCTCCAAATCACTAATAGTAAGATAAACACAAATAAGACAACCCTGAAATTTCACCTCACAATTTTAAAATTGGCAGCTAAGTAGTACAGTGTAGTAGCTTGAGCCCTGAGTCTGGAGTCAGGAACAATCATCTTTCTGATTTCAAATCAGGCACCTACTAACTGTGTGATCCTGGGCAAGTCACTTAACCCCAACTGCCTCATTTTCCTCATCTTTAAAATGAGCTGGAAAAGGAAATGGCAAACTATTCCAGTATTTTTGTGAAGAAAAGCCCAAATGGGGTCACAAAGTATTGTATAAAACTGAAATAAAAGACCAAACTGATAAAAGATAGGAAACCTCAATATTGGAGGAGGTGTGGGAAACAGGCACACAAGTATATTCTTGGTGAAGCTCTAACTTAGTACAACCATTTTGGAAAGCATTTTGGAATTATGCAAATAAAATGACTAAAATGTTCATTCTCTTTGACTCAGAGATTATTCCCTCAAGGATGCCATTCAACTGAAAGAAGTCCTTATATACACCCTATATACACTAACAAAATATATTTGGCAGCCCTCTTTATGACAGCAAGGAATCAAGGGAAAAGTATCTGCCTGTCATTTGGGGAATGACTAAAGAAATTGTAGTTCATGAATGTAATGGAACATTACTGTGCTGTAAGAAATGATGTGTGTGATGAGTATGGAGAAGTCTGAGAAGATCTTCATGAATGGATGCAGAATGAAGTAAGCCAAGAAGACAATATCCACAGTAACCAGGACAATATAAATGAAAAGAACAACCACAAAATAAACAAAACAAAACAAAAATGCCAAGCTGAACTTTGGTAAAATTACCAAGAGTAAGCATGGCTCCAAAAAAGAGATTAGAGAAGATCCCTTTGCAGCCCATTGGAAGTCAATGAATATGTCACATTGAGCTTTCATACTTTAAATTTCATACTTTAAAAATATAGGGATATTGACCAATTATGTTTGTTCTTTTCCTCTTTTTCTTTTTTGTACTTAAAAAATAGTATGTGCTATATAGGATAACTCTCTGAGAAAGAGAGAGGTAAGGATCCCAGGATGGAGGTGAGGGGGAAATAGAGTGATGTAAAAAGAAAAAAAGACATTAATCATTAATCATGTAAGGGATCTAGTGTTTGGAGTGTTCTTGTTTTTACCCATGAAGGTTATGTATCCACATGGATTTGTCTAGAGACTAACAAATTCATCTTTTCTTGCCTTGAAGGGAGGCAAGAACAGACATCTCTAATGTCTCCTTTTCCCACTCTTCTCCAAAAAGACTGTAAATTATGTTGAAAGTTGTATATGAGTTCTTTTTATTTATTCACAAACTTGTTTTTCTAATGTTCATGTCTCACAGTGTTCTGTGCTTGCTATTTTCCTGTTCGTTGACATCAAATGCTCTACAGATCACATCATTAAAACATTTTTTCATAGTGAAAAATAATCCTCCAGAGTTCAGTCACTCTGGGGTACTAGGCTAAAAATATATTTATCTTCTCCATTAAATATTGTTAGTCTAGGGAAAGCAATTGGGGGGGGGTCACATTATAGCTCCTCATTTCTATTCCTTAGTAGGAAAGAATATTCTAAGCTCTAAGCTTGACTTCCTTCCCACTCAATGCCAGATCCACAATGAATACAAATAGCAAATAGCAAAGAAACCCATTCATCCAAGGTGATTGCAAACAAACTCATCTATCCAAACAAAAATCAGAGAAAGTATACCTATGAGAATATTTACCAGAAAATATAGTGAAGGAGCTTTCCTATTGGGAGTAAGATCATTCAGTTCAACCAAGAAAGAAAGTCTTAGATCTCACCCAAAGGAAAATTCTCTGAAGTCTCTCATGTAGCAAGCTGGGATAGGAACTTGATTGAAATTCTATATGTCCGCTTCTTCCCAGTCTTTTTCCTTTCATGGTCCTGAAGAGAGATTGGAAATTATGCATCTTTTCTCTGAAGGCTAGAAGCCAGAAGAGCCTGAACTGTTTTCTTTCCTGCTCATCCCTTATTTTAAAAAGGCTTTTCAGTACCAGATTTTAAACTGTATTATAGAAGCAGTAATTATCAAAACTATCTAATTATCTAAACTAAAAAAATAGAAAAGTAGATCAGTGGAACAGGACAGACATGCCAGAAACAGTATTAAAATTTTTTAGTAACCTTGTTTCTGAAAAAGGCACAGATTCAGGTTTTGGGGATAAGAAATCATTATTTGGTAAAAAAAATTCCTGGAACAAATGGGAAATAGTTTGGCAGAAACTAGATATAGACCAATCTTATATCATTCACTAAGATAAGTCCAAAAAGGATAGCTGATAAAAGGAGATATAAGTAAATTAGAAGAACAGGGAACATATTATCTATTGGCTATATGGAGAGGAGAGGAATTTATAAGTAAACAAGAGATGGAGAGCATCATGAGATGAAAATGAATAAGTTTGAGTACATTAAATTTAAAAGGTTTTGTACAAAAATAAATGTTGCCAATATTAGAAGGAAAGCAGTTGGTGAAAAAATTTATAGACAGCCTCTCAGATACAGGTCTCATAGCTAAAAGATATAGAGATCTTTATCAAATTTATAAGACTAAGAAGAACTCCAATTGATAAATGGGGAAAAGATATGAACAGACAATTTTCAGATGAAGAAATCAAAGCAATATACAGGCATATGAAAAAATGCTCTAAATCGCCACTGATTAGAGAAATGCAAACCAAAACGATTCTGAAATTTCATTTCATACCCATCAGTTGGGCTAAATGACAAAAGAGTAAAATGATAAATATTGGATGAGATGGGAAAATGGGGACACTAATACACTGTTGATGGAACTGTGGACTGATCCAACTATTTTGGAGAGCAATTTGGAATTACACCAAGAGTTGTAAAACTGTGTATACCTTTAGACCTGGCAATTTCCCAAAGAGATCAGGAAAAAAGGAAAAGGGCTCTCTTTGTGATGGCAAAGAACTAGAAATTGAGGGGACTTCCACCAACTGGGGAATGTCTAAACATATTATGGTATATGATTGTTATGGAATTGTTATAAGAAATGATGAGCAGGCTAATTTAAAAAAAAACTTGGAGGGCAGCTGGGTGGCTCAGTGGATTGAGAGCTAGGCCTAGAGAGGGGAGATCCTTCGTAGGTTCAGATCTGGTCTAAGACACTTCCTAGCTGTGTGACCCTGGGAAAGTCACTTAACTCCCATTGCCTAGCCCTTACCACTCTTCTGCCTTAGAACCAATACCCAGTATTGATTCTAAGATATAAGGTATGGGTTTTAAAAGAACTTGTAAAGAACTACATTGGATAAAGGACAGTGAAATGAGTAGAACCAAGAGAACATTATATACAGCTACAGTTTTAATATTTGAAGAATAATTTGTCGCCTCCAGAGAATGAACTGAAAAATGGAAGGCTTCCCCCCTAAATTATCAGACACTCAAATTCCTAGGTGATTCTGTCTCCCTTAAGTTCTCTCTTTTATATTTGAATGCTCCCAATTTCCTTGTCTAATATTTAGGCAGTAGGTATATTTAAAGCTGGTTTGCTAAGCATTTCATCATGGAGTACTCCCTGTTAGCCAGGTTGTCTGTCCCTCCAGGGTCCAATGAGAATAGTCAGCAAGGCAAATAGCATTGATTCAGCATCTAATATGTGCCAAGGTGGACAGCTAGGTAGTGCAGTGGATAGAGCACTGGGCTTGGAACTCTTCCTGAGTTCAAATCTGGCCTCAGACACTTCTTCAATGTGTGACGCTGGGCAGGTCACTTAACCCTTATTGCCTTAGTTTCCTCATCTGTAAAATGAAGTGGAAAAGGAATTGGCAAACCCGCTTCAATATCTTTGCTAAGAAAACCCCAAATAAAGTCATGAAGAGTCCAATCCAACTGAAAATGACTGAACAACCACCACAACAATAAATATGCTAGGCACTGTGCTCAGTGCTGGGGATATAAAGGTAAGAAATAGAATCTGCCCTTGAGGAGTTGATAATCTAATGGAGGCACTGAATTCAAGGACTCTGTCCTTCAGCTGGGGTGTCAGAAATGCTTGAGGGAAGTAACTCAGATTCTAACAGGCAGAGGCAGAGTCAAGTCCAGGTACATCCCTCTTCCAGGCCACCATGCTGCCTCAAAGGGAGGTCACATGGACAGAGTTTTTTAAATAGAAGGGACCTCAAGGCCACCAGTCTAACTCCCTAATTTTACAGCAGTCTAGGGTGTTGAAGAATTTATTCATGTTCCTTTTGCTTTGTCCCACCAGCCAGATTCTTCTCTATCACCCCATGGAGGCCAGTCTGAGGGCAAAGAGGATCCATTAGTTGTACCTCCTGGATCTTGCTGATCCTCTTCCTTACTGTGCAGTTGGGGATTTGGAAGGGAGGAGGATGTGCTATAGTCCAGATCCCCACACTTGCCTCATCTCAATCTCCTCATCTCCTCTATATATTTATGAGAAACCCTGGGTCTCTAAATGATCTCAAAATACTTCCTGCAAATCACATCATCTTCCTGTACCTCAGTTTGCTTATCTGTAAAATGAGGCAGATTGGCTAGATGACCCTCAAGCCCCCTTCTAAATCCATGACACCTTGATTAAATCAAAGACTTACTGCTCACTTAATAAATGGGAACACTTTTAGAGCTGGGGAAAAATCACTATTTAAGAAAATGCTTTCTGAAAAGGCCACACAGATCCCTTTACACATTAGTTTAGAGATACCTTATTCCTTGTCTAACTTGATAGTAAACTTTCTTCAGGTGGCAGCTTACCTTTAGAGCATCTAAACAGGAAATTGCCAGGCAGCTGGACAAAGCTTTCACATGCTGTTATCAACTACATCACATTACGTTGGGGGAAGGAGGTGTTTGTGTTTTTTGAGAGTGGTTTTATCATACCATAACCCCAGAAGAACTTTTTTTTAAAGTAGGCATTACTATCCCAATACCTAAATGCTATTCTTTTTAAATGAGTGTAGAGCCCAGTGATTTGTTAGGGATCTGTAAGCAAGGAGGAGGGAGGGACAGAGACAGGCTGTGCAAAATCATGGATGCTGGAGATGAGAAACAATAATCAGACTAATTTGGCTGGACCCTAGAATATGTAAAACAGAGTGAGGTATAAGAAGACTGAGAAAGATAGATTAGAGTCAGGTTCTAAAGACTTTACGTGTAAAATAAAGGAAATCCATTCCTACTACCATGGAAGGTAAAGATTTAAAATAATAATATTAATAATTTGGATCATATATCTGAAAAACTTAGGTGGAAATTTGTTATTACATGTAATTGGTAAAATAAAATATCTTTATAATAAATAAAGCTCTATTAATTTCTAAAAAATAAATACTAATAAAATAAAATCTTTATAATAAATAAATAAAGCTCTATTAATTCCTTAAAAATAAATAATAACAAAGTAGGAGATGACTGGGTTTTCTTATTTGGGGGTCTGAAAGCTGTTAATGGTGATGATAGTTGATGATGACAGGTACAGGAGAAGGTCAGTGGTGACATTAACTTTGTTTGCTTTTTTCTTCTTTTCTTTTCTTTTCATTTATTTATTTGTTTATTTTTTTCCATCAACCATTTATTTATTTGTTTGTTTGTTTTTTAATGTTTTATTTTTTTAGAAAAATTTCCCAAGGTTCCATGATTCTTGTTTTTACTTTCCCCTTCACCCTCCTTCTTCCCCCCTTATTCAACATGCATTTCCACTGGTTTTAACATGTGTGATCAATCAAGACTTATTTACATATTATTGATAGTTGCATTGGTGTAGTCGTTTAGAGTCTACATCCCTAACCATACCAGCATCAACCCATGTGTTCAAGCGGTTGTTTTTCTTCTGTGTTTCCACTCCTACAGTTCTTCCTCTGAATGTGGGTAGTGTTCTTTTCCATAAATCCCTCAGAATTGTCCTGGGTCATTGCAGAAGTACATTACATTTGATTTTACCACAATGTATCAGTCTCTGTTATACAATGTTCTTCTGGCTCTGCTCCTTTCACTCTGCATCAATTCCTGGAGGTCTTTCCAGTTCACATGGAATTCCTCCAGTTTATTATTCCTTTGAGCACAATAGTATTCCATCATCAACATATACCACAATTTGTTTAGCCATTCCCCAATTGAAGGGCATCCCTTCGTTTTCCAGTTTTTTGCCACCACAGAAAGCACAGCTATAAATATTTTCGTACAAGTCTTTTTATCTATGATCTCTTTGGGGTACAAACCAAGCAATGCTATGGCTGGATTGAAGGGCAGGCAGTCTTTTAGAGGTCTTTGGGCACAGTTCCAAATTGCCATCCAGAATGGTTGGATCAGTTCACAACTCCACCAGCAATGCATTAATGTCCAAATTTTGCCACATCCACTCCAACATTCATTACTCTCCCCTTCTTTCATTTTAGCCAATCTGCTAGGTGTGAGGTGGTACCTCAGAATTGTTTTGATTTGCATTTCTCTAATAATTAGAGATTTAGAACACTTTCTCATATGCTTATTGATACTTTTGATTTCTTTATCTGAAAATTGCCTATTCATGTCCCTTGCCCATTTATCAATTGGGGAATGGCTTGATTTTTTATACAATTGATTTAGCTCCTTGTATATTTGAGTAATTAGACCCTCTGCCAGAGTTTTTTGTTATAAACAATTTTTCCCAGTTTGTTGTTTCCCTTCTAATTTTGGTTGCATTGTTTTTGTTTGTACATAAACTTTTTAATTTAATATAATCAAAATTATTTATTTTACATTTTGTAATTTTCCTAACTCTTGCTTGGTTTTAAAATTTTCCCTTTCCCATAGATCTGACAGGTATACTATTCTGTGTTCACCTAATTTTCTTATAGTTTCCTTCTTTATATTCAAGTCATTCACCCATTCTGAATCTATCTTGGTGTAGGGTGTGAGATGTTGATCTAAGACTAATCTCTCCCATATTGTTTTCCAATTTTCCCAACAGTTTTTGTCAAATAGTGGATTTTTGTCCCCAAAATTAGGCTCTTTGGGTTTATCATAGACAGTCTTGCTGATGTCACTTACCCCAAGTCTATTCCACTGATCCTCCCTTCTATCTCTTAGCCAGTACCATATAGTTTTGATGACCGCTGCTTTATAGTATAGTTTAATAGCTGGTACTGCTAGGCCACCTTCCTTCACATTATTTTTTCATTATTTCCCTTGATATTCTTGATCTTTTGTTCTTCCAAATGAAATTTGTGGATACCCTTCTGGGTTTCTGGGAAGATGGTGGCTTAGACGGAGCGAATCTTAAAACCTCCACACCCTTACACACCAAGATAGAAAACAATGCACTTTGAGAAGAAAGAGGACCAAATCTAATAACAGGACAGAGCAAGGGGTACCCTACTGCGGCATAACTAAAGAGGTACACCAAGAAAAAGGCTTCAATTCTTGAAGGCATAGAAGGGGAATCCCAGGATCCCAGGACGCCTCCCCCATGTGCTATGCAGAGTCTCTCAGGGCTGGTGGAAGCACTGGTCAGAAGAGAGGGCCTTGCAGGCACCAGACTCGGGGAGTTAAACACAAGCACTGGAGAGGTGACTGAAGGAGAAAACCAGAGAAATACAGCAAAAACACCTGGAAGGTGGTGGCTTGGAGAGAGCTAAACCCCAGACCGAAGACAGCTTGGCTTCCTCATACCGAGATAGAGAACACAGGGCTTCAAGAGGAAAGAAAACCAAATGGACTTTGTTATAGTTTTTTCTAATTCAGTAAAAAAGTTTTTTGGTAGTTTGATAGGTATGGCACTAAATAGGTTAATTAATTTGGGTAGGATGGTCATTTTTACTATGTTAGCTCATCCTACCCATGAGCACTCAAAGTTTTTCCGATTGTTTAGAACTAGTTTTAATTGTTTGGAAAGTGTTTTATAGTTGTGTTTGTATAATTCCTGTGTTTGTTTTGGTAGATAGATTCCTAAGTATTTTATATTGTCCAGGGTGATTTTAAATGGTGTTTCTCTTTCTAACTCTTGCTTCTGTGGTGTGTTGGAAATATATAGAAATGCTGATGATTTATATGCATTTATTTTGTATCCTGCAACTTTGCTAAAGTTGTTGATTATTTCTATTAGCTTTTTAGTTGATTCTCTAGGATTTTTTAAGTAGACCATCATATCATCTGCAAAGAGTGATAGCTTAGTCTTTCTATGCCCTATTACATGGTCAATCTTAGTGAATGTACCATGTACAGCTGAAAAGAAGGTGTATTCCTTTTTGTCCCTATTTATTTTTCTCCACATATCTATTAAATCTAATTTTTCTAGGATTTCATTCACCTCTCTTATCTCTTTCTTATTTATTTTTTTGGTTTGATTTATCTAGATCTAAAAGAGGAATATTTAGATCTCCCACCAGTATGGTTTTACTATCTATTTCCTTCTTGAGCTCAGACAGTTTCTCCTTTAGGAATTTGGATGCTATACCATTTGGTGCATACATGTTGAGTTCTGTTATTTCCTCATTGTCTATACTGCTTTTTTTCAGGATGTAATTACCTTCCCTGTCTCTTAATCATATCTATTTTTACTTTGGCTTTGTCAGAAATCATAATAGCCACTCCTGCCTTCTTTTTCTCATTTGAAGCCCAAAAGATTTTGCTCAAGCCCTTGACCTTAAACCTGTGTATGTCCACCCGCCTCATATGTATTTCTTGTAGACAACATATGGTAGCATTTTGGTTTCTAATCCACTCTGCTATGTGCTTCCATTTTATGGGTGAGTTTATCCCATTCACATTCAGAGTTATAATTATCAGTTGTTTATTCCCTAACATTTTGGTATCCTCTCCTATTCTACCCCTTCTTCTTACGCTATTTCTTTTTAAATCAGTGGTTTGTTTTAGACCAGTCCCCTTGTCCCCTCCCTTGATTTACTTCCCTTTCCACCCCTTCCCTTATTATTCCCCTCTTTTTATTTTTTAGGCCTAATCAATTCCCTCCCCCTTTCCTCCCCTCCCTTTTTTGACCTCCCCACTTCCCTGCTCCCCTTGGTTAATCCCTTTTGACTTTCTCAGTAGGGTTAGATAGAATTCTATATCCCAATGGATATAGCTACTCTTCCCTCTCGGGATTAATTCCACTGAGAGTAAGGTTTAAATAGTACCTCTTAATGCTCTCTTCTTCTCCTTCTTATAATAGTATTCATCCCCTCCCCTTCCCATGCTCTCTTTGTGTGGTATAGAATATCTTATTTTTCTTATTCATTCAAGTTTTTCTTGGTGTCATCTACTATTCACCCCCCTCTTTTTCCCCCACCCTGTCTCATCTTAGACCATTTAGTGCTCCAACCTCTTCCTAGAAGAATAATTCTTCTAATTACTATAATAGTGAATACGGTTTTTGAAAATTACACATAACATTGCTCCATATAGAAATACAAATAATTTGATCTTATTAAAGCCCTTAAAGAGGCAAATTTAAAAATAAGAGTTTTCTTTCTTTCCACTCTGTTTCTTATTTACCTTTTCATGTTTCTCTTGGTTTTTGTGGTTGGATATTGAACTTTCCATTTAGTCCTGGTCTTTTCTGTGCAAATACTTGGAAATCTTCTATCTTGTTGAATGCCCATACTTTCCCCTGGAAGTATATAGTCAGTTTTGATGGGTAGGTGATTCTTGGTTGTAGACCCAGTTCTTTTGCCTTTCTAAATATCATATTCCAAGCCTTGTGGTCTTTTAGTGTGGAGGCTGCCAGATCCTGTGTGATCCTGATTGGTGCTCCTTGATATCTGAATTGTCTCTGCCTTCCTGTAAAATTTTTTCTTTTACTTGGAAGCTCTTGAATTTGGCTATTATATTCCTGGGAGTGGTCTTTTCAGGGTTTAGTGTAGAGGGTGATCTATGCATCCTTTCAATGTCTATATTGCCCTCTTGTTGTAGAACTTCAGGGCAGTTTTGCTGAATAATTTCTTTTAGTATGGAGTAAAAATTTCTATTAATTTCTGCTTTTTCAGGAAGACCAATGATTCTCAGATTGTCTCTTCTACACCTGTTTTCTTGGTCTATTAACTTCTCATTGAGATATTTCATGTTTCCTTCTATTTTGTCAGTCTTTTGACTTTGCTTTATTAATTCTTGTTGTCTTGTGAGATCATTGGCTTCTAATTGCCCAATTCTAAACTTTAGAGACTGGTTTTTGGCTAAAATCTTTTGGTTTTCCTTTTCAATCTGGTCTATCTGGTTCTTCAAGGCTTCCAGCTGGTCATTTCTGGTCTTCAATTTGCTTATCAATTCATTTGATTTCTGAGCCTCATTTTCTAATTGTGAAATTCTGCCTTTTAAACTGTTATTTTCTTGCCAGATATTTTCCATCTTTCTCATGATCTCAGATTTGAACTCTTCAAGATCTTGTGACCCATTTTCATTTTGGGAGGAAGGTTTGGATGTCTTTAATTGTTTGTCCTCCTCTGTTTTCTGGGTTTTTTCTGTGCAGAAGTTATCAAGTGTTAGAGTTTTTTTCTTTGTCTTCTTTTTTGTTTCTTGGGCTTTGCTTGGCATCATTATGCTTTATCCACCAGAAATCTCAGTAAGGCAATCTGATTCTCTTTGTATGGAGTTAGGGAGCAGTTTTTGCCTGAGGCTACTTTCTGAGTCTGCTGGTTTCTCTGGGGACCCTCCTGGGGTCTCTGGTCTAGATGTTTTCAGGGTCAAGCCCCCTTGTTCCTAGCCAGCTGCCCAGAGCCCAGAACTTGGTCCACGCTTGCTCTTCTACCTGGGGTTTTCCCCTGAGTCTGAGCATGCTGGGCACCGCTGCTGCCTCTCTCAGTCCCACTCCAGTGTCCAAGGTCAGAGTTTTCCAGCCTCCTGGGGTCTCTGGTCTAGCTGTTTTCAAGGTCAAGCCCCTGTGGTCCTAGCTGGCTGCCCAGAGCCCGGAACTTGGCCCACGCTTGCTCCACCACCTGAGTCTGAGTGAACTGGGCACTGCTGCTGCCTCTCTCAGCCCCACTCCTGTGTCAAGGTCTGAGTTTTCCAGCCACCTGGGGTTTCAGGTCTTGCTGCTCTCAGGGGCAAGCTCCTAATGGTGCCAGTTAGCTGCCAAGGAGCTAGATTTTGTGCCCCCACTCGATCTAACTCTGGAGCGCAGCCTCTGACTGGTACTGTGGATGGGGTGAAGGAGGGGTGATCCGCTCGCGTTTTGATAGGAGCGATTTCCCCCCCTTATAGCATGGAAGTGTCCAAATCCCACGTACCTTCGATACTGCGCCCTATTAAGGGGTCCCTTCTTTCATCTGGATTTTGTTTTCTTGTCCTTTGGAGGTACACTATATCTGTTTGTAAGGAGAGAAAGTTGCCCTGCCTCTACTCTGCCACCATCTTAACCCAGAAGTCATGACATTAACTTTGAAAGGGCTTGGAGAAGTTTTTAGCTCCTCTATTTTTTTGTCTAAAGGGGCCTAAAGAAGCCCAGACAGACTGTCCTGTTTCTATTAGTAGAAGCCCCCAGGGAAGGAGAAGATTGAACCATCTTCTTCAAGAGTCCATTAAGAGCATAGATTTTGAGCTGGAAGGGACCTTAGAAGAGATCTAGCCATCTGGGACATGAAAGGCTTTCTAACAGGGGGAAGGAGTGGTGGGCCTGGAGCCACCTACAGCAAAAGGGCATTTCTCCCTCTCAATTCCCATCAAGCACTCCACATATCTAATAATAATAAGTCAAAGTTCTATAATGTTTTAAGGCTTATAAAATACAGTAACCCTGTGAGGTAATAGTAAATGGATCAATGGATGAAAAAGACATTTATTAAGCTCTTTCTGTATGCCAGGAAATTATTCTAAAAATGGAGATAAGAAAGACAAAAAGCAAGGATCCTCTGCCCTCGAGGAGCTTCCATTCGAATAGGGAAACTGTTATAATTAAAATTATGTTGAGAAACTGATTTTTGGATAAGAATATAAGCCTTTTCAGTATATCAGATTTATTGGTTAGACCAGTGCCATAGTGATAGAGGCCTCCATGGTTCTCTTTGGACCAGACACAGACTGATCTGGGTCAGGTGTCCTGATCAATGGATTTTAGGAGCTTATTATTCAGCCCCATCTTTTTTTTTTTTTTTTGAGGTTGAAATATTAGATTTTCAGAAGATTACAATAGCAGTTATGTATTGCTACTGAAATCAGCATTAATCATTCTGTTAATGTATGTTGTGATTGTTTTATGCCTAACAGTCCTTTGTTAGTAGGAATAAATTACTTGTCCCTTACTTAGATTCATATTTTACATTATCTCTTTTACCCCTTTTTCTTTTGGAGAGGAAAGGGGTGATGTTCTAGATATGATTTATAAATATATTATCCCCAAGGTCGCCCGAATGAGATACTTAATATGCCAATTAATGTGAGAAAAAAAGTAGTCTCCTCTTCCCAGAGGCAGGATCTCCAGGACTGAACCCAGTCCAAATCACTTACATGGGTTCAGGACAGGGAGAGTTGAGTGCTCCAGACCTCTGGGATCCCATTGAGTGATGACTAGATCTCTGTACAGGTCCCAAAAGTATCAGTGTAGTTTTAAGTTTGAATGACTTCAATACAAATGTTACAAAACTAAAAAAAAAAATTTTTATTTAAATATTTTATTTTATTTTTAGAAAAATTTTCCATGGTTACATGATTCATGTTTTTACTTTCCCCTTCACTCCACCCCCCCCCATAGCCAACACACAATTCCAATGGTTTTAACATGTATCATCAATCAAGACTTATTTACATATTATTGATAGTTGCATTGGTGTGGTTGTTTCAATCCAGCCATAGCATTGCTGGGTTTGTACCCCAAAGAGATCATAGATAAAAAGACTTGTGCAAAAATATTTATAGCTGCGCTTTTTGTGGTGACAAAAAAACTGGAAAAATGAGGGTATGCCCTTCAAATGGGAAAACTAAAAAATTTTTGAAAGGTGAGTTATTTAAAATTTTAATTTACTGATGTTATTTTTTTTAACATTTATTAATATTCATTTTTAACATGGTTACATGATTCATGCTCCTCCTTTCCCCTTCAACCCCCCCCCCCGCGCCCCCCCTACCCATGGCCGATGCGCATTTCCACTAGTTTTGTCATGTGTCCTTGATTAAGACCAATTTCCAAATTGTTGGTAGTTGCATTGGTGTGGTAGTTTCGAGTCCACACCCCCAATCATGTCCACCCCGACCCATGCGTTCAAGCAGTTGTTTTTCTTACATGTTTCCTCTCCTGCAGTCCTTCCTCTGAATGTGGGTAGCTTTCTTTACCATAAATCCCTCAGAATTGTCCTGGGTCATTGTATTGCTGCTGGTACAGAGGTCCATTACATTCGATTTTACCACAGAATGTCAGTCTCTGTGTATAGAGTTCTTCTGGCTCTGCTCCTTTCGCTCTGCATCAGTTCCCGGAGGTCTCTCCAGTTCGCCTGGAACTTCTCCAGTTTATTATTCCTTTTAGCACAATAGTATTCCATCACCCGCATATACCACAGTTTGTTCAGCCATTCCCCAATTGAAGGGCATACCCTCCTTTTGCAATTTGTTGCCACCACAAAAAGTGCAGCTATGAATATTTTTGTACAAGTCTGTTTATCTATGATCTCTTTGGGGTACAAACCCAGTAATGGTATGGCTGGATCAAAGGGCAGGCATTCTTTTATAGCCCTTTGAGCATGATTCCAAATTGCCAGCAAGAATGGCTGGATCAGTTCACAGCTCCACCAGCAATGCATTAATGTCCCGATTTTGCCACATCCCCTCCAGCATTCATTACTCTCCCCTTCTTTCATTTTAGCCAATCTGCTAGGTGTGAGGTGATACCTCAGAGTTGTTTTGATTTGCATTTCTCTAATTATTAGAGATTTGGAACACTTTCTCATGTGCTTATTGATACTTTTGATTTCTTTACCTGAAAATTGCCTATTCATGTCTCTTGCCCATTTATGAATTGGGGAATGGCTTGATGTTTTATACAATTGCTTTAACTCCTTGTATATTTGAGTGATTAGACCCCTGTCAGAGTTTTTCGTTATAAAGATTTTTTCCCAATTTGTTGTTT
>NC_058131.1:51684446-51822903 GCF_016433145.1 Gracilinanus agilis
CCTTCCCTTCCCTTCCCTTCCCTTCCCTTCCCTTCCCTTCCCTTCCCTTCCCTTCCCTTCCCTTCCCTTCCCTTCCCTTCCCTTCCCTTCCCTTTCCTTTCCTTTCCTTCCCTTCCCTTTTTTATACTCTTCTGTCTTAGAATCAAACTGGTGATCTTCAAAAAGACAACCCCAATTGCTTAATCCTTGCCACTCTTCTGTCTTAGAATTGATACTAAGACAAACGTTAAGGCTTAAAAAAATCTCGCTAGATACTTATTAACTCTGTGACCATGGGCAAGTGAATTTTTAGACCCTTTTCTTCAGTTCCTATAGTAAGAATTGTAAAAGGGAGAAAAAGATACTATAGTATCAATCTGAAGAGATTGTTGTTTGGAGTCTGTAATGAGATACTATATATAAACCACTTTGAAAACTTGAAAACACTATATAAATGCAGGTTATTTTTACTTCATAGGGTTGTTGCTAGAAAAATGCTTGGTAAATGATAAAATGCTGTACAAGACTTGTAAGCTGTTATCAATCAATGAATATTTACTAAGTAACCTTCTATGTGCCAAGCGCTATTCAAAGTACTAAAACCTGATACAGTTATGTATAACTTTAAAAGTTTATTAGCTTTGGGGGCAGTTAGATAGCTCAGTGGCTATAGTGCCTGGAGTAGGGAGGTCCTGTTTTAAATCTGGCTTCTGATACTTCCTAGCTATGTGACCCTGGGCAAGTCACTTAACTCCCATTGTCTAGCCCTTACCACTCTTCTGCCTTAGAACCAATACACAGTATCGATTCTAATTTGGAAGGTGAGGGTTTAAAAAAAGTTTATTAACTTTTATTACTATAGTTATTCAAGTTTATTAACTTTAAAAATGGGATTGCTAGGAGGGGGCAGCTGGGTAGCTCAGTGGATTGAGAGCCAGGCCTAGAGACGGGAGGTCCTAGGTTCAAATCTGGCCTCAGACACTTCCTAGCTGTGTGACCCTGGGCAAGTCACTTGACCCCCATTGCCTACCCTTACCAATCTTCTGCCTTGGAGCCAATACACAGTATTGACTCCAAGACGGAAGGTAAGGGTTTAAAAAAAAAAAATGGGATTGCTAGGTAGCACAATGGAGAGAGAGAGAGAGAGAGAGAGAGAGAGAGAGAGAGAGAGAGAGAACGAACTGGACCTAAAACCTGGAAAACTCATCTTCCTGTGTTCAAATTCAGCCTCTGAAACTTATTGGTTGTGTGACTCTAGGCAAGTCACTGCTGTTTGCCTCAGTTTCCCCCATTTAAAATGAGCTAGAAAAGGAAATGACAAACCACTTCAGTGTCTTTGTCAAGAAAACCCCAAACGGGATCACAAAGAGTCAGACACAACTGAAAAATACTGGAAAAAAAGTTATAACTTCATTAATGCTTTATCAGTCTAACATGTTTTTATTGACAGAGGTAGCCTAAAATAGTAAAAAGAGAGCCAGAAAGACCTAAGTTCAAATCTTCCACCTTTGATATGTGACCACCTCCTACTTGTGTAACCCTGAATAAAGTAATTTAATTTCTCAGTGCTCTAGGCCAGTTAAGTCAAACTCAAAAAGAAACAGGTCACTTAAACCATACTTAAGGATTCCTACAGGCCACATTTTGACTTAGAGAACCACATATTATCTGTTTAATTATATTTTTATTTATTTTGTCAAATATTTCCTAATCACATTATTTATTTATTTATCTGCTCGCTTGCTCATTTAATTAATTATTTATTTGCTGGTTTTATTTATTTGTTTGTTTGTTTATTTATTTATTGATATATAAAATGAAACACTTACCTTTCATCTTGGAATCAATACTATGTGTATTGGCTCCAAGGCAGAAGAGCAGTAAGGGCTAGGCAATAGGGGTTATGTGACTTGCCCAGGGTCTTACAGCTAGGAAGTATCTGAGGCCAGATTCAAACACAGGATCTCTTGTCTCTAGGTCTGACTCTCAATCCACTGAGCCACCCTGCTGCCCCCCTAATTAAATTTTTAAAAAGTCTTACCTTCTATCCTACTATCAATTCTAAGATGGAAGAATGGCAAGGACTAAGCAATTGGGGCTAAGTGACTTGTCCAGGGTCACATAGCTAGGAAGTATATGAGGCCAAATTTGAACCCAGAACTTCCTGTCTCCAAGCCTGATACTCTATCCACTGAGCCACCCAGATGCTCTTGCATTATGAAAACATTAGTGAGCTAGCTAGGTACCTTAATGGATTAAGAGCCAGGCATAGTATTGGGAAATCCTGGCCTCACACACTTCCTACTTGTGTGACCCTGGGCAAGTCACTTAACTCCCACTGCCTAGCCCTAACAGCTTTTCACCCTTGGAACCAACTGATTCTAAGACAGAAGGTTAGGGTTTTATTTAAAAAAAGAAAAAGACAACCTTTTCTACTCTTAATAATCTCTGGAATTCTGCATTCAATTCAGTATGGCTTTCTCTTTCTCTTTTCCCTTTTGCTTTCCTTCTTTCCTCCTCTACTTGTAATCCCTCAAGGAGCAGTTAAGTGGCTTCAGTGTTTGACCTTCCAATGAACATACGGAAGCCAAAGCTTAAACACTTTGGCCGCAGAATGAGAAGATAAGACTCATTTGACCCTGGTCTGGGGAAAGATTGATGGCAGAAGGACCAAGGGACAGTAGGGGAGGAGAGGGATGGAGAGTGTCATGGAAACAGTGAACGTGAGCTTGGATAGCCTCCCCGGAAGATGGTGGAGGAGAGAAGGACCTGGTGAGCTATGGTCCTTGGGGTCCCAAAGAGTTCGCCATATCCAAACAACTGACTCCAAGTTGAACCCTCTCCATCACTCCACAGTGCCTTCTTTTATATTTGACAGAAAAGGAAACAGACCAAGACAGGTACGTTTCTGGTCCAAGATCACAGCGATAGGACACTGCAAATCAGCATGTGCCCTTGGGTCCAAGGCTCTTTCCATCACCACACCCTGCTCCCTCTTTGAAAGAAGGCAGAATTATAACAGCCAGCACTTTGCTGCCTACTCGCCTTGGCCTCTCTTTCCCTCCACTCCTGGTCCAGAGAAGTTGAAGGTGAATTTTCTCTTATATCCCTCATTCCAGCAGTAGTTTTCCATGTACATGACAGCCAGGCTCGATGGATTTCTCAAGATGTCCTGGGTTAGGAAGAAAAACGTCAACATCTGGATTCCTGTCTCTGTTTTCCCCCCCTTCTCCACCCATTTCTTAGAACCCCCTTGCTGGCAGCATGCTGCCTAAAGGAGTTTTCCAAAAAGCTGTAAAAGAGGGGAAAAAACACAGATTTGGGAGTCCTTAGATGAGGGTTCAAATTCTAACCCTGCTACTGACCTTAGGTTACTGACTTTTCTTTTCTGGTTCTGTTTCCTTCTCTGTGAAGTGAGGGGATCCCCTCCTCCTCTTAATCCTACAACCAGGAGGGTTAGGCAGGGAGTTTTAGGTTATTGGGGATCTGAACATATAGAAAGTCAGTGGCCTGGCAGACAGCATCAGAAGGCAGGCAGACAAAGCGTCCAGAGTCCAACCAGACAGGTAAATGGAGGCAGGAATCAAATGGTGAGAATTCAGTGCTGTGAACTTCTGAGCTGGGTACTTCCTTATACTTACTCCCTGCCAAGTCCAGGACTGATCCCAGGATCTGGATAGATTTTAACTTATGGGTATGGTTTCATATGCAGAAGAGGATAATCAGAGCACTAGAGTTAACTTTGGACGGAATCCAACTGGGGTGTCTGCTTTAAAAGTGAGTTAAAGAGGGGCAGCTGGGTAGCTCAATGGATTGAAAGCCAGGCCTAGAGACGGGAGGTCCTAGGTTCAAATCTGGCCTCAAACACTTCCTAACTGTGTGACCTTGGGCAAGTCACTTAATCCCCATCGCCTAGCCCTTGCCACTCTTCTGCCTTGGAGCCAATACACAGTATTGACTCCAAGATGGAAGGTAAGGGCTTTTTAAAAAAAAAAGTGAGTTAAAGGGCATCTAGGAAACTCAGTGGGTAGAGAGCCAGGCTTGGAATTGGGAGGTCCTGGATTCAAATTTAACCTCAAACACTTCCTAGCCCTTAACCTCTTCTGCCATGGAACACAATATTAATTCTGTGATGGAACGTAAGGGTAAGTGAGTTAAAAGGCAGCTAAGTGATTCAGTGGATAAAGAGCCTGGGGTCCAGTTACTTCCTAGCTGTGTGGCGCTGGGTAAGCCACTTAACCATAACTGCCTAAGCCCTTCTGTTCTTCTGTCTTAGAACTGAGATTTTTAGTAGATTCTAAGACAAAAGTTAGATTTTTTAAAGTAAGTTAGGAGGCATCTTCAGTAGGGAGGCCCTGTCTACCCCCATCCCAAAATTGAGACAGGAACACAAAGCAGAAGGGATTTCCAGAACATCCTGAGCTCTAATCTCAGGTAGGAATCATATATCCATTGTCTGCATGGAAAAGCAATCCATTGCTCAAATAAAGGGTCTCTGTGTTGGAATCAGCCTTAGTTCCATTCTGCAGAGCTGAGGGACCTGTTTACCTAAAAAATCCAGGGAAACCTAGAAGTTTGGAGGCCAGCCTTTGTCAGAAGCATGCCAAGTGGTAGATTTTTTTCCCCCAAGGGGAAGTGCTTATGCTCTGGTGGAAGAATTTCAGCTCTTTTTGACAGAAAGGGAGAACTGGAAACCTCTTCAGGAGCCCAAGTATTGGAATAAAATACCAAGACAGGAAACTCATCAAGCATCTGGCAGGAGGTCGCGAAAATAGCACCAAGCTCTGACTAGGAACTAAGTGCAGGCTTGGGAGGAATGTTGCAGAGGGGATTCCTGCCCTGGCTGTGAAGTCAGGCGAAAGTCTCTTCCAGCTCCTCACCAGCATCATCAGCCATGAACTTGTCCATTTGTTTACTGTATGTACTATATGCTCTCTGTCCAGCTTGTCTCCCTGTCCTTCCAGGTCTGAGACTAAGGCTCCTCTTTTTCCTTTTACTTCTTCCTCCCTCCCTCAGCCCCACAAAGCCAGGCTCAGGATAGACCTCTGTAGTAAATGATGATCCAAATCCAAACCCAGTAAGCATTTAGAAGCAGCTATGTGTTTCAGTGGAGTCAGGAAGATCCGAGTTCTAATCTTGTCTTCTATATACTAGGTGTGTGATCCCAAGCAAATCACTTAACTTCTCGGCCCAAGTTTCCTTATCTGTAAAATGGGAGTAATAATACCATCTACTTCCCTGGGCTCTTGGGACGATCAAATGAGATAACCTACTGTTATGTTTAAAATTATTTCAAAAAACTGATTTTTGATAAGAATATTAATTGATTGATTAGACTAGCCTTATAACCAACAAAGCAATAGGCCAGTGCCCCCCTCAAATGACCCAAGACCCCAAAACTCCATCAGTCAGATCTAGGAAAGAGAATTTTAGGAGCTCATTTTTCAGCTGCTCCGTTGAACAACCCAAGATGTACTGGTAGATAGCTAGTTAGGAAGTGGTCCATCAAAATATCTACTCCTCATCCCCATGTGATGAAGATCACATAGGCAAGAAGAGAACCCTTGTCTCACTTTTTTAGAAACCAAATTTTGTTCAAAGGAAGGCATTCATTGGGATTTGTAAGGACAAAGACAGTGTAAAAAACAGAGGCTCTGATCTAGAACACAGACACAAAAATTCTAATCAAAACTCTTAAATAGAAATTAATATAGTATATGAAAAATAAATTCTCACACTGTAAAGTGTTTGTAAACTCAGAAATTGTAGAGAGCCATTGGAGAAATAGGGTCAAATTTAGGGCCTGTTATCGGGATTCCCTACGTGACCAATCCAGGCTGAGGCAGTCTTTGTGTTTGGTCCTGGTCACCTGAGCCCTGAAAAGCTCTGGTACCAGCAGGTAGGTTAATCCAAAAACAACTTGACCCCTCCAAGAGGCTATTAGGAGTCATTTAGAGAAATAGAGTCTGTAATAGATGTTTTATCTGGATCCCGTTACAAAATCATTGGCAAGTAAAATTGTGTGTATGATTTTTTCTGCACTGCATGTCAGATGCAGATAGAATGGGCCATCTAAGGTAAAAATCTGAGGCTCCTCTTTTGACTCATTTTTAGATCCCCACCTTTCTCAATATTCTTATTGAAAAGCTTTGAATCCTTAATCAGACCAGCAGCTACTGAGTTAACAATTTCTCCCCTTGATAATTAAGAAGCCTGAACCCTAAAAAATATATTACTTAGATAAGACCTAGACAGACAATTTAGTCCAGACTATCTGACCAGGTGCAGACCTGTAAATCAAGGCAGAACGCAATTAGTAAACATCTCCATGAAAGATATTTCTGCTCCCAGAATTAACCCCTACTAATTGGTGGTTGGAATTTGGCCCTTGTCCTTGTACCTATATCTCTACTTTTTAGACTTTAATGGATTGTGTATGATTTGTAACCCCTTCACAGCTGTGACTCTTTCTTTGTGTTCTTTGTTTGAAACCAGTATAAAATAAAGTCCAAATCCCATAGCGTTGGATCAGCATGGGCTAACCGCTAGTTTGGCTGTTCTCAGTTTCTTTTTCCTGTCTTAACAATCCAATGCCACAAAACACCACTCAGAACCCTTACCATATAGGGAGCTGGCTCTCTATAAGAAATGCTATATAAATACTATTATTTATGTAGCAAAGACTGTCCTCCTACAACATGGTGATATTATTGTGTGGCTCAAAGGAAAGAAAAATAGCGATTTCTAGCATTTCCCCCCCTCCCCTTCCCTTCCCCAAGGGAGTCTTTAATTCCCGCCAAGAGGAGAAGCAGGAGCTACAGAGCAGATTGGAGTACCAGCTAGAATTATATTTCTCTGCTCCCTTAAATATTGAAAATCTAGGGTCATGTTGGTGAATCAATGGCACACATGCCAAAGTGTGCTTCCTTCCTCTTTTCCATGCATGCCTGACCATTTCCCACATGACCTGCTCCTCTGCCCAGAAGCCCAATAGGAGCACTTCCTCCCTCCCCAGGCTGGGGTAAGGTAGGAAGAAGGCTTGAATGTGGCATGTGGCATGTGGCATGCAGTTTGGGCACTTGGACTCCAAGGTCTTTAAAAGGTTTGCCATCACTGGTTTAGGGGATATGATTTTGAAGTTCAAACTAAATTTCTGAACGTGCTTCCTTTTTTTTCCTTAATAATATTTTTATTTCTCCCTATACATGTAAAAACAATTTTTAACATTCATGAAAAAAAAAATTTGAGTCTTGAATTCTCTCTCTCCCTCCATGTCTCTGAGAGGGTAAGCAATCTAATTTAAAATTTATGTATGGATTGCTATTTTTAAAAAATACTTAATTTCCATCTTAGAATCAATACTGAATATTGGTTCTAAGGTAGAAGAACAGTGAGGGTTAAGCAATGGGACTTAAGTGACTTGCTCAGGGTCATATAGCTTGGAAGTGTCTGAGGCCAGATTTGAATTCATGAAGATAAGTCTTCCTGTCTTCAGGCCCAGCACTCTATCCATTGTGCTTGTATTTCAGATTTAACTCCTACCAAATTCCAGTTCCACCATGATTATACCTAGCAAATCACAAAGAAACCCATTTATCCAAATCATAGCAAAACAGATATCAGAAAAAGCATGTGTAATTAGTTACTGAGTTACCAAACTGTCTCAAAGCCCATTGATATGAGGCATTCTCCTTTCTGGTAAAGATGAAGGATTTGAACTCTGTGAAGAATAAGGCAAAATTGTGAGGAAAGAGCTTCTATTCTTATACAGTTCCTTTGGGAGAGTCCCTTTTGCATCCTCTTTGGGACTCTCCAAAGGCCAGTCTACTTTGGAGACTCTTCAAGTGGGCCAGTTCCTCCTCGAGGACTGGTCAAGGTTTAAGGTTTCCTTGAATGTTAAGTCAGTTTGTGGCTTCAGGATTCAACATGGGGGCAGCTAGGTGGCTCAATGGATTGAGTACCAAGTCTAGAGATGGGAGGTCCTAGGTTCAAATCTGGCCTCAGACATTTCCTAGCTCTGCGACCTTGGGCAAGTCACTTAATCCCCATTGCCTAGCCCTTACCATGCTTCTGCCTTAGAATCAATGCACTACATAGTACTAATACTAAGACAGAAGGTAAGCATTAAAAAAAAAAAAAAAGATTTAAGATGGAAAAAGACAACTCCACTTTAGGTTACTGAAAAGAAAGGCTGGGAAGACACGAGATTATCTGGTGGTCTCCATCATGCCCCTACTCCCAGATTGCTATAGTAGAGACTGCCGAGTTTTCCTCTGGGTGAGATCCAGGATCCTCTGTCTTGATTCAGCTGAGTTATCTCGCTCCCAGTAGAAGAGCTCCTTGATTCTGTATTGTCTGGTATATATTCTCCTTCATATACCTTCTCCAATTTGCTTTAGTTTGGATAGATAGGTGTAATGATAAATTGCACAGCCACAAGGAAATCAAGATGTCGGACAGTTACCTGCTTAGAATATAGAATGAACCGAGCCTGGCAGGAGCTGGCAGGTGCCAAGGCAGTTGAGGCTAGGGTATAAAAGGGATGATTTGAACTGAGAAAAAAATCTCAATTTTGAGATTGGGATTGGAGAGGGTGGGCTTAGTAAGGGTAGGTCATAGGTGAGCTTATTCAACCAGCATCCTGTACCAATCAGTTTCACCAGTCCCTGATCCTGAATTAACCTGATCCTGAATCATCCTAAACCTGAATTAACCATCAAGAAGAAACAGCAATATCTATTAGCAGAGTAACCTTGATTTAGGTTGGGGCCATTCTGGCCCAACCAGACTGGCATCTGGCAAACCTGATCAGCATCAGTCCAGATATCATCATTAACATCATTAGCCTTAGTTAATTAAGGACTTCCTGTTTCCCTTCTTCCCAGTCATTACCCTGCTTCCCTTCCTTAAGCCTGTTAGCAATAAATCTTCAAACTTATCATAGACTTGGCTTCATCTATAATTCAAGGGTTTAGTGATTACATCTTTGGGATATTAGACGGGAAGAGGTGAAGTGTACTATTCATAACAAAGTTTAATTCACAGTCAATCAAGCATTATCCAATTAAGACCAGAGTGTCAGTTAGACAAGTATCTGTATAATTCTAACAGCAGATTCTTTATCTGACTGGTTACTCTGGGACACTGTTCTATCTGGAGTTTGGGTCCAGCAGATTCACCATTTTTAATAACAACTATTGCTGTAGGGTCCTTTGAGATTCACTACTACAACTTAAGTGTTTTACTTAGGACTCACCCACTTTACTCAGCTCCAGATCCTCATACCATTAAGATTATCATAACATGGGTTTATTTGCTATTTGTATTCATTGTGGAGCTAATATTATGTGGGGAAGGTGTCAAACCTTGGAGTTAGAGCTTGGGATCCCTGTTTCCTGCCAAAATGACAAAGTGATCAGAAGTTAGATGGAAACTGATCATACCCCTAGACCAGTGGTTCCCAAACATCTTTGGCCTCCCGCCCCCTTCCAGAAAAAAAATATTACTTAGCCCCCTGGACATTAATTTTTAAAAAATTTTATAGCAATTAATAGGAAAGATAAACTGTGGCCATCACGGTCTCCCTGGATCACTGCAGCACCCACCAGGGGCTGGTGGCGCCCACTCTGTGGATCACTGCCCTAGACAAACAACATTTAAGAGAGCCGATAGATATAATTCTACCCTGATACCGATAACTCAGAGGAGAGGAGAGTGACTTCCAGCCCCAATCTCCTCTTTCCTCTGTTGGCAGAAATGAAAGTCTCCTTGGAGAAGAGTAGCTGTGGGGAAATGAGATTAGAGATGTCTATTCTATCTCCCTTCAAGCTATACAGGATAGCCCCTTCTTCTGTCACATGGAGTCTTCACTACACTTGTGGGGCCTATCACTCTTTAGAGTGAACCAGAAAGAACATTGATCCAGAAAGAACAACTCAATCGATGATTTTTTTTTTAAGGAGACAATTCCTGTGCTTACCTTTTCTCTTTAGAATGTGATGAGCCCAAGACCTACTCTGCTATCATAGAAGACATGACTACTGAGAGAAATGCTCGGATAGTGCTCATCATCCCTTCATGGTCTTTACTGAGAAGTACACAGCTGTAGAAACTGTCTCCTGCTGTCAATCATCTCTGCTTGAGGAATCAAGGAGCTCTCAGTCTTGTAAATCCATGAGGTTACTTGAAACAGCTAACTTTTTTTTTCTTTTATCCTTGTTAAATTTAATAAACACTTTAAAAAAAGCAAATACATAGAAGTTCATGTTTTCATATGCAATTCTCTTTTGGGTTCTTTCATGTACCTTAGACTGTTTTGTTGAAGACTATTCCATTTATAATAAAAACGAAGAACAGGATGGACATTAAAACGGCACGTGATTAGTTGGGACAAAGAAAAGGCAAAGGATTAAAAAGTGAAAGGTAACATACAGTGGAGCAGGTAAAGAAAGGAGAAGGAATGAATGTGAGAAAATGAGGATGAAGCCAAGTTTGTTCATGACAGAATTAGGCCTGATGAAAAACATAGCAGAGGAGGGTAAGGACTCAGGAGGTCTAGGGTTAAGGTGATTAGGAAAGGAAAAGTGGGAGTGGTAATAGGGGGAAGGCAGATTTTCTTTCTTTTTTTGGAAATTTTTATTTAATTAATTAATCTAGAATATTTTCCCATGCTTACAAGATTCATGTTTTTTCCCTGCCATTCCCCCTTCCTCCTCCCATAGCTCATGTGCAATTCCACTGGATTTTACATGTGTCATTGATCAAGACCTATTTCCACATTATTGATATTTGTACTAGGATGATCGTTTAGAGTCTACATCCCTCATCATATCCCTGTTGACCCATGTGATCAAGCCATTGTTTTTCTTCTGTGTGAAATGTCTACCTTGATCACTATTAGGTAACCTATGCTTAGAGAAAGACATTTCTGTCCTCTGACATTTTGCAATCCAAATTCTCTCGCTCCCTCCCTCTCCTCTCTCCTCTCTGAGACGGCAAATAATCTGATATAGATTATACTGATGTCCTGCTGTCTTGCAATACATATTTCCACATTCCTCATGTTGTGAAAGAAGATACATATTGCACATACAAGGAAAAACTCATAAGGAAATAAAATGAAAAATGCTGAGCTTCGATCTTCATTCAGACTCCAACAGTTCCTTTTATGACATTTTTTATCGTGAGTCTCTTGGAGTTGTCTAGGATCCTTGTATTTCTCATAATAGTTTAGCCCTTCACAGTTGATCATAGTACAATATTTCTGTTGCTGTATACAATATTCTTCTGATTCTGCTCACTTCACTTTGTATCGATTCATGTAAGTCTTTCCAGGTCTTTGTGAAAATCCTGTTCATTTCATATGACACAATAGCATTCCATTACAATCATATACCACAACATGTTCAACCATTTCCCAATTGATGGATATCTCCTCAGTTTTCAATTATTTATCACTATGAAAAGAGCTGCTATAAATATTTTTCTACATATAGGTCGTTTTCCTTTTTTTAAAAAATCTCTTTGGGATTCAGGTCTAAGGGTATACACAGTTTTATGCCCTTTTGGGCATGGTTCCAAATTGTTCTCCAGAATGGTTGGGTCAGTTCACAGCTCTACCAACAGTGTATTAGTGTCCCAATTTTCCCCCATCCTCTCCAACATTTCTCACTTTACTGTCATTTTGGCCAATCTGATAGATGTGAAATGGTAACTCAGAGTTGTTTTAATTTGCATTTCTCTAATCAATAGTGATTTGGAGCATTTTTTTATATGACTATAGATAGTTTTGATTTCTTCATCTAATCACTGCTTGTTCATATCCCTTGACCATTAGTCAGTTGAGAGAATGACTTGTATTCTTATACATTTGATTCAGTTCTCTATACATTTGAGAAATGAGGCCTTTGACAGAGATACATGCTATAAAAATTTTCCCTCACTTTTTTGTTTCCCTTCTAATCTTGGTTGCATTGGTTTTGCTTGTGCAAAACTTTTAAAATTTAATGTAATCAAAATTATCCATTTTATATCTCATAATGTTCTCTATGTCTTGTTTGGTCATAAATTATTCCCTTATCCATAATTCTGACAGGCAAACTATTCCATGATCCCATAATTTGTTTATGGTATCACCCTTGATTTCTAAATCATGTGTCGATTTTGATTTTTATCTTGGCATATGGTGTGAATTGTTGGTCTATGCTTAGTTTCTGCTATACTGTTTTTCAGTTTTCTCAGCAGATTTTGTCAAATAATGTGTTCTTCTGCCAAAAGCTTAGATTTTTCAAATATAATTGACTTTGCTATTAAAAACAATGCAATGATCCAGGACAACTCTGAGGTACTTATGAGAAAGAATGCCATCTACATCTAGAAAAAGAAATGTGGGAGCAGAAATCCAGAAGAAAGCATATGATTTCTCAATTGTTTATATGGGTATATGATTTGGGCGTTTGGTTTTAAAAAATTATTCTATCACAAAAATGAATAATATGGAAACAGGATTTGAGTGATAATATATGTATAACCCAGTGAAATTGCTTGTCATCTCCAGGAGGGTAGAGGGAAGAGGGGAAGGAAGCATGTAACCATGGAAAAATTTTAAAAATAAAGTAAAATAAAAATAAAGAAGTATTAGAAATGAATAATAATCAGCTTGAAGCAAGATCTCCATTAAAAAAAAAGCTTAGATCTTTTCATTTACTACTGAGTCCTGAGTATCTAATCTATTCCATTGATCCGCTGCTTTGTTCCTGTAATACATATTTCCATATTCTTCATGTTGTAAAAGAGCATACATGTTGCACATACAAGAAAAAAACTCATAAGGGAATAAAATGAAAAATGCTATGCTTTGATCTGCATTCAGACTCCAACAGTTCCTTCTATGGTAGTGGATACCACCCTTCCTCATTCTCTCCCTCCCTCCCTTCCTTCTTTCTTTCCTATATCTATCACTATCTCCTCCTTCCCCTTATCTTACATAAAGAAGTGACCTTCTAGGAGACAGCTAGGTTGCTCAGTGGATAGAGATAGGCCTAGAAATAGGAGGTTCTGGGTTCAAAATAGGCCTCAGACACTTCCTAGCTGGGTGACCCCAGACAAGTCACATTTAACCTCCATTACCTAGCCCTTATCACTCTTCTGCCATGGAATTGACACACTTAGTATTGATTGTATAATTTCCCCCTAAGGATTGCTTTAGCTGTTTGGTGTGTTGAATCATTATTTTCATTTCCCTTGATGAAATTTTCTACTGATTTGTTCTTTGACCCATTGATTCTTTGAGATTACCTTGATTATTCCCCAATTAATTTATTGCATTGTGATCAATAAGTAATATGCTAAATGTTTTTGCCTTTCTGCATTTGTTTGTGAAGTTTTTATGCTCCAAGATATGGCTGATTTTTGTATATATGTATACAAACTCCTTTCTGTTCCCATTCATTAATTTCCAGAGAGCTATTAGCTCCAACTTTTCTAAAGTTCTATTCAAGTTCTGAACTTCTTTGCTACTTATCTTTATTTTATTATTAGATTTATCTTGATCTGAAAGAGGAGTCGTGTTATAATTTTATTATCTATTTCTCCCTGCATTTCAATTAATTTTTCCTTAAAGTCTTTGGATGCTAGGCCATTTGGTGCAAATATAAAGTATTGACATTGGTTTATTATCTATGGTGTAGTAAAGCATAATGCCATTTTCCTGCTTATTTTATCCATATTTATGGACATCCAGCCTTGAGTTATGCTAGATGATTTTTTTTTCTGGAAAAACCCACAAATTTTGGTTGTGGTCACCATGAGCCAAAGAGAGTGGTCTTTTGAGGTAGCTCACAAAATCAAACCCTATTTGCGTAAACCGCAAACAAGAGGTATTAGAGTATAACTTGTAGGTATATTTCCAAAAGTGGAATCACTGGGTGAAATTATATATATATACATACACTTAACATCACCACATTGTTCTGAACCTAGAATAAATCAGTTATGTCTAGTAGTGTCTTTATTCTTGTGGTCCCAAAACTATTGGTGCTTTATATGTATTTTTAGTTTAGACAGCATGAAACGGCACTTCCACCTGGTTTTAATTTTGATCTTTTTAATTGTTAATAAGCCTGAATAATTTTCCTTGGTGGAATTGTTTATATTTCCTCCCATGAAACTTCATGTTCTCCTTTAATCATTTATTAAGGAACTTTGTATCAATGCTTGATATATTTGGGAAAGCAAGATTTGACATTTGTAGCATGTTCCTGCCTTTCATCCTCTAAACCCTCTCTTTTTTTAAAAGTTCAATTAATTAATTAATTAGGAATATCTTTCCATGGTTACATGATTTGTGTTCTTTCCTTCCCCTCCTCCCTCCCTCTCCCAGAGCTGATGAGCAATTCCATTGGGTTTTATGTTTCATTGATCAAGACCTATTTCCATATTAATATTTGTGCTCTGGTGATTGTTTAGAATATACATCCCCAATCATATTAAACCCTCTCTTTTGTCCTTCAGGCAGTGAATAGAATGTTGGCATTGGAGTCAGAAGACTCAGGTCACAATTCTGTCTCTGATACTTTCTACCTATGAGAATCTCTGTTTCCCATTATGTTAGCCTCAGTCTCAATTTCTCCATCTGTAAAATGGCAGGAAAGATCTTAATGTCATTGGTAATCACAGCGGTGTGGTTACTGGAAGCACTGTCAGATTTTATATTTTTGGGTTCAAAAGCTGATGCAGAAGGGTATTGCAGCTATGAAATTATAAGGCGCTTGCTCCTTGGAAGGAAAGCTATGGCAAATCTAGACAGCATACTAAGAAGCAGAGATGTCACCTTTCTCTTCTTTCCTTTTTTAAAAAACATATTGTTAAAATTTTTAATAATTGTTTTGTGATATTTTGTGATCCATTTTTTCTCCCACCCACCCATTCTCCTCCCTAAGATCTCAATTAATATGATATAGGTCAGTGATGGTGAACCTTTTAGAGATGGAGTGCCAGGCCCTCCCCTCCCCCTCAGACAAAGTGCTGTGCTCACCCCCCAAGATATGGGGTGCCATGCCCTGTCCCTCTACCAAGTGCCAGGTATGCCCCCCTCACCCCACACAGGGGAAGGAGAAAGCGCTCCCATTGGTCATCTGGGCAGAGGGGTGAGGAAAGTGAAAAAAATGTCACAAGACACAGCCCAAGTCCTTCTGCCTTTCTAGTAACAAACTTTGGTGGGGAGAGAAGGGTAGTACATTCCCACAGAGAGCACTCTGTGTGCCATCTTTGTCACTCATGCCATAGGTTCACCATCGCTGATATAGTTTGTACAGGTGTTATCATACAATATATAAAATCATGTTATGAAAGAAGACATATATCCTTTACACTAGAGAAAAATTCATGGAGGAAATAAAGTGAAAAATAATATGCTTCAGCGCATTCAGACTTCATCAGTTCCTTTTTTGGAGATGGATAGCATTTTTAATCATGAGTTCTTTGGAGTTGTCCTGGATCCCTACATTGCTCACAATAGGTAAGTCATTCATAGTTGATTAATGTACATTTCTGATGTTAACTGTTTTCAGCATTTTCTTTATTCTGCTCACTTCACTTTGCAGCAATTCATATATCTATATCTTTCTTTTTTATGGTTGTCTTGTTTGTCATTTCTTATTTTTTAAACCCTTACCTTCCATCTTGGAGACATTACTATGTATTGGTTCCAAGGCAGAAGAGTGATATGGATTAGGCAATGGGGGTCAAGTGACTTGCCCAGGGTCACCCAGCTAAGAATTGTCTGAGGCCAGATTTTAACTCAGGACCTCCTATCTCTGGACCTGGCTCTCAATCCACTGAGCCACCCAGCTGTCCCCTTGTTTGTCATTTCTTCTGGCACAATAGTATTCTGTTTCAATCATATACCATGACTTGTTCAGCCATTCCTCAATTGATGGACAACATTTCAGCTTCCAGTTTTTTACCACCACAAAAAGAATGTTTGTACAAGGAGGTCTTTTCCTTTGTATCTTTGATCTCTATGGGATATGACCTAGTAGTGGAAGCACAGCTCAAAGGGTATGCGTGGTTTCATGACCCTTTAGGCATGGGTCCAAATTGCTTCCAGCATGACTGTATCAGTTCACAGCTCCAACAACAGTGTATTAGTTTCCCAGCTTTACCACATCCCCTCTAACATTTATTGTTCTCTTTTTTTGTTATATTATTATATATATTTTGTTATATTATTCAGTATAAGAGGTATGAGGTGGTACCTCAGAGTTGGTTTAATTTTAATTTCTTTAATTAATAGTGATTTAGAGGATATATTGTCTTGTTGACAGGATCCATATAGTGAAAGCTTTGGTTTTTCCAAAGTATGGTAGTGAGAGTTGGACTATAAGGAAAGCTCAGCACTGCAGAACGGACACTTTGTTATTGTGGTGCTGGACAAGAATTTTGGGAGTTCTTTCTTTTTTAAAAAACTTTACCTTCTATCTTGGAATCAATACTGTGTAATATTGGTTCCAAGGCAGAAGAGTGGTAAGGGCTAGGCAATGGGGGTCAAGTGACTTGCCCAGGGTCACACAACTGGGAAGTGTCTGAGGCCAGATTTGAACCCAGGACCTCCTATCTCTGGGTGTGGCTCTCAATCTATTGAGCCACCCAGCTGCCCCCTGGGAGTTCTTTTGACAGCAAAAAGATCAAATCAGTGAATACTTAAAGAAATTAATTAAAACTATTCACTGGAAGACCAACTAGTGAAACTGAAATTTAAGTACTTTGGCCACTTGATAAGATGACTGGATTCACTGGAAAAGACTGATATTGGGCAAGATTAAAGGCAAAGGGAGAAAGGGGACAGCAGAGGATGAGATGGAGAGATGGAGCCATGGAAGCAATGAACATGAGCTTGGAAGAGCCAACAAAATGGTGAGAAAAATACCATAGTATTTTTCTACTATGCTCAGAGTTATTGAACCATTTGAGATGTGTTCATAAAAAGCATCTAACAAACTTTATAGCACTTATGATATGAATGTCAATCATTATTATAGAAGACACTTTTTCTTAGACCTGTGATTTTATCTGTATGTGGAGGCATAGAGCAATGGGATGTTCCTTCTTTTGCCTGAGCAGATCAGTTAGCAGCTTCTCTTTAATTTAAGAGTCTTTTGGACAGCTGGGTAGCTCAATGGACTGAGAACAAGGCCTAGAGACGGGAGGTCCTAGGTTCAAATCTGGCCTCAGACACTTCCCAGCTGTGTGACCCTGGGCAAGTCACTTGACCCCCATTGCCCACCCTTACCACTCTTCTGCCTTGGAACCAATATTACACAGTATTGATTCCAAGACAGAAGGTAAAGGTTTAAAAAAAAGAATCTTAAAGAAATATCTAGGGATACTTGAGTAGTTGAATTACCTGCCCAAACTCACATGGCCAATATATGTGTCAGACAGAGATAAGGCCGGTCTTCCTCGATTCTGATTCGGGCTCTCTACTGTGCTTTTCCTTGAATCTTGGTCAGTTTAGGTCATAGGATCAGACTTGGAGCTGAAAAGTCATTGAGTCAGAGGCAGCCAAGTAGCATAGTGGAGAGAGTGCCAGGCCTGGAGTTGAGAGGACCTGGGTTCAAATCTGAGTTCAGACACTTCCTAACTATGTGATTCTAAGCAAGTCCCTTAATTGATTCCCTAGCTTTTGCTGCTCTTCTGCATTGAAATTGATACTAATGTAGAAGGCAAAGGTTTAAAAAAAAGCCATTTGGAATTAAGTCTTGATCAATGATAGATGTTAAACCCAGTGGAATTGTGCTTTGACTAAGAGGGGCTAGGTGGGGTTTGGGGGAGAGGGAAAGAACATGAAATATGTAACTAGGGGAAAATATTCAAATAAAAAAATTTTAAAAGCCATTAAGTTCAGTTCCCCCCCCCCCTTATTTTACAGAGAAGGAAACTGAGGCCCAGCGAGCAACTTAGTTGTAAGTGGCAGAGCTGGGATTTGAACTCAGGTCCTCTGAATCCAAATCCAAACGTTTCCTACTATAGTATTATTCCTCTCAGTGTTTCATAGAATCATAATTTTAGAGCTAAGAAGAGGCCTTGGAAAAAATCTATTTGATTACATTTCAGTGTGTGAAATTTTTTCATTCTTATATATTCAGATATATCATCTAGCCTTTTGATAGTATCCACCATTTTTTTCCATAGTCTGAAACTGTATCCTCACATCCACATCTGGGATACATTTGCTAATCCCTATTTGCATCTCTTTCCCTCCTCATGCAATAGTTTATGCTTAGTTCATTATATATTATTTTATATGTAGAGAGATTTTATGTAGGTTTAGTTCTTTGACTCACTGGAATTTATTGTCATACATAGAGAAAAAGTATAGATGCAAAAGCATTTTTCTCCATACTGGCTTCCAATTGCTTGGATTTTATTGAATAGGAAATCCTTTCCCCATCATTATTGCTTTAAACTTTTCACAAGTTCAAGACTCAAAGTTAGATTCTGAAAATTCTAGTTCCCTGAACTGCAATTCTTTGACCCTAGTGCACCATTCCCAAGCTAGTGCCATGACTAGGTCTGTATTCCCAAGCTAGAATGGCAGTGTCAGAGGATTTGAACCCTCTTCTGTTCACAAGTATCTGTCCAAGGTCTGGCTTGCAAATCCATCTTCCTCTCTTCCTTCCCCACCTCTTCTTTTTCTGCCTCTCCTCCAGACTCTCAGGGGTAGTGGAGGTTATTTGGGGATGAGGTAGGGTGGATGTTTCACTTCCTGTTCCTCTTATTTCTACTCAAGCCTTATCATATGAAGGGGATCTGAGTGAAGATGTGGCAGTCAGTCAGTAAACATTTATAATGCACCTTCTACGTATCAGATGTTGTGCTAAACACCAAGGATACGAAGGAAAGCAGAGAGCCGGGGGAAATTTTTTTTATTGCAAATATAATTGATAAAGGTCTCATTCCTCAAATCTATAGAGAACTAAATCAAATTTGTAAAATAAAAGTCATTCACTAATTGATAAATAATCAAAGGAAATGAACAGGCAGTTTTCAGATAAAGAAATCAAAGCCATTTTACTCATATAAAAATGCTCTAAATAACTCTTGATTACAGAAATGCAAATTAAAACAACTCTGACAAGCCAACTCACACCTATCAGATTGCCTCATATGCTAGAAAAGGAAAATAATAAGTGTTAGAGGGGATGTGGGAAAATTGGGACACTAACACACTGTTGGTGGAGTTGTGATCTGATCCAACCATTCTGGAAAGCAATTTGGAGTTAGGCTCAAAGAGTTCTAAAATTGTGCATACCTTTGTTCCATCAGTGCCATGACTAGGTCTGTATCCCAAAAAGATTTAGAAAAGAGGAGAGGAGGAGAACCTATTTGTATAAAAATATTTATAATAGCTCTTTTTGTATTGGCAAAGAATTGGAAATTGATAGGTTATCAATTGGGTAATGGCTGAACAAGTTGTGGTATATGATTGTGATGAAATGCTATTGTGCTATATAAGAAATGACGAGCAGGAGGAGCTCAGAAAAAGCTAGGAAGATTTACATGAACTGGTGCAGAGTGAAGTGAGCAGAACCAGAAGAACACTGTGCACAGCGGCAGCAATCTTCTTTGACAAACCACTGTGAATAGTCTGGTTGTTTTCAGCAATGCAGTGATCCAAGACAATCTTGTAGACTCATAATGAAAAATGCCATCCGTTCTCCAAGAGAGAACTGAGTCTGAATGTAGACTGAAGCATAATGTGTTTCACTTTCTTTCTAGTTTTTTTTCTTTATTGTTTGAGATCTCTTCCCCAAATGATTAATATGGAAAAATATTTTACATGATCACACATGTAAAATCTCTATCAAGTTGCTTATTATTTCAGGGATGGGGGAGGAGAAGGGGGAGAAAGAAAGAGAAGATGGAAAGGAGACAAAGAATTCGGAACTCAAAACTTTACAAAAATGAATGTTTAGACGATCTGGCACAATCCTGAAAGACTTGATGGGGAAAGAACTGTTGGAGTTGGATGGATGCAGATTAAAGCATGATATCTTTCACATCAGTGTATTTATGGTTTTATTTCAGGGTTTAGGTTATGTATGAGCATTCTCTTGCAACAGTGAGTATAGAAGTGTGTTTTGCATGATAATAAAAATAAAAAATTTAAAAACGAATGTTAAAATTGTTTTTATATGTAATTGAGGGGGAAATTAAATATTATTAATAAAAAACAAAACAAAACAAAATAGACAAAGTAAGCTGAAAGACTCCCCCTGCTCTTGATTATGTCACAGTCTAAGGGGGGGGAAATAACATGCAAATAACTATGTACAAACAAGATGGAAACAGAATAAATTGCAGATAGAGGAAAGGTTAGACCTAGCATGTAGTGTCTTAGAAAAGAACAAAGTTTACTTTAGTCTTCATTCAGACTCCATCAGTTCTTTTTCTGGAGCTGGAGAGACTTTTCATCATAAGTCCTTCAGAAATCCCATGGATCAATGAGCACGTTTAAGCATCTCTGTCCAGCACTGAGCTAGGCCTGGGGAATACACTGAGCAGAGGGAACAGTGTCAAGTTTGGCATACCTCTTTGGGCAGAGAGCACCCTTAGACTGCACCTTTCACCTAACTCACCTGTAAAATTGTCTGAGCTGATGCAGTAAAACAAGTTAAGGGGGAAAGCCCTTGAGACATTCAGCATGAAAATTGGGGTTTAAATACATAAGGGAGGGGCAGCTGGGTGGCTCAGCGGCCAGGCCTAGAGATGAGAGGTCCTAGGTTCAAATTCAACATCAGACACTTCCTAACTGTGTGACCCTGGGCAAGTCACTTAACCCCCATTGCCTAGCCCTTACCATTCTTCTGCCTTGGAATCAATACACAGTATTGAATCTAAGAAGGAAGTTAAGGATTAAAAAAAATATGCAACTATACTTCAGATAAAAATAGCACATATTTTTAAAGCTAGGTACTTGTATTTCTTTTCTTGTCTTTCTTTTTTTTTAGTCTAGACCCATGAATTCATCAGTGTAGTAAGAGATGCTGTGGGGAAATTCCTTCCACCAATATAAATGGAATACTTATGTGTAACTTACAATTTTAGAGATATATGGGCTGCTGAGAGGTTAATGACTTATTTATAGGCACAAGGTTCAGAAGCTGGAGTTCATGCCTAACTCCAAGGCTTTCCTGCCTCCAGGACTGGCCTCTATCCATTTACCCAGGCCACCCTCAGTTTCAACACTTAAAGGACACATGGTTTCATCACTCTCTTGATCAGTGGATCCCAAACTTTTTTGGCTTATTGCCCTCTTTCCAGAAAAAGTATTACTTAGCACCCCTAGAAATGAATTTTTTTTAATTTTAATAGCAATTAATAGGAAAGATAAATGCCACCGTGGCAATCACCGCTCTCCTGGATTTGCTGCAGCACCCATCAGGGGGCAGTGGTGCCCACTTTGGGAATCACTGCTCTTGACCAATGAAGATTTCAGCCTGTTAGGAGGCAGTTTGGGTAAATTGCTGTGGCTGAAAAAATTCATCTGGTGGCCAGATTTTCTGGAGGCGAGTCTTTGGGAACTTAGCTGGAATATTCCTTAGGGGTCAGATACCGGGCTTGATGCTGGCTGTACCCAGAGACTCTGCTGTAAGGTTGTTGAGGGCAAAACACATCCAAGTTTGTAGCAGGGTTTGGCCCCAAGAATGGAATATTCAATTCATCCATTCAATTCAGAAGTAAGAAAAGAATCTTATTTGAAGAAGTGCTTTATGGTGATCTGATAGCTTAATAATTTCAGCTAATCAGATAGCCTGAGGGCTGATGGATAATGGAGTAGCTTCTCTGGAGCTGAGAAAATAGCGGCTCCCCAGGTGTGGAGTAGCAGCATCTCTGTAGAGTGGCAGCTTCCACCCTCTGTGGATCGGGGTTGAGTTTATTTATTAGGGTCTGGGGGCTTGTCGTCTCCCATTCCAGAGAAATCTTCGCCTTTCCCAGAAACCCTGGGAGTGGGCATGGGCAAATTCAGGTAGAGGTGTGTTTGGGGGTTTGCCATAGGAAAGAAGAGGCACGCGCTGCTTTGGGGGATTCTTTTGGATTGCCAGAGACCCCAGTGCACAGGTTCCACATTCACCCATTATCCGCCTTGTCATCATTTGTCAATGTGGGAGAGGTCTTGATGCCCTTCTGGAACATGGGGGTTGCGGGGGGTTTGGGGGGGGGCAGTACATGGGAGGACGATATCTTACAGTTCTAATCTATAGAAATAATTAATTAAGCAGATTAGGCACAAAGCTGATGCTCGGTATAGAATATTAGGGATCCAGTACACGGAACGGGGAATGGATCAGTCTGCAATTCATGCTTGACTAATGTGGAAACTACAGGTTTTGCAGTTGTTTAACCAGTGCCAACCAGTGAGGGATGCAGGATTTCAGAGTCTGCGAGTCCCATTCCTATTAGTACCTTCTCTGCCCCCTGTCAGTGTCTGCCAAGGGAGACGTGGCAGATGTTATTCTCTGCTGGCACAGAATCTGAGTACCCAGCACAGCTTCCACACCATGGTAGTTATTGGAAAGAGACACACACACACACAGCAGCCTCCATTAGAGTCCTTCTGTGTTCCTCTGTAGACCTGGGATGGGTCACAGTGGCAAGCCCAGGGAGAGGCTCTGGATCTGTGCTGTGGAAAGCCGACAAGCTGAGCTTGAAACAAGCCCTCATTAGAAGACTGACCACTAAAGGGTGAAACTTATGGCCACAGCAACTTGGGAAGAGCCTCTATTAAGAGAGAGGAGTAGAAGCACTGAGGTCAGCCTCAAAGGAGGAAGAACAGGAATTGAAAGTGGACCTGTGATTTCACTAACAGACGGAATGCCAGGGTAAGGAAACTCCCCCTACCAATACACGCTAATCTTTTCTGCAACTTATAATATTTGAGAGTTGGGTAGAATATTGAGAGATAGAAGATTAAAAAAGAGATAAAAAACCACCTTATCTTCCATCTTAAAATTAACATGAGGCAAACAGAATTAAGAGACTTGCCCAGGCTTACACAGCTAGGAAGTATCTGAGGTCTGATTTGAACCCAGGTTCTCCCCAGGTCTGGAGCTCTAACCATTGTGCTGCTAGCTGCCCAGATCAAGTGATTATTATTTTTTTTTTTAAAAACCCTTACCTTCCCCATTAGAATGAATACTGGGCATTGGTTCCAAGGCAGAAGAGTAGTAAGAACTAAGCAATGGAGGTTAAGTGCCTTTCCCAGAGTCACAAAGCTGGGAAGTGTCTGAGGCCAAATTTGAACCCAGGACCTCCTGATTTTAGGCCTGGCTCTCAATCCACTGAGCCAGTTAGCTGCCCCCTAAAATGATCTGCTAAAGGGACTTGACCCCATATCTTCCTGGTTTCAAAGTCAGGCACTCTACTCTCTTTATTGGCCAGGAGTGCCTACTTAGATGAAACCAGGGATGCTTGACATGCTGAAGTGTAAATCATAGACAGGGCAGGGTGAATGGCTAAGCATTGCAGTGCTAATGAACTAGAATCAGTCCAGATTGTCCCATTTGATAAGGAAGAAACCCCAGCGCTGGGGAAAAGTGGCTATGGCCACCATAGGCAGAGGGGAAACCCACCTGGACCCGACTGGCATGAAGGGGCCCAAAGCTCACGCTACAAAATAGCTCTTCCTTTGCCGTCCTGGGAAACGATACTGTCTGCCCTTTCTCGAAGGTAAATCCCGATGCCCTGTGGGCCACCCCAGAGTTCCAGGGACCACACACGCCTCTACCTTTAGTCTTCCCCACGGGGCCAGGGAAACGGGGCAATTCAAGGAACACAAGATGCTGTTGGGAAGCTAGATAAAAGGGGGCATCTGGGCTGCTTCTGTAAAATGGGAGTTGGAGGGGGATCTTCTGACGCGTCACTTTCTTCTCCAAATGCCAGGGTCCAGGCTGCTTAGAGTGCACGGGTTGCTGAGCTGTGCAGGTCTCCTCAATCGGCTCTAGGGGGCACTGCTTCTCCGCCGCGGTAGCCTGTGGAGCAAAGTGAAAGTTCTTCAGTGCCTGGTTGGGACTGCCTCCCCGATTCCGGGGTTGGGGGCCTTGGATTGGGGTGTCGAGTCTACACCAGCACTTCGGCCAGGCAGTGGGGCCGGAATCACACCAGGAGACAAGGGGCAGTCCTTTTCCGTGCTCCCATCTCCGCCCGTAAGGAGGTGCACGAAGATGGGTAGGAGCCCTCTGCACCCCCGGGTTAGAGGTTGGGACCATCAGGGGGTCTCCGGGCCCAGCTGAACTCCCCGGAAGCTCACCCCGGCGGCCGGCTGCGCCAGCTCCTCTCGGGTTCTGCCCTGTCTGGGGGGCTCCGAGCCGGAGCTTGAGGAGCGCCTTAGCGCGGGGCTGGAGAAAGAAGGCGGGGGATCCCCGGGGGGCAGAGCCAACCTGACCAGTGGGGGTTGTCAGAGCGGGAGTGGGCAGAGCCTATAAAAGCCTGCCCGGAGCGCGAGAGGCGGTGGCAGCGGCGGCAGAAGAGGCGCTCGCTTCGAGGAGGCGAGAGCGTCCTGCGCCCGAGAAAAGTTCGTTCTGCTCCGGGAGGGACCAGGGGCCAGGGACGCCCAGCCACGTCTGATACCTGCGCCTCTCTCGGGGAACCCCCCACCCCCAGCAGGGTGTTAAGTAGGGGAACCTCCCCTCTAGTCCCCGGGAGCGCGGTGGGCGGTGCCCACGATTACTTCTCCGCGCGGGAGGAGCCGAGCCAAGCCGGGGAGCTGAGTTTCCTGGAAGCAGCGCCTCGCACATGGAGTGAGCGCGCCCGGCAGCCCTACGCACCATGGGGCGCTGCTCCCCAGCTACTGGCCCGGCCCCTTAGCCCGAGCCCCTCAACTCCGAGCCTTGGGCCTCGCGGATCTCGGCCGCCTCCTCCGCCTCCCAGTCCTTTATCCCGGCCGCAGAAGCCGGAGGGTCGGGGGGAGGCCCCGGCATGGAGCTACACGCGCTCTGTGGATTCCTCTACTGGCTGCTACTGCCGCTCTCCCTCCTAGCGGGTGAGTCCTCTGGAGGGAAGGGAAGGTGGGCAGTGGGGGAGGCAGGAGGGAGGGTCTGAGGCCCGGGGACTCGCTTTGGGCCCGGTTTCCTAGAATGGGGGACGGGGGACACGTCTCCAAGAACCTGCATCTAAGCCAAGCAAAAGTTTAATTAGCACCGCCTGCGTGTGTTAAGACACTGGGGAAGATCCAGAATTCGGACCAGACAGTTCCTGCCCCCGAGGAACTTACTGTCTAGTGGGGGATCAGACGCCTGCTAACTCGCCCCCCTCCCCCCCACCAGAGGACACTGCAGCTATAATTCACGCTAAGTGCCGTAGTGAGTCATAAAAGAAAGCACCGTGGGGGGCCCCCGGAGCAAAGTTCCTCCTGAACTTCACAGCCTGGCCAGCTGGCCCTGAAAGCCCAGCAGCCCTCTTCCCCTTCCTCCGCAGCCCCCTTCTCAGGGCAGGACTCAGATCTTCCGGTGAGGGCAGACGGCAGCCCTGCTTCTCTGAAAGGCTCGTGGGAGAGACGCCCGTGGGGCCACCGTGGGGTCCCCAGTGATGGGAGGTGCTGTCAGCCGAGGGGGCGGCACCCCACCAAGAGCCCCATGAGGAAGCCGGTAGAGGCTTTTGGGTCCACCCAGAGGCCTTGGGGCGGGGAGCTTTCTGGAGACGGGAGGAACGGCCCAGTGGGCGCCCAGTACATTCAGGATCGCGGTGGCTCCAGTGGTGGGGGGAGGGGGAGTAGTAGCTTCCTTTTCTTTCTCGCTTTCTTTCCTTAAATTAAAAAAACAAAACAAAACAAAAAAACCCTGCCAGTTGCATCACGGCTTCCTGACCAATCTGGGAAAAGGCGGGTTTCCTGCCTGGAACTGTTGAATTTGGAGGCTCCCGTCCCAAACTAACGTCTACTCCCGCGCTGCCCCTCCCCACCTCGAGCTGGACGTGCAGGACTGCTGGTGTCCCCTCCTTTGGCAAAAACAGGCAGGTCTGTCTCTGGCCTCCTGCTCCGCCCTCCTTCCCTGGCCCCCTCCTGCTGCAGCCTGGGTTGGGCCGGTCGAGGGGTAAAGGGGTGGGGTGGCAGCAGTCCCGGCAGCAAGAATAGCATGCCTCTGTTCGGACAAACAGTCCTGGGGAAACGGGGTCTAAGCTGGGTTTGGGAGAACCCCAGGAGTGATAAAGGGTTTTACTTAATGGCTGGTTAAACAAAAGAGGTACACCCTCTCCTCCCCCCCCCCCTCCTAAATCCAGCCCTTTTTTCTATAGGGATTTGCTCTCAAAGACATTGTCCCAAGAAGGCCTCCATGTCACTGAACTTGTCATTCCCTCCCATTGTCCCTTCTCTCTTTTTTAAAGTCTTCCCTCCTATCTTAGAATCAATACTGTGTATTGGTTCCAAGGCAGAAGAGCAGTAAGGGCTAGGAAATGGGACTTAAATGACTTACCCTGGGTCACTCAGCTAGGAAGTGTTTGAGGTCAGATTTGAACCCAGGATCTCCTATCTTTAGACCTGGCTCTCTTATCTACAGAGCCACCTAACTGCCCTCTAGCCTCTTTTTCTCTTGCCCCTCTTGGGTTGTCAGAAAAAGCTTGTTCCTTGGGGCAGCTGGGTGGCTCAGTGGATTGAGAGCCAGTCCTAGAGACAGGAGGTCCTAGGTTCAAATCTGGCCTCAGATACTTCCTAGCTCTGTGACCCTGGGCAAGTCACTTGACTCCCCACTGCCTAGCCCTTACCACTCTTCTGCCTTGGAACCAATAGAGTATTGATTACAAAACAGAAGGTAAAGATTTCAAAAGAAAAAGGAAGGAAGGAAGGAAAGAAGGAAGGAAGGAAGGAAGGAAGGAAGGAAGGAAGGAAGGAAGGAAGGAAGGAAGGAAAAGCTTGTTCCTTTTGGGATTAAACTACTAGTGGGACCCACCTTAGCAGAAATGTAAAGGGTTCTTTCCATCTTCCTTTCAGGGTCTCTTCCCTTCCTGGTACCTTCTTTCTTCCACCTTGTTAGTGATAATAAGAAATCACATTTCTGTAGCCCTTTACACTTTACAAAGGGCTTTCCACAACATCCTCCTTTGACAGAGACCCTCACCTGCCTTGCCCAGTCTCACAGCTGATAAGTGTCAGAGACAGTCATTTGAACCCTAGTTCTTGATTTCAGATCCAGTGCTCTTTCTCAAGACCAGCTTGTCTAGTCCTCTCACCCGGTGCCCTAAGCTCTAAAATTACCCCCAGCATTCCCCCAACCCCAGACACTCAGGCTCTAAGTGGGACCGATTTCTGCTAAGGAAACAAAACTGATTAAATGAATTCCCACTTGAGTGGAAATAGAATGTTTTGTCTTTCAAAGAGAAGCGCTTTGTGCTTTTCATGTAGCTGGAAGTGGAGGCATGAGAGATGGGGAAAGCCTGTCCAACACCCTCTTAAATCACATTACTCAATGGCTAAGGCTGTCCTGGTTAGCAAACAGAGGAGAATGAGGGGTGGGTCTGATGGGGAAGGGTTCCAGCCCAGCCCCCAGACAGGGCTACCTTGGTTTGGTTTGTAGGAGAGAAATACAGCCAAACTTGGGAACATTTTCATGGTACTGGAAAAAAAAAAAAAGAATCAATGAAAGCCATTGAAGGGAGGGAGAGGCTTTACAAACTTTCCTCTGCCTAGTCTTTGGACCAACCCAGGAGAACCCAAAAGGCAAACGGGACTGTAAACAGACCTGTCTTGTTTGCTTTCTGCCTTCTGAGGGGGAGAAGGTAAAAACAAGCAGGAGAAAAAAAAAACTGCTCTGGTAATTTGGAAGTTTTAAGCTGAGGGCTAGGAAATGAAGAGTTCTGCAAAAACCAACTACAAAGAACCTCCAATACCTTTATCTTGGAGGGCTCTCATTACTGAAATTAGGTCTGGAGACAGAAGATTGGCTGCCTGATCCCAAGTCTATTTTTCTTCAGTTTAAGTGTTGGAAAGTAGCAGGATAAGATTCCAGAGAGAAGGATGGAGGGGGAGAGCCTTGAATTGGTAAGAGGATTATGGATAGGTAGGACTCACAGAGAGGGTCCCTAGGACACTTTAGAAAGGACCCAGGCTTTGTGGAGGCATCGTGCAGATTGTGGAGGCAGCACAGCGCTCAGATATGAGAGCCCAGCTGGGAGGCAGGAGATCTGAGTTCTCTCTTGTTTTTGTTTTGTGGTGTTATTTTAAGATTGGATGGAAAGGGGAGCAGCTGGGTGGCTCAGTGGATTGAGAGTGTCCTGGGTTCAAATCTGCAGGCAGACACTTCTTAGCTGTGTGACCCTGGGCAAGTCACTTAACCCCCATTGCCTAGCCCTTATCACTCTTCTGCCTTAAGAACCAATACATAGTACTGATTCTAAGACAAAGGCTAAGAGTTTTTTAAAAAATTGGATGGAAAGGATTCTCATGGTAGTTTTGAACTTCCCTGCTTCTACTCTGCCTACCTATCAGGAGATCTGAGTTCGAAACCTGGTTCTATCACTCATGAGGATAATGAAAATGATAGGGCCTGTTTCTTCTTCCTATTTCCCCTTAAGCTCCATTTTCAGAGTGCTTTCCTTGAAATAATTCGGTGAGGCAGCTAGCACCAGTATTGTTTTCCCAGTTTTCTAGGTGAAGAAAGTGAGGCCGAGGGAAGGGAAGGGACTTGCCCAAGGTCACACACAACTCATTTTCCATGACCCTCCCCAGGTCTCACTTTCCCCTTGTGGAGAGGAGATTGGACTAGTTCATTTCCAAGCTCCCTTCCATTCGAATTCTAATGCCCCATCTGATCAACGCTTGCTAAGTCCCAGGGCAGCCCAGTCTTCCTGGTCCTCCGCAGGCACCGCCCCTTTCGGACAATCCCTGAAGTTAAGATCCGCGGCGCTTGGGTGATGAATAACTCGTCTCTCCGGAGGGAGGCCGTCCGTCAGAAGATATTAGTCAGAAATTCGGGCTTAGGCAATCCTGGAGGGAGGGCGCAGGTTTGACTCATCTTGGCCCCGAGTCCCCGGCCCTCGATCCACTCCCTATAAGGCGTCCCAGCTTAAAAGCAGGCGGGTGCGGGAACACCTGATACCCCTGAGCAGGGCTGCTGTCACTCAGGCGCCTCAGGGACCTGGGCCTGGAGGTCAGAAGGAAGAGAGCAACATGGCTCCCGGCGCTCCTGATCTTGAAGCAGCCGGTTTCAGTATCACCTGAGTCAGGGTTCTCTCCCCAGCCCGGGAGCCTTTGAAGCCGTCTTCCGAAGTGACGCTTCTCTAGAGGGGCCGGCTTCCCCGGCTGAGGGCAAGCCCCAAAGCCACAAGAGCCAGATAGGAGAGGCAGACATGACTAGGGCTTTGGTGAGGTAGGGGCGGAGAGGCACAGCCGCGGTTACAGAGAGAGCACTCGGCGGATCTCTGCTCTTTCTTAAGATCGAGGGCTGGAGCCGACACCTCCCGCTGGGCGGAGGGGGATGCCTGGGGGTTTGGCCTCTGGGCGTGGCATGTGCGCCTGGGCATGGCTCTATCAGCTGGGGGTAGCCGCTCACGGCCAGCACAGGTGCGGGGCAGTGAAGCAGCCATCTGCCACTGCCCTATGTTGGCAGTTTCCGTCCATGGACATTTTCTCTTTCGATCCTCTTAGAAACCTCAGAGGTTTCTAGGGTATTGTGATCCCATTTTACAGATGAAGAAACAGACTACTCAGCAGTTAGGTGACGTGCCCCTAGCACACAGCAAAGTAGTGGTGGGGGAGGGACTAGTTCTGATGCTTTTGCTATTAATGATAGCCCACGTTTAGAGAGCAACTTGAAGGTTTACAAATCACTTCACCCATAGCCACTCGGTGAGGGAGGCAGATGGCATAAAGATCTCCCTTTGACACATGGGAAGCCTAAAGAGTGGGGCAGAATTGTGTAATTAGAAAAAAATCTTGAACCCTTGGACTCCATCTCCCAGAATTCTTTCCTCATCCCAAAATTCCTTTCCCTTTTCGTTTAGGTGCATCTTTACATTATTGTTTATGGAGTTCTGTAACTCCTCCCTCCCTCTCTCTGCACCCTTTCTATTCTAGCTTTTTACTTTAGTTATTATGAATAAACTTTATAAAATATAATGCTTAGTTATTGTATATTTATTTTGAAGCTTGCAGAATATAAACTTTTTTCAGTTTTAATTTTTATCTTTTCAATTACATGTAGAAAACATTTTTATTTTATTTTTAAAATCTTTACCTTCTGTCTTAGAATAGATTCTAAGGCAGAAGAATGATAAGGACTAGGCAACGGAGTTAAGTGACTTGCCCAGGATCACATAGTTAGGTATCTGAGGTCAGATTCAAACCCAGGATGTCCCATCTCTCAATTCTGGCTCTCAATCCACTGAAATGCCTAGTTATCTCCTAGAAAGTTTTTTTTTTAATTTTAAATTAAAAAATTTTAATTTTAATTCATTTTTATTTTATTTTAAAACTTTTACCTTCCATCTTAGAATCAATAATTGGTTCCAAGGCAGAAGAGTGGTAAGGGCTAGGCAATGGAGGTTAAGTGACTTGCCCAGGGTCACACAGCTAGGAAGTGTCTGAGGCCAGATTTGAAACCAGGACTTCCCATCTCTAGGCCTGGCTCAGTCCACTGAGCCACCCAGCTACCCCTTATTTTTTATTTTTAAATTAAAAAAATTTGAAATTAATTAAATTTTATATACATTATAAGATAAATTATAACTATAATAAAATTAATTGATTTAATCAAATAGTTTAAATTAATTTAAAATTTTTATTAAATAATTTTTTTAAATTACATGATTCATTTGCTTTCCCTGCCCTCTTCCCTCCCTGCTCCCAGAGCTGACAAGCAACTCCACTGGGTTGTACAAATGTTACTACTTGATACCTATTTCCATATTACCTAGAAACAGTTTTTAACAATTGTTATCTGACATTTTACTATCCAGGTTGTCTCCTTCCTGTCTTTCCCCTTCTGGTGATGGTAAAAGTTGTATGTAGCCTGATATAGGTCATGCCTATTTTATTTTATTTTTCATATTCTGATATAAGCATTTATTATATGCCTACCATGCACCAGACTCTATGCTAAGCTCTTTACAAATATTATCTCCCTTGAGCTTCACAATATTATTATCCTCACTATAGTTAAGGAAACTGAGGCAGATGGAGGTTAAGTAAATTGCCCAGGGTAATAACAATAGCTAACATTTATATAGAGCTGGCCACGTACCAGGCACTGTGCACTGTGCTAAGTGCTTGACAAATATTGTCACCTTGATCTTCATAAGAACTCTGGGAGGCAGCTGCTCATTTTGTACCCATTTTTAAGATGAGGAAACTGAGAGGAATAATAGTTTAGTGGTCTGCCCAGAGTCATACAATTAGTAAGTATTTGAGCCAGAATTTGAACTGAGATCTTCTTGACTCTCTAGCTGCCTCTGAGAGACTTACCTGTAGGGCAGAGCAGGTCTCCAGAGTCTCAGTCCAGTATTTTTTACCCACTGGGAGGATTTAATCTCTGACCAAGAAACCTTACAGGTCACCTGACAGTAAGAGGTCTTAGCTTCCCATGGGCCCCCATTATTGGAGACCAGCCTTGGGAAGGGATGGAGGAGTGGAGAAATAAATGATTTGGGGGCGTCCAGCCCTTACGGGAAAGAAGTGAAGTAGATGTGGGGGGAGGGGGGTCAGGTGCTAACTAAATAGACTACCCGAGCTACTAGCAGCTTCCTGCAGAGTTGTCGTTTGAATCTGATGACTTTCATTTCCTTTCCTGCAAAACAGGGTAGTCACGTTCCTGTTGCAGGTGATGATGTGCCATAGTGAGATCTGGAATCACAGAACCTGCATTTGAAACTCTGGGGATCTGGGCCAAGTCATCACCTCATTGAGCCTTAGTTTCCCCATTTGTAAAAGGATAGGGTTAGACTAGATGACTTCTAAGGCCCCTTCCAGCTTTAACTCTAAGATGCTAGGATGGTCAATAGCTTGTTTTCTTTTATTTCCTCATATTCGTCAACAAAATTAAATTGTTAAACAAACAAATAAAAAAAAGGAAGAAGATAATATATAAGCCTCCCAATAAGGCATACTTTCTTTAAAGGAAAAGAAACTGAGCAGTAAATAGCAATAAATTAAAACTGGACAAATTCCCTTCTACATTCTGGGTCCTTGGGAATATAAAGATGAGAATCAATAATGCAATCATGCAATCAATACCTGCCTAGTGGGAGTTTACCTCCCTCTATTAATCACTACCTCCCTTCCTCCCTCCCTCCCTCCCTTTCTTCCTTCCTCCCTCCTTCCATATCTCTCTTCCTTCCTCCCTCCTTCTGTTCCTTCCTTCCTTCTTTCCTCCCTTCCTCCCTCTCTTTCTTCCTCCCTCCCTCCCTCTTTTCCTCCCTTCTTTCCTTCCCTCCTTCCTTTCTTCTTTCCTTTGTTCCTTCATTCCTTCCTTCTTTCCTTCCCTCCTTCCTTTCTTCTTTCTTTCCTTCCTTCCTTTCTTTCTTCTTCCCTTCCTCCCCTCCTTCCTCCCTTCCTTTCTTCTTTCTTTCCTTCCTTCTTTCTTTTTTGTATTGGTTCCAAGGCAGAAGAGTGGTAAGGGTTAGGCAATTGGAGTTAAGTGACTTGCCCCGAGTCACATAGATAGGAAGTGTTTGAAGTGAGATTTGAATCCAGGACTTCTTGACTCTAGGTCTTTCTATCCACTGAGCCACCTTGATGCCCCTTGTCAATCTACTTTCTATCTGCTGCCTTGCTTGGTTTCAAATCCTTGGCACAAGATGCCCCTTTGTTGCGTACCTTCTGGTGTCCTCTCTCCCTCTCTTTCTTGCTTCCGTGCTTCCTTTTGTGTGTTGTCTTTTCTTTTTAGATTTCAGGGCACACAACAGGGGCTTAATAAATGTTTATTGAATTAGAAATACTAGTGAGGAATATAACATGTCTACAAGTATAGTCAGTTAAATTGTGAGGGAATGGAAAGATCTGAAAAGGAATGGAGCACTAGCAGCTGAAGGGGTCAGGTGGTAATCTGAGAAGAAAGCTTGGAGGAGGTGTCATCTGACCTGGGCCTGAAGGGGAGGATTCTGTAAGACTGATGATTAGATTTAGAACTGAAATTGGCCTTGGAGGCTGTGTAGTTCAACCCCTTCCTTTTACAGACCAGGAAACTGAGGCTCAGGGAGATTCCTATGATACATTCCAATGTCACATAGGTAGCAAGCATCAAAAGCAGGAATGAACCTGGGTCCTCTGTCTCTAGAACCATTGTGTGCTTTTCTCTTTCCCTCTTGGCCTCTCAAGGACTGTAGAGATGCAGGGAAATCTGAGACCTAACAAGACCCAGGAGTCTTGAATGCTATGAGATGAATAATGTAATGTGACCAAAACTCTGAAAAGATTAGATCAGAGCCAGATTGTGGAGGGAATTAAATGTACCACTAAAGAGTTTTTAAACCTTTACCTTCTGTTTTAGAACCTATATCGGTTCCAAGACAGAAGAGAGGTAAGGGCTAGGCAGTTGGGGTTAAGTGACTTGCCCAGGGTCACACAGCTAGGAAGTGTCTGAGGTCAGATAGGAGAAATTATAGTAAAATGATTTTTAAAAATTGTCTTAATTGAGATTCACAGCCCTTCTAGTATTAACTGAGTTCCATGTTTTGTTTTTTGTTATCTTTGGGTTCCACTATGTACATCCTTCCTTTCTACCTGTAAAGTGGGATGTTTTTTCAGGTTTCTGTCCTTTTGTCTTCTTGGAACTTCTCTTAGATAGCAGAGAGAGAGGGGGAAGCTCACCCCCTTGGGTTAAGTTTAGATTAGATTAGTTGCCATCTGAATAAAACCATCCATCAGGCTAGAAACTTAAGCGAGGGAACTGAGCCTCACCAAGAGGGCGTGACGGCCTCATGTTGCCTCCCTTCTTCCTCTCCTCTCTCCCTGGCTATTTCCTGCCCATCCTTCAAAGGCTGGCTCCAGCTCTGCTGCCTCTTTCTGGGAGCCCTCTGTCGCCATGGCGGCTCCCCATCCTTTGAGCTCCTGCAGCATTTTATAACCCATCCCACTCACTACGGCCCTTCCCCTGGTCTCGTGCATGGGCATTTTTATCATCTCCCAGGATTCAGACTCTTGAGGGCAGAGAGGCTGCTTTATCCATGTTTCTGACTATTGCCAAATCAACATGACAAACGTGTAAACATTTCCATACATGAAGAACAGAACCAGAGGATTGGGTAGGAGGCTGTGAATCTCTGTGACTACGGCTTGCTTTGGGGGGAAAAAAACCTTCTTATCTTCTGAGGTTGTTCTCAGGGAATTTGAAGATACCCTTCGAGTTGGAGAAGTTGAGGAAGCTAAACAGTTACAGCTGCTCACCCAAAGAATGCAGATTTTCCAAGATGTGGATAAAGTTGTCTGATCCTACCAGAGTATGTTTAAAGACTTAAAGAAAGAGGAAACAGTTCAGGGTAAACTACATTTTTCCTCCTCTTAAAGCCCTCAACTTCCATCTTAGAAGTAATACTGTGTGTTGGGTCCCAGGCAGAAGAATAGGAAAGCTTAGGCAATGGGAGTTAAGTGACTTGCCCAGGGTCATATAGCTAGGAGGTGGCTAAGGTCAAATTTGAACCTGGGACCTCTTGGCTTTTAATCCACTGAGCCACTAAGCTGCCCCCTAAAATATTTTTCATGAAAATAATGACTTTTCATCTTGTCGTGAGAGTAGGCTTACCTTGAGTTATGATATGAAATAATATTTTCAATTTAAACATTTCTTTCCAGAACACTATTTTTGTAAAAAAGCCGAAATCAGAAATACTTTTGTTCATTTCTATCATATTATCTTAGTAAATATATCTTGAAAATTAAAAATAAACCTTTACCTTCTTAGAATTAATACTAAGTATTGGTTCCAAGGCAGAATAGCGATAAGGGCTAGGTAATTGGGGTTAAGTGACTTGCCCAGGGTTACACAGCTAGGAAGTGACTGAAGTAAAATTTGAACCCAGGACCTCTACTGAGCCATCTAGCTTTCCCTACAACCTGATTTTTTGAAAGCATATACTTCACTTAACACAAAAATCGGTATTACACTGCTTGTCTGGATCTCCTTCTAAACTTACTTCTACTGTCTTTTGTATATTTTAAAAATGTTTCATTGATGCTCTTTTCTTCTTTATTTGGCATCATTCTCACTCTCCCACCCTCTCTTCCCCTGAACTCCTTTCTTCTTTCTCCTCCCCTTCCTAAAAAAGAGAAAAAATTATTTCTATTAAAAAGTAGCATCAAGTAAAAGAAATCTGTGCAATCATTGCTCACCTCTAAGGATTCTTTCTCTCCCTTTTTAAACCCTTGCCTTCTGTCTTAGACTCGGTACTATGTATTGATTCCAAGGCAAAAGAGCAAGAAATTGGACGTAAGTCACATAGTTAGGAAGTGTCTGAGGTTAGATTTGAACTCAGGATCTCTCCATTCCAGGCTTGGCTTTCAGTTGATTTATTATTCATTTGGAGTCATGAGTAGTCATTGCACTGATCAAAGTTCTTGTTTTTTACAAATTATTTTCTTCTTTTTTTAAACCCTTACTTTCTGTCTTAGAATCAATACTGTGTATTGGTTCTAAGGCAGAAGAGCAGTGAGAACTAGGCAATGGGGGTCAAGTGACTTGCCCAGGGTCACGCAGCAGATATTACAATTTTACTTTGAAATAAAAAAAATTCATTCTACTGTCTCCATTTTCTTACCTTCCATCTTAGAATCAATTGATTCTAAGGCACAAGAGTGGTAAGGACTAGGCAATGGGGGTTAAGTGACTTGCTCAGGGTCACACAGCTAGGAAGTATCTGAGGTCAGATTTACAAATTATTTTCTTTCATAGTCTCATAGTTACCTTAAAAGTTGTTCTTCTAATTCTGTTCACATCACTGCATCAGTTCATTCAAGTCTTCCTTGGTTTCTTGGAAACTGTTGTCCCCTTGGTCATTTCTCACATTATACTCTGCGTGTGTGTATTTTGTATTTCCCTCTTTCTCGATGATGTCTAGGAGGATGTCTCATATGTCATGAGTGGCCCATAATTTTTTGTCCGACGACACTCACCTCCTGCCAGAGATATGGGTGAGGAATTAAAAAAAAGAAAAATGTGTTTTGGGGCCTGACCGGAGTAGCAATTTGTTTAGCTGGACATTGTGCTTATTCTGAAGCTTTTGTTTTTGTTTTTTGTTCCATTGGGGGAGGGCAGTGAGAGGGACAGATTGTAAATGCTTATAAAAATAAATAAATAGATTTATTGAGGAAGAAAAAGTATTTTGTTTGATTTTCAGGCAAAGATCCAGATGGGGGAGGCTGGTCTTAAGAGTTTCTAACTCTCTCTTCCCTTCAGCACTTGGTAATCTCTGGAGGCCTGACTCTAAGGCCTAGAGGAGGGGGATTGATTTATATCCTTTCTTTTCTCTCCTCTAGGGAGTGTCAGCACCATGCCTGCTTCTCTAGGTCTCTAGGAACAGGCTTGTTTTAGCAGCCAGCAAAACGCTAGGTGTAAGCTTGATGGGAAAGCCAAAGGGCAGAACTCGTGTTGGCGAGGCCCTGGTGTTGTCCTGAAGTGTTCTTTGGGCAGATGGGGGCCCTTTCTCATAGCCTCTGCTGATAGAGATCAGAGGCTGTGGCCTGGAACTGTTTCTTCAAGCAGAGAAGAGATGCTAAGAATGTAGGAGTTCCTCTTTTGGGCCCAGGGCAAAGAAACTCTCCTTTGACTTCCTGATGGATGCAGCTGATTTCCAGCCTTGAAAAGGTGTCTTGAGAAGACACAGAGGCTTTCAGGGACCCATCTGTGGCTCCTCTTTCACCCACAAATGTTTCCTGGCTTCTCCGTGATTCCCATGTCGGACACTGAGTCTGACCACTCAGAGCCGCCTTGGGGCCGCCCATACACCAGAGCCCTCCCCTGGGGGGACAGGCTAGACTCTGGGTCGTCACAGGGAGAGGATTCCCACCAAGGTCTCTGGGGCTGAAACAGCTGCCAGTGTCAGCTCTGGGGTCATGGCGTGCGGCAGACGCTTGGGCTTGTCTCGGTGGAGGAAGTTTGGTGTAACTAGGCTGGCTTTTCCCAGTCCCCCCCTGGCTGTGGAAACACATCTTAGTTTCATGAACCTATAAGGAGGGGGTTCGGCGATCCAGTTGCCAGTACCAGAGAGGTCTCTAAGGCAACACAATTCCACGTGAACTTGCCTCCGTCATAGAAATGTCTGTCTAGACATGCCAAGACAGTTCTTTGGTCTTGTCTGGATTCAGTCATTGACTCCACAAGATTGCTGGTTGTAGGACAGCAGATAGTGATCGGAACTGTTTTCTTAATCTAATTTGCCACTCGCTGTGCGAACTTGGGAATCAGTTCTCCTCCCAAGGTCTCAGTTTCTTTATCTGTGCAATTAAGGATTTGTCCTCCATTCAATTTGACTGACATTTAGTACCTCCCTGGGTTAGGCACCGGGGAGCTAAAAAGGGACCCACCTCAGACCTTGCCTACAAGAAGCTTAGAATCTAACAAGCTATCTCTTTAAGGTGGAAATTCCCATGGTTCTGTAACTCTAAATATTTGTTAGGTGCTTAATTATGGATATGGTACTCTCTTAGATTTGGGGTGACATTCTCCCCCATTTGGGGAGCAGCTGGGTGGCACAGTAGACATGCCTGGAGTCAAGAAGATTCACCAAATCTGGTCTCAAATACTTCCCAGCTATGTGACCCTGGGCAAGAGACTTTACTCTATTTGCCTCAATTTCCTCCTTTGTCAAATGAGCTGGAGAGGGAAATGAACCAGCCCAGGATCTTAGCTGTATGATCCCAAACAAGTGACTGCACCCCATTTGCCTCAGTTTCCTCATCTGTCAAATGAGCTGGAGAAGGAAATGGCAAACCAGTCCAGGATCTTAGCTGTATGATCCCAGACAAGTGACTGTGCCCTGTTTGCCTCAGTTCTGTCAAATGAGCTAGAGAAGGAGATAGCAAACCACTCTAGTATATTTGTCAAGAAAACCCAAAAATGGGGTTATGAAGAGTCAGACAAAAGTGAGCAATCACTGTCCCCCCTGCTTTCCGTCTCTAATTTACCTTGTATTTATTTTCTATTTTGTTCTTTATTATTTTTTTTTTACAGCCCTTCTGAGTTAGAATCTTTATGAGCCCAAGACATCTTCCATTCTAGAACAAGTCTCCTACTCGATGCTAAGAAAAGGGGACCAAACAGCTCAGGCTCCTCCAGGGTGGGAAGGCAAGAGAACCTCCCAGATCTGGTCTGCCCCTGCCACCACCCCAGTAAGGAGCTCTCTGGCCTTGGCCCTGGTTAAGAGCCCCCTAAGGACTGCCATGATTTCCACTTTCTGGTCTGGGGTCAAGGAAGCACAAGGCCATCAACCCTTTGGCCCTTGATCCCAAGAACTCTAATCCATACATACAGTGGGGCAGCGTAACACACTGCTTTCATGGCGGCCACTGGTCTTGTAATGGCACATAAAAAGGGTCCTTCCTTCCATGCCAGCCAGCCCTCAGCCCATGGGGTTGAGTTCCCTGGTCCTTCCTCTTCGGAAAAGTGAGGTCCCTCTTGGAATGCTGTGGCTGGGAAGACCCCAGGCACTAATCCACTGTCTCTTTCTTTGATACAGTAAATCCCAAGGTAAATGGCAGTTTTTCTTGATAATGTTTTACGCGTGTCTTGTCCATTCTCACGGAGCCAGCTCTTTGGGGGGCCCCAATGGCTCCAGTGTTGGACTTGGGGTCTGGAAGACTTGATTCAAATACTGCCTTGGATGCTCATTGGCTGTGTGACTCTAGGCAAGACGTAGACTTTCTCCCAACCTCAGTTTCCTCATCTGTAAAGTGAGGACCATGATAATTCCCATCTCTCAAGGCTGTTGTGGCTGCCCACTGGCATCAGGCTGGTTTGGGGAGCCTTCAGGCACTGTGTGTTTTTATGCTGATGCGCCACCCCTTTGAAGTAACCTAGAAGTAAGTCTGAATACCCCAGACAGGGGGGGCCAGAGTTCAGACAAGGGGGAGGCAGAAGAGATTTGGACTTTCAGACTTGATAGGAGGGGGGTACAGGCTGGCGTGGTATGTGCTGCGTCTCTGGAGGAAGCTCTGTGGGAGGGAGAGGGTGCTGAGAATTGGGGAGCAGGGGCTCCTGGGACAGGAGAGAGCCTTAGATCTGTCCAGCACTGTTTCCACCGCTTTGGGTGCCAGGCAGGGGTTTGAATGGAAGCCTCTCATTAAATGGGGCTGGTCCTGGTGAGCCCTTCTAGGTTGTGGTGACCCTGGGAGCCCTCGGCACAAGACCTCCCCACAATCAGACTTCCTTCCTGTTGGGGTCCACCTTCCACTTTGGGAGGGAGGGCCTGATCAGGAGGGTGATGGAGTTGGCAGGACCCCAATATACAGGGAGAAGGGAAACTGAGGCGAGGGGCTGGTGGGGAAGCTGGTTCATGGGCTGGCCGGGCCTAGGAGGGAGAGGCACTGAGTCATAGAAGTCAGGGACCCTGGAAGGACTCTTCCTCGGGCTCTCCAGTGCCCTCTGGCCTGGGCCTCCAGGCCTCCAGGCCTCAGCCCCCTACCCCCACCCCCCAGCCTTGCTCGAAAGCTCTCTGCTGAGGAGGGTTGGGTAATTTTTTGTGTGTGTGTTGGTAGTTTTAATAGCATAATGATAGGGGGTATTTTTAGGCTCCCTCTAAGGGACAGGGCTGGTTTTTGGGCGACTGGCTGTTTACCAGCCTTCGATCTCCAGGCTATTTTTCTCCTTAAGTAAATACAGGCCCAGGCTCCTCCGGGCCTGGCTCTCCCCCTGCCCCCAGGCCTTGGGCTAAAGCTGGCCAGTGGGCCCCACAGCTGCCTCCTGCGGTTGCTTTTTTAAGAGAGCCGGGAGGCTAAAAATGGGCCCAGGGTGTTGGCTCCTGGAGGCCGGGGGAAAGGCAGCACCCCACGGGGAGGGAAGTTGGGCCCGGACGTCTAGGGTGGGCTGTTTTTCATTCTCCTCATTCCGGGTATTGTCTCCTGAGGAGGTGGCCGCACCATGGGGCAGCCTGGGAGAAGGGGGATAGTGCTCGGCTGAGGGTGGAGGGCCAAGGAGGGCCCGGGAGGGCTGGGGTGGGCCTGGGCAGCCACCCCTCACGCCGGGAAGCCCAGGCTGCTGTCGTGGGCTCTTCTTGGCCTCTCCAGGCCTCGGCCTGCCTTGGCCCATGCAGGGCAGCCTCAAGATTTGTTTGTGTGGTTCTGGCTCCCCAGAAGCCCTTCCCTCCTCCCCTCCCCAGGGTCTCTTTCTCCCCTTTTGTTTAGAAGTTGCCTGGGTTGGATCAACTTCCCAGATTAACCTTCTTTAAAAAAAAAAAAAAAAACCTGCTATGTAAACAAATTCCTGGGCCTGGCCTAGAGGTACCAGAGGAATGTGATTGTGGCCTGACTCCTGGCTTCTCTGGGCTGGCCATGCCACGGGCCTGCCGCCGCCGGCCTCCCCCTCATGGCTGCCCCCTCCTTCCTCTCCCCGGCCGTCCATCTGGTTCCCTGGCCTGGCTGGCTGGGGAGGCCGAGAGCTTCGGAGCTGGAGGGGCCTCCAAGGTGATGGGGCCAAATCCCTCCATTTACTGAGGAGGGAGCTACGGAAGGAAGAGGAAATGTCTGAGAGAGACGGGAAGCAAGGAGACCCCCCCCCCCCCCCCGTCCTAGTCACTCCCCCCACCCCCACCACCTCTTGAAAGGCCTTTGGTGGGCAAAGAGACCCCCCGGCGTTTGTGAGGCCCTGAATGAAAGAGAGACCTTTTCCTCTGCCATATACAAATTGGCCAAGACCTTAGCTCATGGCTGCCCTGAATGCTTTAAAAAAAAACAAAAAAACAAAAACCCATGACCTTCCATCTTAGAATCAATACTGTGCATTGGTTCTGAGGCAGAAGAGTGGTAAGAGCTGGGAAGTGTCTGAGGTCAGATTTGAACCTAGGACCTCCCATCTTCAGACCTGGCTCTCTATCCATTGAGCCAACTAGATGGCCCAGCACCCCGTTTTTAAACCCTTACCTTCTATCTTAGATTGAATGCTAAGTATTGGTTCCAAGGCAGAAGAGTGGTAAGGACTAGGCAATGGAGGTTAAGAGACTTGCTCAGGGTCACACAGCTAGGAATTGTGTCTGAGGCCAGATTTGAACCCTGGACCTCCTGTCTCCAGCCTTGGCTCTATCTTCCAAGCCACCTACTGCCCCAGCTTGCCTTGAATTCTGAACCAAGTCATCGAAAATCCACCTCTTAGAACTCCCCGTGACTTTATCGTCTATCAACAACTGAAGACTCCCCCCTTCGGTGAAGCCTCCTCTGGCCTCCCTGGACCTTAGTGAGGTCTCCCCTGTACTTCCTCCGGCCCAAAAACACGCACTCTGTGCATTACTCATCTGGCTGTCGTGCCTGCCTGCCCTGTTTTTTTATTTAACTAAGCGTTTCTTTGTAGGATCTTAGGAAACAGAATGTGAGAGCTGGAAGGGACCTTAGACCACAGAATGTTAGAATGGAGACCGAGAAAAGCTTCAAATGGGCCAACTGGAAGGAACTTTCAAACATGAGCTGGGAGGGCTGGAAGGGGTCATCGAGTCCAGCCCCTCCATCAGACAGTGGAAGAAACTTAAGACTTACAGAGTAAAAGTCACTTTTTTTTTTTTTAACCCTTACCTTCTGCCTTAGAATCAATACTATGTATTGGTTCCAAAGCAGAAAAGTTTTAAGGGCTAGGCAATGGGGGTTAAGTGACTTGTTTAGGGTCACACAGCTAGTGTCTGAGGCTACATTTGAACCCAGGACCTCCTGTCTCCAGGCCTGGCTCTGATCTACTTAGCTGCCTTTTCCTCCTCTTTATCCTCCTTCTGGAGGACCTGGCCAATCAGGACTTAGATGATTAATGCTTGACGAGGACCCTCTGTGGTCTGGGAACTGTGGGACAGATCTGGTCCCTGAGTTAGGGAGCTCTTTCTGAATCATCCCAGGCAGGAGAAGAGCCAGTGGCCATGGGAGGGTGACTCAGAGGATGTAGGTCTGGGACTGAATGGGAGCCCAGGGCAGAAAGAGATGCTGCTGGCATTGGTTGGGAAGTCTTCATGAATATTCCAGGCTGGGTGAGAAAGGAAGTATTCCTTCTCATTGAGGGTTGTCATTTCCCAAGAAGTGGGTGGAAAATTTATTCATTCAACAAACCGTTATTGTCCAGGGCATTGTGGGGGAAGGAACATGATGGTGCAGAACATAAGGAGAAAGAACAGTTCCAGGCACTGGGCTAGGCTCTTTACAAATAATATCTCATTTAATAATAATAATAGCTAACACTTAAATAGCACTGTGGACCCGAACTGTAAAGCACCAGACACTTGCCAATTATTATCTCATCTAAACCTTACAACAGCCCTGGGAGGAAGGTGCCTTATTTTTTTCTTAATTTAATTTTATTGTCATGCAAAACACACCTCCATATTGGTCCTTGTTGTAAGAGAAACTCCTACGTAACCAAAACCCCAAAATAAAAACATAAATACACTGATGTGAAAGATGACTCCAATAGCTCTTTCTCTGGAGGTGGAGAGCCTTCCCCATCATCAGTCCTTCAGGATTGTCCCAGATCATTGCATTGTTTTCACAGATGATCAGCGACCAATATTGCTGTTACTATGTACGACGTTCTCCTGGTTCTGCTTATTTTGCTCTGCATCAGTTCTTCTTTCTAACTTTTTCTGAAATTATCCTGTTCATCATTCCTCACAGCGTAATGGTATTCCGTCGCCCTCACATACCACATTTTGTTCAGCCATTCCCCAATGGATGGGCATCCCCCTGATTTCCAATTCTTGGCCACCACAAAAAGAGCAGCTATCAATATTTTTGTACGAGTAGGTCCTTTCCCCTTTATTATTATCTCTTTGGAATACAGGCTCGGGGGTGGTATTACAGGATCAAAGGGTATACACAGTTTTGTAGCCCTTTGGACATCGTTGAGGTAGGTGTATTTTTATCCTTTTATAGATGACAAAATTGAAGAAAAGTTAAGTGACTGATTCAGAGTCACATAGCTAGTAAGTGTCTGAGGCTGGATTTGAACTCAGGTCTTTCTACCTCTAGACATAACCTACCTAGGATCAAGAGCTAAAAGGGTCCTTAGATAAGTCAGTCCACTTGTGTTTTGCTTTTGTTGTTGTTCAGTTGTTTCAGTCATGTCTGACTCCTCACAGCCCCATTTGAGATTTTCTTGGCAAAAATAATGGTGTGATTTTCCTTTTCCTTCTCTAACTCGGTTGACAGATGAGTAAAATGAGGCACACAGCATTCAGTGAGTTGCCCAGGGTCACCCAGCTCGGAAGTGTCTGAGGATGGATTTGAACTCAGATCTTCCTGGCTCCTTACACTTTGATCTTAGCTCTCTAAGGTTGCTTCAACCTCCAAATTGTATGAAAAAGGGATGTGGGAGATACATCTTCCAGGAGAGAAGGCAGAGTGTATTTGACATGGGGATAAGATATCCGACTGTGTGCAGGGTATTGTTCTAGGTCCCTAGACATGGTAAAATTAGTCTTTGCCTCCAGGAACTCCTCTCAGATGGAGGAAATACACCCGCTGCCTAGATAATTCAGTATGAGGTCGGTGAGCGAGTGTGAATGATGCAGGGGCTCAGGAAAAGCTGGGGGCAACTCGTTGGAGCCTTAAAGGAAGCTAAGGATTCTAGGAAGGGGAGATGAGGAAGGCGTGACTTCCTGGAACTGCAGGTGGAGCTGGGGGATGCTAAGTTCAGAGAATGGGAAGTAGGTCAGTTGGATGGAATGCAGAGAGAATGCTGGGGAGTCATTTAGGATACATCTGCAAAGGTTTGCTGGAACCAGCCTGTGAAGGTCTTTCTCCACCAGGTTGAATGTATATTTTATCCTGGAAGTTACAGGGAGCTACTGAAGATTCTTAAGCAGAGGAGTGACATCACAGTCAGACTTTTCTTCTAAGTTATTTTGGCGGCTGTGTGTAGACTGCGTTGGAGAGGGGGCCATTGAGTGGTTCAGTGGCTAGAGATCCAGGGCTACAGATAGGAAATCCTGGGTTCAAATATGACCTCGAATGCTTGTGACCCTGGGCAAGTCACTTAACCCCCATTGCCCAGCCTTCACTGTTCTTCTGCCTTGGAACCAATACGTGGTATTGATTTTAAGATGGAAGGTGAGGGTTAAAAAAAAAAAAAAAAGGAATAAAAAACAATAGATTGGATAGGACAGACTAGAGGCAAGGAAACCTGTTCCGGGGCTACGTATGGGGAATCTGAATTGTGGAGCTGTTGCTGTCTCTGTCCTGCCCCCTTATATACTGAATGATCGTCTCCCCCTCATTCGGTGAGGAGCCCGTTCCCCAGGATTTTGTGTCCCCTGCCTGGGGCAGAGACTACCTCTTACATGCATCATTATAAAAACTGCCTGACTTGAAGCTTGCACGATGGAGTAATTTTTCATTGTCTTTTCCAGGCTGAATCCCACGTAGAGAGTAACAGGATAGTTTTATGTGTGAAAAAGCTCTCAAGTGTAGAGAGCTTTAGCAACTTGCTGAAAGTCACACAGCCCAAGAGGGGCAGAGCCAGCAGAACAACTGCCGCCGCCTCTGAGGCTCTGGCTTGTGGCTTGGCTCATTCGTGCAGGGAACAATCAAACTCTGTTGAGGACAACTCTGGGTGCCAACCTGCCCAGGCAGGGATCCTTGGTCTGGTCTGAGTCACGGTGTGGTGCTACTGAGGGAGACAAGGTAGCTTGGGGGAAACCTTCCCCAGGCTGCTGGCTAGAGGTCCCATGAACCAGAGAGCAGAGAGCATCAGGGGTGTCCTATCCAATCCATTCTTTTTTATTTTATTTTTTAACCCTTACCTTTCATCTTAAAATCAATACTGTGTATTGATTCCAAGGCAGACGACCCTGGAGACAATCTCGTTTAACTCCCTCGTTTTATAGATGAGGCAGGAGGTTACGGGATTTGTGCCAGATCATTCCTGGATCTATTCCTTTCTTAGTAGACCTCTGTTATAAGTGGGGTTCATTCTAGGCAGTGTACTAATTTCCATAATTTCATATGTCAAATAAATAGCCAGGATCACATGGATCTTAATCATGAATAGCTCCACAGTTTCTAACTGTGTGACCTTGGGCAAGTCACTCATCCCCCATAGCCTAGTCCTTACCATTCTTCTATCTTGGAATGGATACTTGTATTGATTCAAAGACAGAAGCATCTAGGGCAGAGGTTCCTAACCTTGTTTGTATGTCATGGATCCCTCTGGGGAAACCTTTGGATCCTCTCTCACAATCATGTTTCTGTATACATAAAATACTTAGGATTCCAAAGAAAACCAAAGGTCATTGAAAAGAAATACATACTTTCTTTTCTGTCCAAGTACATCAAAGCCTGAAAAATCTATTCATGGACTCCCTAGGAGTCTGGGGAGCCCCAATTAAGAATCCGTGATCCAAGATACCGCCTTATATTACAGATGAGGAAACTGAGGGAGGGGAGGACTGAAGAAAACAGGATGGAATGGATTCATTTAAAGGTAATACAGTAAGCATCAGTAGGAGAGCTGAGATAGAGGAGTCAGATCTTTTTCTGATTGCCCATCTGAAGTTGTCTCATTTATTCCAATATTCTCTCCCTTTCCCCCATTTGGAGATGGCCTTAACATTTTCCCAGAATGTTTGAACACTTCCATGGAGGTGTGTAATGGATTCTTCCTCACCAATAATTGAGACTGATAATTTGATGGTTCTGCGGATAGAAAAAAATATTTTTTAACCCTCACCTTCTGTCAGGTATATTTATTTTTATTTTTTAATTTTATTTTTATTTTGAATATTTTCCCATATTTACATGTTTCATGTACTTTCCCTCTCCCCAAGCCCCCCCTAACTCCCCCTTAGCTGACACACAATTTCACTGGGTTTTACAGATATCATTGATTAAGACCCAATTCCATATTATTGATAGTTGGACTAGAGTTATCATTTAGTGTCTTCATACCCAATAATATCCCCATCAGCCCATGTGTTCAAGCAGTTGTTTTTCTTCTGTGTTTCTACTCCCACAGTTCTTTCTCTGGATGTGGATTGCATCTTTCTCATAATTCCCTCAGAATTGTCCTGGATCGTTGCATTGCTGCTAATAGAGAAATCCATTACATTCTATTGTACCACAGTGTATCTCAGTCTCTGTGTATAATGTTCTCCTAGTTCTGCTCCTTTCACTCTGCATCAATTCCTGGGGGTCGTTCCAGTTCACATGGAATTCCTCCAGTTCTTTATTCCCTTGAGTGCAATAAGTATTCCATCACAAACAGATACCACCACAATTTGTTCAACCATTCCCCAGTCGAAGGACATTCTCTCATTTTCCAATTTTTTGTAACCACAAAGAGCACGGCTATAAATATTTTTGTATTATTATTATAATATTTTTTCCTTATTATCTCTTTGGGATATAAACCAAGCAGTGCTATGGCTGGATCAAAAGGCAGATAGTCTTTTTTTATGCCCTTTGGGCATAGTTCCAAATTGCCATCCAGAATGGCTGGATCAATTCACAACTCCACCAGCAATGCATTAATGTCCCAATTTTGCTACATCCCCTCCAACATTCATTACTCTCCCCTGCTGTCATTTTAGCCAATCTGCTATCACCTTCTGTCTTAGAATCTATACTAAGTTTCAATTATTGAACTGTAAGGGTTAGACAATTGGGGCTAAGTGACTTGCCCAGGGTCACATAGCTTTGAATCCAGGACCACCTCCCATCTAAACCTGACTCCCTTTCCATGGAGTCACCTCAATGCCCCTCTGCTGATAGAAATTAGGAACTGATTGATCTTTGGACATCAGCTTCCAAGAAGCTAAGTAAGAATTTGCTTTCCTCAGAACTTACCTCTTCAACTTCCATTCAACCTCTCCTACTCTATCAATTCAACAAACATTTATTAGGGGCTGATGGGTACTATCGTAAGAAAAGCCAAAACTATCCTCACTCTCAGTTTATGTAAATAATTAGGGATAAACAAGATGTATACAGGATAGATGGAAGGAACCTTAAAGCTAAAGATGCTAGCAGCTGGGAACACTGGGAAAGGCTTCCTGAAGCAGATGGAATTTTGTCAGAGTACATTTTTTTAGTTGGCACAGTGGATAGAGTGTCAGGGAGATGAGTTCAAATTTGGCCTCAGATACTTCCTAACTGTAGGACTCTGGGCAAGTTACTTCACCTTTTTGCCTTAGTTCCCTCATCTGTTAGATGAGCAGAAGAAGGAAATGGCAATTTCTCTGCCAAGTGTATCTCTGCCAAGAAAACCCCAAATGGGATCACAAAATGCAAACAACACATTTTCTGCTTAAAAAATAAATTTTATGCTTAAATTTCATTTTTACATGGTTTACATTTTTCCCTGTATCCTTCCTCTTTCTCCCTCCCAGAGAGCCATTCCTTATGACAAATAATTTTCATGAGAAAAAGGAGGAACATGAGAAAAATCCATTAGTACATCAAAAAAGTCTGAATACATGTATGTATATGTATGTATAAAATGTCAACCCCCTCTTCAGAGAAGCTGAGTCTTAAAGGAAACCAGGGATTCTAACTAAGAGTTGGAAGTGAGGAGGAAGAGCATTTGAAGGATGAAGTACAGCCAGGACAAATAAATGGAGATGGGAGATAAGATATCTTATCTAAGTTGACCCAATATGGAAGGATCCAGAGTGAGTGCCTAAGTGGTGTAAAGTATAAAAAGAATGGGATCAGGTTGGGAAGAACTTTCACTGCCACATTACTTTATATCTGATCCTTTGGGTTTGTCAAACACTAGGGTACTATGGCCACTGACTATTGCATTCTGAGTGCTTAATTTATTCCATTATTCCATTACTCTATTTCTTAGCCAGTACCATACTGTTTTGATGGTTGCTGCTTCATAATACAGTTTGAGATGTAGTACTGCTAAGCCACCTTCCTCCAGATATTTTTCATTAATTTCCTTGATATTCTTGGCCTTTTGTTCTTCCAGATGAATTTTATTGTTATTTTTTCTAGCTCTATAAAATAATTTTGGGTAGTTTGATTTGTTTGGTACTGAATAGGTAAATTAATTTAGGTGGAATTGCCATTTTCATCATATTGGCTTGGCCTATCCATGAGCAATGAATGTGTTTCCAGTTGTTAAAATCTGACTTTATTTGAAAAAGCAAAGTGAAAGTGTTTTGTAGTTTTCATCATATAATTCCTGGGTTTGTCTTGTCAGGTAGACTCCTAGGTATTTTATGTTGTCTACAGTTACTTTAAATGGGATTTCTATTTCTATTTCTTGCTTTTGGACTTTGTTGGTAATACAGAGAGATGCTGGTGATTTATGTGGGCTTATTTTATATCCTGCAACTCTGCTAAAGTTGTTTGTTGTTTCAAAAAGTTTTTGGTTGATTTCTAGGATTTTCTAAGTATTCCATCAAATCATCTCTGAGTAGTGATTGTTGTATTTCCTCGCTGACTATTCGAATTTCTTATTGCTATAGCAAGCATTTCTACTACAATACTGAATAGTAGTGGTGATAATGGGCATCCTTGTAGACTCTGATCTTTTGGGGAAGGTTCTAGGTTATCCCCATTGCAGATAATATTTGCTGATCATTTTAGATAGATGTTATTTATCATTTTGAGGAATGTTTCATTTATTCCAATGTTCTCTAGTGTTTTTAATAGGAACAGGTCTTGAATTTTGTCAAAAGCCTTTCCTGCATCTATTGAGATAATCATATGCTTTCTGGTGGTTTTGCTATTGATATGGTCAGTTATGCTGATGGTTTTCCTACTCCCTTTATTCCTGGCATAAAATCCACCTGGTCATAGTGTATGATCCTTGTGCTATATTGCTGTAATCTCCCTGCTAATAGTTTATTTAAAACTTTTGCCTTGATATTCATTAAGGAGGTTGGTTTATAGTTTTCTTTCTCTGTTTTTTTTTTCTCTTCCTGCTTTAAGTTTCAGCACCATATTTGTACCATGAAAGGAATTTGGTGGACTTTGTATTGGATCTGGAGGTACTATGGAGCTATTGGAGTTGAAGGAGGGTCAGACCTGTGCTTTAGAAAAGTCACTGGCCACTGAATAGAGGAAGGATTGGAGTAGGGTCTTTTGGTAGGGAAGGCAATTAGAAGGCTATTGGAGGAGGCAGCAAAATGACTCTGTGGATTGAGAGCCAGGTCTACAGATGGGAGGTCCTAGATTCAGATACTTCCTAACTGTGTGACCCAGGGTAAGTTACTTAACCCCCATGGCCCAGTCCTTGCTGCTCTTCTGCCTTGGAACCAATACACAGGCTATTGCAATCGACCAGATGTATGGTGGTGGCCTGAACTAGGATGGTGACTAGAGATAAGGGAATCTGTAGGAGAGATATGAAGGCAGAAATGACAAGATAGGGCGATGTTTTAGCTATTTGGGATGAGTGCGAGTGATCTGCCAGGATGACACTGAGGTTTTGAACCTGGGTGACTCAGAGGATGGTCGTGTCTTTGATAGAAATTGAGAAGAAGCTGGGCTTGAGGAGAAAGAGAATGATTTCTGTCTTAGATATTCCGAGTCTGAGATGCCCAGGGAGTATCTCATTTGAAATGCCCAATAGGTGATTGGTGACCTGTGCCTGGAGCTTAGAAGAAAGACCAGAGCTGGATGTATAGATTGGGAACCATCTGCAGAAAGATGATAATTGAGCCCATGAGAGTCAGTGAGCTCCAAGTGGAGAAGGAAATGGCAAACCACTCCAATATCTTTGCCAGGAAAACCCCAAATGGGGTCACCAAGAGTCAGACACAACCGAAGTGACCGAACACAAGAGTGATGATATCTAGACAAAAGAAAATAGAGCCTAGGGAAGAGCCTTAAGGGACAACCTCACAGATATTAAGAATCAGGGGCAATACCCAAACAGAAGAACACCAATATACTTTCTCCTATGCCCCTCCTACTGATCTTAACTCTTGGAAGGTTCTCTCCACCCTGGCTTCCTGTTGTCCCCCGTACTCCAGCTCTGTCTCTAGGCTCAAGAAACATATTCCCTTCTCCTTTGGATAAAGCTGATTATAGGCATCCTGGCAAATGTCACCTCCAGGCACCATCAACTCTAACATGGAGGGAGAACATGTCTTCAGTTCCCTTTGGCTTCCATTGCTGATGGCTTTAACTTAGTTAGATGGAGTGGGAGCTGAGGTTCGCAGGACAGACACTGATTGGCACAGCAGATTTACAGAGGGAAAGGAAACATTTATTAAATGCCAGCTATATGCCAAACATTGTGCTAAGTGCTTTACAAGTGCTATCTCATCGAATCCTCTTAACTACCCTGGGAAATGTGTTATTAATGTCCTTATTTCACAGTTGAGGAAACTGAGGCTTGGGATAGTACCTGGCACATGTTAGATACTTGATAAATATTTATTGAATTGATTTGAACTGAGACAGACAGAGATTAAGTGACTTGCCCAAGGTCTACCAGCTAGTAAATGTTGGAGGCCAGATCTGAACGCACGTCTTTCTGACTTCAAGGCACCTTTCTATCCTTTGTGCAGTCTAGCTAGATTGGGAGAGGATGACCAGAGAAAGCAGAATGCCTACACTCTCACCATCAGGGAGCTACTTTTCCCCAGAGAAGAATTAGAAAATGATGAAAGCAAACTTCGGGTCCTCTAGGTGAATTGATTGAGGGTAGGTCGTATTGCTGGGGGAGAGAGGAAACTGAAGGCAGAGGAGAGGAAGCTGGGAGCCTTTTCACCACCCTCAATGGGATTCCATTTTTGCAACCTCTAATGGGCAGCATAGGCACTCGTATAATGGATGGGAATTTGCTGAGGATTCTTTTAGGGAGGTTCGAGTGAATTGCCTCCTCAGCTCTGGGATGGACATCCTAGTCTGGGGGCTCAGGCCATTGGCAACCCTGGCCCCAGGGTCTCTCTGGGGACTCTGGCGGATGTCTGCTGCTCACTTTGCTGTTAGGAATTAGATTAGTTTTCCATAAAAACAGGATGTAGTGGGTGAGACGACACTGGGGCGATCTCTCTCTCTCTCTTTCTCTCTCTCTCTCTTTTTTTTTCTATTTTTCCAGGAATTGAACATATAGGCCCATTGGCCTGCCAGGACCAGCCCAGTTTTCCCCCTTGGGTGCTGGGGGAGGCAGTGTGGAAGGTTCCATTCTAAGCAGTCAGCTCCATCACTGACTTATGGCGTCATTAGGGCGGATGTGGGAACAATAACATCTTGTGTTGGACATAAGGCTGCTGAGGAGCTCAAAGCACACTACAGACAGCATCTCATTCATCCCCATTCCCAGCGAGATGGGGAGGAGGGCGGGAAGAGTACCAAAAAAAAGAGGCTGGCAGCAGAGGATAGAGTACGACAAGCCGTGGTCGCCATTCATTCCTCTGGTAGCTACTGGGACCAGGGGTCTTCCCCGAGTGCCTGCTGCTGCTGCTAGTCATAACAATAATAATGATGATGGGCACAGCTAGCATGGAGCGAACACCTTACAGTTGGCAAATGCTTTACACATTTCCTGTTCTGTGAGCAGGACCCTAGTCTAGGGTCTTGGAGAAGGAGAAAAACCTGGTGTCTGCCCTGCCTTCCAGGAGCTTAAAGTCTAATTCATGCAATCATCTGTTTTCAACTGGAAGAGATCTTAGGGAACCAAGCTGACAGTTACCTACATTTGCTCCCTGGATCCCTGCAGCTAGCCTGTATGGGGGTGCCAGAGACCCAGTCAAGGCCAAGATGGGGCTAGTAACTATACCTAGAACTGGATTGCTTGGCTTCAAGCCTAGCCCATTCCTCTTAGATATGAGGTTCTTACTCTTTTTTTGTATCATAGGCCCTCTGGCAGTCTGGTGACAGCTATGGACCCTTTTGTAGGATCATGTTTTTAAATTCATAAAATAAATATATAGGATGACTACGGAAATCAGTTTCTCTTAAAAGAATGGTTATGAGGGCAATTAGGAATCATAGTGCTCCTAAACTCCAGGGCTGCAGTTGGGAGGTCCTGGGTTCAAAAATGACCTTAGACACTTCCCAGCTGTGTCACCCTGGGCAAGTCACTTAACCCTGATTGCCTAGTCCTTGCCATTCTTCTGTCTTAGAATTTATAATAAGGGGAGGTGGTGTGGGCAGCCAGGTGACTCAGTGAATAGAGAGTAAGTCCTGGAGACTGGAGGTTCTGGGCTCAATCTGACCCCAGATACTTCCTGCTGTGAACTGGGCTGGTCAAGGGATTTGTGGGAGATGTGGTAATGCTGGAGAGAGGATCAGTCCAGAATGGCAGACCCTTGGATACCAGACAAAGGAGCTGACTTGGTTCTGAAGGCAGGAAGAAGCCAGGGAATATTTTTAAGCTGGGCAGTGATATTTTAGGAAAGTGAACACAACCCGAAGCTATGGTCCTTGGGGTCACAAAGAGTCGGACGTGACCAAAGGATGGAACAACCACCACAAACCCCATCCATTCTTTCCCATCTTGGAGGAGGAGAAGGACATGTATGCGTTGTCCCCATCAAGGATTCAGTGGTATCAAATGAGATATTTGTAAAGTTCCTGGCACACAGTAAGTGCTTAATCAGCACTTGTCCTCCTTCTCTCTTCCAAAGATGTGGCTAGAGAATTGAACACTGAGTTGTGGTCTCACCTCGGTCTACTCCCACTATTGTATCCCCCATCCCACCTTCAAGATCAAGATGGCCAGAAACTGAAGGCAGGGGACAGCTAGATAGTACAGTGGACAGAGTGCCAGATCTGGAGTTCAATTCTGACCTCAGATACTTCCTACCTTTATGACCTTAGGCAAGTCATTTATCCCTGACTGCTCTTTTGTCTTAGAATTGATACTAAGACAGAAGGTGAAGGTTTGGGGGTGTGGGGGTGTGGGGAGAAAGAAATTGAAGGCAATAATGAAGCAAGCTTTGGAGGGGAGGGGGATCTGCTTTAGCCCCATATGCCTGTCCCCAAGTTTGTATCTCCTCCATGGTGGCAAAACTTGGGATGGATTGGGGGAGATCCTACAAGAGGAGTAGAAGCCATTGGTGCTGATGGGGCTCCCTGGATCAGGAAGGGAGGGGGTGGAATTGGGGTGGGGTGAGAGTGCCCATCATCACCCGCCCCCTGCTAGCATCCCACATGCTCAAAATCTGTCACCTGGGAGCTAAATGAAATAGGGGCTGTTAGCAATCTACTGGTATTTGTCTAAGGGGAAGAGTACACAGAGCCGTGGTGTAACAAGACCCAGCCCTGCCGGGGAATGTTTTCTGGGCAACTGGAAGTGAGAAAAGCATGCTGCAGCCATGGAGGGAGGCCCAGAGGCAGCCTGGGTATGGTGGAAGGTGCAGTCGTCCCAGATTGGGGCTCAGCTGAAACCATCTACAGGGTAACCCGGAGCCTGCTCAGAATAAATCCAAGTATGGCCTCTGATAGCACCCGGTGGAGGGTGCTATCAATAACCGGGAGCCCGGATGGTGTCATGGAAATGACATTGGCCGGGATTGTAGCCAGGCGCCCTCGATTCAGATTTGCGTGATGGCTGCTTCCATGTTTGACTGGAGACTAATCATTTTCTCCACTCTCTAGAGCTTGGGTTTTCCTTGTCTAGAAAATGAAAGGGTTGGACTCCATTCTTAGGATTTGGGAGAGAAGAGACACCAGGGACTTTCTAGTATCTTTTCTCTTGGTCCAGGGCCACGTAGGGATTAAATAGGGTCCATTAGAGCAGAGCCAGAGCTGGAAGGAACCTTCTGATGTCGGAATTCCAGGATTCAAGACCGGATCTTTGGATTCCAAATCATGGGCTGTTTCCACTCCCTCCCAATGATAGAGAAAAATCAGGAGCCTGTTTATTCAGGAGGCCAACCAACTGCCCTCTGTGTCCCTTCAGGGCTGTCATTGCCCCAGGACCCTGGGGAGATGTGGTATTCGGCCTTGGCCCTCGGAGCTCTGGCCACTCCTTTTCCAAACCCTGCCCTTCCACAGTCTCCTTTTTAGCTTCTGACCACCCCAGCTGGGGTATCTTCTGTGCCCCACATCATGAGAATGGACAAGAGGGCCCAGGGTCATTGCAGTCTAATTTTCCAGTGGCTGCAGCTGGAAGAGCAATTTTCCCAGATGGCGCAAGGGGCAGGGAGTGGGGAGATGCACCAAAGATGCTTCGTCTTTTTGGGGCTGTTAGATTGCCCAGTGGATCAAGTGCTAGCCCTGGAGTCAGGAGAACCTGGATTCAAATCTGCCTTCAGATACTTCCTAGTTCTGTGACCCTGGGCAAGACACTTGAGCTCAGCTGCCTAGCCCTTACTGCTGTTCTGCCTTAAAATCAATACTTAGCATCGATTCTAAGACCAAAGTTAATTCGATTTAAAAAGGCAATAAGTTAAATTTAAAAAGATTTTTTGGCTTTACAATTTTTATTTCAATTAACCAAAATATATTTTTCCCTCCCCCCCCCCAGTGAAAACAAGAAAATCAAAACTCTTGAGACAAATATGTTTAGGCAAACAAAACAAATTTTTATGTTGGCCATGTCCAGAAACATAGACCTCATTGTGTACCCTGAGTCTTTTGCCTCTCTCTCAAGATATGAGACGAGTGCCTTATGAGGCCCTCTGGCACCATGATTGGTTAGTATATAGATCAGAGGGTTTAGGACTGGATTCAGTCATTCAAATCAATAAACATTTAAAAAGCACTGACTATGTGCCAAGTCCTGTGCTTGGTGCTGGTTTTACAAAGATTAAAAAAGGAAAGGTGGGGCAGGTTAGGTAGCACAGCAGATGGAGCACCAGGCCAGGAGTTGGGGGACCTGGGTTCAAATCTGGCCTCAGACACTTCTTAGCTGTGTGACCCTGGGCAAGTCACCTAATTCCAGTTGCCTAGCCCTTGCCCCACTTTTGTCTTAGATACTAAGTCAGTAGAAGGTAAGGGTTTAAAAGAAAAAAAGGAATGTCAGAACTGGTACGGACCCTTGTTCTATAGGAGTTTCTGTTCTACTGGGGGAAAACAATATTCTAGATTGGTATAGATAAAATATGTAGGGGAAAGGGGAAAGGAATAAGCATTTATCAATGCCAAAGACGGAGATAAAGTGCATTATGGCTGTTATCTCATTTGCTATGCAGAGTAAATACAAAGAAATTTCCAGGGTGGGGGAGAGAGAGAGAACATTGACATATGGCAGATGTGGAACATCTCTGGAAGGAGCCCTATTTGAAAAGAACCCAGGAAGCCCCTAAAGGAATTTACATCCTCCAAGGTTGGGGGGGGGGAGCGGATAGTCTGGGGGACATAGTTAGAGTTGGAAGGGTCCCCAGAGGCTATTGAGTCCAACCTCTCTCATTGTATAGGTACAGAGAGTTAAATGAGAGCCAACATTCCACAGCTATAAGGGTGAGAGGTGGGGATTTGAACTCAGGTCTTCTTGGCTCCAAGTCCAGCACCTAGCTGCTTCTAATTTCTGACTACTCTTGGATCATTCTAGTCAAGATGGAACCATGGCCCTAGGCCTACCTTGGAGTGGCCTGAGCCCATGAGGAACCCAGGGCTAGGCAGGATGGGCTCTCTCTGATCTGAGCCAACCCCATTGAGGAGTAATGATGGCGTTCCCTTCCCTGGTCTCTGTTAGCCCTTTGGGCTGGCCAGAGTGTGGAGGAAGCTGTTTTTCTGGTCTCAGGGCATCTTGGGACTATGTCACTGGATCCTGCCAATGGGAGTGGTGGGTAGGCCCCAGCTCATGGCCAGATGGGCTTCTGGAATCTGTGGCCAAGGGCAGGAACAACAGGAAAGGGTCCCCTGAGGCCCCCTCTCCCCCAGAGCCTCTCTTGTTATTGATCAGGGATGCTGTTGATTTTTCCCTGCCTCCCTTTCCATGCTGTGCTCTTCCCATGCCGCCCTTCCTTTCCCTAGGCTCCATTACGGGCCCTATCCCTGGCTTAGAACAAACAGCTTGGTGGCCGTAGGTCCTCTGGGAGAGAGACCAAGCACCTGCCAGGGCCCCCACAGCTGACAGGTACCAAAACTTTACAAAGAGGGGGATACTGACTGCATCCCACAAACCCCATTCTGGGCCTGGAGCCCAGTTCCAGTCTCTCAAGGGGTAACATTTACTAGTGGAATCCCCTGTGCTCAGGATTTTATCTGAATTCTAAAGCTGTCCAAGCTAAATATCTCATTGTAGAAAGGTATAGGACCAAGGACCTATGGGCCTTGGCACAGTGGATAGAGCTCTGGACTTACATGTAGTCAGAAAGATGTATCTTCTGAGTTCAAATCTAGCCTCAGACACTGGCTAGCTGTGTGACCCTGGGCTAGTCACTTAACTCTGCCTCAGTTTCCTCATCTGTCAAATGAGCTGGAGAGGGAAATGGCAAACCACTCCAATATCTTGGCCAAGAAACCCCAGAAGGGGCCACAAAGAGTCAGATGTGATCGAAATGAATAAATAGCAATAGCATAGGACCAGAGTTAAGAGTGGGAAGGGACCTTAGGGATCATTGGATTCAAGGATTCTTAACCCTTTTGTGTGTCCTGGTTCTGTTTGGCAGCCTGAAGAAGCTGATGGACCCCTACTCAGAATCATATTTTTAAACACGTGAAGGAAATGCCAGGGATTACAAAGGAAATTGATTGTAGTGAAATTCTGTTAGCAAAATACTGGAAGAAAAAAAGTTCTTGGACCCAAGGTTAAGAATCTTTCACTGAATCTAGTCACCTCATTTGACAGAGGAAGAACCTATGACTCAGAAAGAAGTGGCTAGCCTCAGGTTATACCAGAGAATGTGGAAGCCCCAGAGTCCGAATTCAAATCCAGCTTCTCTGATTCTATATTCACTGTCCACTTCACCATAGCATCCCGGTGCATTTTAAAACATGGCGCCCTGTCTGGACTAGTACAGCTTTAAGAGGCAACAGCAGATAGATCTGAGTCCAAATCCTACCCCAGATACTTTCTAGCTCCATGAGTTTAGGTGATTCACCACCTCTCACAGTGACCCTAGGCAAGTCACGTAACCGTTTGCCTCAGTTTCCTCATCTGTCAAATGAGCTGGAGACTTAAATGGTAAGCCACTCCAGTATTTTAGCTTGACTTTGAAGTCCTTGATGAAGAGGTTAGTGTGGACGAGATGATCTCAGGTGGTTTGAGGGACAGTCCAGCTTGGAGAAATGATTGAGTTTTGGGCTTCTGTTTATAACACTCCCCTAGTACATATCTCTACTCCAAGGATGAGTCATTTCTTTTTTTATTGTCATGCCAAACACACTTCCATATTGTTGTCAGAGCACACTCACATATAACCCAAATCCCCAAATAAAACCGTAAATGCACTGATGTGAAAGGAGACTCCCACAGTTCTTTCTCTGGGCTTCCTTCGGTACCTGGAGAGCCTTCCCCGTCAAGTCTTTCAGATTTGTCCCAGATCATTGCCAAGTTTTCACAGTCGATCATTGCCCATTATGGCCGGTACTGTGTCCAGTGTTCTCTCTCCCGGTTCTGCTCATTTCGCTCTGTGCTGAGTCATTTCGGAGGAAGCTCTCTACCCTCATATATCACCTGAAAAGAGAGAAGAGCCCAGGCTCTGGTTTTTCACCCTCCCTCCGCTTCTCTCCTCCCCATGTCTGCTGAATTGACCATCACAGGGTGGGGTGATGGAAGTGAGATAACCAAACAGGTTCCTGGGCCACCTCGAATGTTGGGACCTCCCCCGCAGAGAACGGCAATTTACATTCTTCTGGAGGTCAGCTCTTCTCTTGAGGGATGGTGCTCCAAAGGGGAAGCCCGCCCCAGAAATACTTGCATTCTGCTCCGATGGACTGAGTGTAGCGTCCCACTCTTGTCATCGAGTAGTTGGCTAGAAGTAGGAAAAACTATTTCTAAAATCAGAAATCACTCCTAGTAGCGAAACCCCAAGTCTTCTGAGAGCTGGTCCCCGGGAAGGGATCCCTACTGAGCAGGGCTCCTGCCAGAGGCTCTCAGTCCTCCCTCCCCTCCATGAGGTTCCTTGAGTTGAGTTGGACTTGGGGTGTTGCAGGGAGGATGAGTCACTGGGTGGTGTCCTCTCTGAGTCAGCACCCCAGCCTTGTGTCCATATGCCCAGGATCAGAGGGAGGAACATGGGGCGGTCAGGTCTGATGATGGTAGGGATGGGGAGAGCATTGGTGATGGACCACAGAGCATGTGGCAAGTGCATATGTGTGGAAGGATACATTGGCCTTGAGTAGAGCCCAGAGTGGAAGATTTTTTTCCCCAAGAACTGTGAATTGTGCCCAACTTCATGGAGGGTGCTACAAGAGAAGAAGACACGAATAGACAAGTTGGGAGATCAAGATAATTACAAGTAGCTGGAGGAAATTTGAATAGAACAAGCAATAGAATTAGGGGTCTTGTAGACATTCTAGATCTCTCTGGGACCTCAGAGAAGCTGTTGTCCAAAATCAAAGCAAGTTATTGATGGTGCCAAGTCTGAGGCCCAGGTTTCCTGACATCCTGACTGGGGTTTTTTCCCCCCATGGTACCATGAAGTCCATAAGGTGATCTCAAGGCATCCATTCCTCACAGCCTCTTTTTTTTTTTTTTTAAACTCTTATGTTCTGTTTTATCTTTGAGATTAAGTATCAGCTTTAAGATTGAAGAATATCAAGGACTAGGCAATTGGGGTTAAATGGCTTGCTCAGGATCACACAGCTAGGAAGTATCTGAAGCCAGTTTTGAATCCAGGTCCTCTCAATTCCAGGTTGCCCTTCCTCATAGCATTAAAACAACAACAACAACAACAACAACAACAAACAAACAAAAAAAAAAACAAAACTCTCACCTTCTGTCTTAGAATCAATACTGTGTTTTGGTTCCTAGGCAGAAGAGTGGTAAGGACTAGGCAGTAGAGGTTAAATGACTTGCCCAGGGTCATATAGCTAGGAAGTTTCCGAGGTCAGATTTGAACCTAGGATCTCCCACTGCAGGCCTGGCTCTCAATCCACCGAGCCCCCTAACGGCCCCCTTCATGCATCTTAATAGCTCTGGGAACCCAATAGATTTCATTTTAATGGCATCATAGATAGAGAACCAACTTCAAAGCCTAGAAGATTTGGATTTAGGTCTTGCCTTGGACAGATTGGTTTTGTGACCCTGGGCAAGTCACTTAACCCCTCAATGCTTAGAACATTGATGTTAAACTCAAATAGAAAAAGATCTGTCCTGGTGGCATTTGCCTTTGCTGTTTGTGGTTTAGTCGTGGCTGACTCTCTGTGACCTACTGGAGTAGTTTGTCGTTCTTTCTCCAGCTCATTTGAGAGATGAGGAAAATGAGGAAAATGAGGTTAATTGATTTGCCCAGAGTCACATGGTTTAGCAAGTCTCAGATTTGAACTCAGGTCTTCCTGATCTCAAGCCTGGCACTCTATCCACTGAACTACCTAGTTTGCTCTAGAAAATGGGTTTAAAAACCACAAATTAATATTATCTGGGCTGTATTAAATTTTAAAAAACCACAATTTTATTTGTTTTGTTAAATAATTCCCAATTATATTCTAATCTGGTCCTTTTGAGCCCTGGGGAGTACTGGAGACTGTTGGGGAGTATTGGGGAGTGTTCATGCTTGATATTTTTACTCTGGGCAACTTCCTTTCAGATGTAGGGACTTTATTAGTGGAAGGAGTTTCCTGCCTTATGCCATTGGAAGCCCATGTCCAGTCCCTGTCACCGTCTGTCCCTCTCCCCTTTCCCAGAAAGCCATGCTCCCTTTTAACAAAGATTAAAGGCAGTTTAATAAAACAAACCTATCTGTCAACTGGGCCCAACAGTGTTCGCAATGTTCCACACCCATAATTTCCCAGCTTGGCAACACAGAGTAGATTTCCAATAATCCTTCCTTCCAAAGACTCTTGATTTCATCAGTCTCCAGCAGCATTCTGTCCAGCTGTGCCAAGGGGCAGTTCCAGATGAGGCCCTTCTTCCCCGGCCTCCACTGGCCCTGGGCAAGAGATCATTCCCCTTTCTCAAGACTTTGGCATCTTCACCCACATGGGGCTCCAACCTGTGCCACTGAGAGATCAGCCAACACAGGGTGCTGACTCTCACCTGCCAGAGTCTACTGTGATTATTCTGTGGTATCGGTGTTGCGGTGACTTTCCCCAAAGCTCCAAGTCTGAGATTTTGGTATGTCTGGGGCCACTAAGACGAGACAAAACTTGTTAGGTTAGAGCTTGGAGGCCATGGAACTCTGAAAGTCAGAGCCGAAAGGGACCTTAGAAAAGAGTATGCCATTCTGCCCACTAATATTTATTTGGTCCTACTGTGTGCCAGACACAGTGCTAAGTCCTAGGAATACAAAGAAAGGTGGGGGGCACAGTCTATGCCAGTGTTGGCAAACCTTTTCTGAGTTTGAGTGCCCAGAGGGCAAATTCAAGCTGTCTGTGAGCCCCTGCATTATGGGAGAGAGCTGAGGGAGGAAGTGCTTGCTTTGGGTGGCCGGACAGAGGGGCAGAGCATGCAAAAAATATCCTTGGGCACTGGGAAGAGGGGGAACAGAGAAGCTCCCTGAGTGCTGGCTCTGCATGCATGCCAAGTCTTCACCATCGCTGACCTGTGCTCTCAAGAGGATCACAGTCCAATGGAAGAGACAATGTGCCAATGACTAAGTGTAAACAACATATATAATAAAAAATAATAAATTTATTAAGAGCCTAATATGTGCCAGGGACTGGGTTAAGTGCTTTACAAATATTATCACAGTTGCAGCCCTGGGAGATAGATGCTATTATGACCCCCATTTTACAGTTGGTGAAAAATGGAGGCAGACAGATTAAATGACTAGTCCAGGGTCATACAGCTAGTGTCTGAAGTGGGATTTGAACTCAGCGTCCTGACTCCAGTCTCAGTGTGCTATGCACTATTGACATGACAAATGTCAGAGCTGGAAGGGCAGAAGATGATAGAAAGGCACTTAGGATCACCCAGTGCAGCTGTGTAACCTGTTGGGCTCCTCCTGCTGCCATGGTTTGGTCATCATTATCTCATTCTTGTGGGAAGGTATAGATGTTGGTTTTTCGTGGGCAAGTCTGGACACAGCTGGGCACGTATCCCTATATGGAAGACATGGAGGGACTTATCCAGTTCATGCAGCAGACACTGTGGACGGAAGTTCTTTTTGTTTTTGTCCATACCGAGGAATGGAAGCCGAGGATTCCCCTAGGAAGAAATCACTCTCAGTAGCATTTTGAGAAATGGATTCTCCTGACTCCCCCCAGTTAACCGGGTACCCAGCCACACTCTCCACACTAGCTATGTCATGTGCATAGATGCCCCATGAGCTCATGTCAGGGAAGGTGCTTTACCAGTCCAAGATGGTGTAGTCATCAGAGATACAGATAGAGCTGGTTTCAAATAGACAGAATACTTGAGCAACGATCTGGTTAATGAAATGGTTAACTTGGCCTTCACACACACACACACACACACACACACACACACACACACACACACATAAAATTTTAGATTCAACCAGAGCCATAACCAGGGCAGGTAGGTGGCAGAGTGGATAGAATATTCTTCCTGAGTTCAAATCCAGCATTGGACTCTTACTAGCTGTGGGACCCTGGGTAAGTCACTTTACCCTGTTCATCTCAGTTTCCTTATCTGTCACATGAGCTAGAGAAGGAAATGGCAAATCATTCCAGGATCTCTGCCCAGAAAACCCCAAATGGGATCAGGAAGAGACAGATTAGAGGGAATGATAACTTGGGCAGGATAACGAGGGCTTTGCCTAGGGCCATACTTCCTCAGGGATAGGCTGGGGAGAGGGGACATCTTTCCTGATTGGACATCATAGTCATCTGTCAGCTCTCTCCATTCATTCACCATGACATTATTCTCTTCCCTAATCCAAGTTAATATGACTCTTCTCCATTTCTTATTGCTGTGGTTCCCTTCTCCAGGAGCCCTCCTAGCCAATCAGTCATCACGGGTTTTTGGCCAGACTGTCTAGGGGACTGGCTCTTCCCTCTCTCTGCCAGCCTCTCTATCTACAGCACTACAGGGGTGGAGGGGCAATCCTCCCCACTTATCACAATCACCAGGCCCCTACCTCCAACTGTTTTTTGCTTCACATTAAAAAAAAATTTCCTCGTTATAGTTCTGCATTCACCCTTATTGTTGGCAAGATTTAAAAAAAAAAGTCTTCTCCTATGATCTTGCCTGAATAGCTGGAGTTTTGTTAACGTAAATGAATCTTTCTTGGATGATTCATGATCGTATGAGGCCTCAGGCTGAGTATTACTTCTCACTGAGTCCTGGTAAGTGTAGCAAGTGTGGGAGACTTCACTGACTATGTAATGACCCCAGGACATGTCCTGGAACTTGGAAGGTTTGTTTTGGACGAATTCCCTGCTCTCAGTCTGTTTTCTCGTGAGATGCCTCTTTCTTCTATAAATCACGTGCCAGATTATTTCTGGTAATGGGAAGCTATGGTTAGTAGCGGTTTTAATGGATGTTAAGTAGGGGTTCTAAGCTTTGATCCAGAGAGAGAAAGGGGTCTGCTGCTGGCTGTTGGAAGGAAAAAAATGATTATGTGCCTACTATGCACCAGGCAGCTGTGCTAATCACTTTCCTAATATCCTCATTTGATTCCTGCAACAATCTTGGGAGATAGTTACTATTATTGTCCTCATTTTACAGCTGAGGAAACTGAGGCAAATAAGATTATGTGACTTGTTCAGGGTCACCACTGACTCAGCAATGTCACTATAAAAAGAACCCTGGCTGTGGAGTCAAGATCTGGGTTCAAATCCTGATTCTATCACTTCTTACCTGCCTGTGAGACATTAGGCAATTTTTTTTGGCTTTCTGGGACTCATTTTCCTCACTTAGAAAATAAGGAGGGGGTAATTGTTGTTTAGTCACATCTGACTCTTTATGACTCAATTTGGGGTTTTCTTGGTAAAGATACTGGAGCAGTTTGCCATTTCCTTCTCCAGCTCATTTGACACATATGGAGACTGAGACAGACAAGGTCAAGTGACTTACCCAGGGTCACAAAGCTAGCAACTACTTGAAGCCAGATTTGAACTCAGGTTTTCGTATGTCCAGTGCTTTCTTCATTGTACCACCTAGCTGCCCCTCCGAAGGGTATGCTAAATGGTTCCTAAGGTTCTTTTTGGCTCTGAATCTATGACCTGTGATGTGAAGTAGATAGGTTCCAGAGGAGGAAAGATGGTTCCTGATGTTAAAGCCCCATCAATTATTATTAGCCCAAATGTTAGGCTAGATGAATAGGAGGGACAACCAACATTGTACACAGGATTGAGGCTGGAATCCCAACTCTGCTGCTCACTCACTATTTGCTATGAGGTGAATCACTTCTTAACTTCTCTGGGCCTCGGTTTCCTCATTTGTAATATGAAAGTAGTTAGATTAGATGACCTCTAAGATCCCTTCTAGTTCTAAATCAATGATCCCATAATTTAGAAGTGGAAGGGACCTCAGATACTTTCTGGACTATCATTTTACAGTTCAGAAAATGGAGGTATAGAGCGGGAAAGTCTAATAAGTAAGTAGTAGAGGTGTGTTGAACCCATGCCATCTTACTCTAAACTCAGTACTCAGCAGGCGAAGAAGCTAACTTCAGCAAGGGGGTAGACCCAGCCTTAACAATACACTAGTTATGGTGCTTTGGGAAAATAGAACAAGACAGAGAAAAATAGGTTGGGAACCTTGTAGGACAGTGATGGCGAACCTTTTAGAGACTGAGTGCCCAAAGTGCACCCTCACACCGCATGTGAGCTGCCTCCTTACCCCAGACAGGGGAGGGAGGAAGCATCCCCATTGGTGTATTGGGAAGAGATGTAAAAAATGTCTTCAGGCACTGTGGAGAGAGGGAGGAAAGCAGTTCCTCCGGCACACATACCATAGGTTTGCCAGCACAGATGTAGGATGTCTGGGAGCTTGGGTCTGTGGAGAACTTTGGATGAAGGAGGCATATACAGTGTATTTTCAGGGTGATCCAAGGGCCAAGGGTAGAAAACTTTGGGCACCAGGAGCCAAGGCAGGATAGAGAAGGCCATAACAGCTGGGAAACAGAAATAGCATGCTCATGGCCTTGGTTATGATGAAGTAGGATGGAGAGCAGGGATCCCTTAGTGGATAGATATGATCCTAGCACACATGGAGAGAAGACTAGGAAGTGAGCGCAGGGATGCATTGCGAATGAATGCCACCAGACCTGGCAAGAGAGCCAGCCCAATCGACCTCAGGCTCTAAGTTGGAGCAGCTTGGTCTAGAATCAACCCAGACAGGATTGACACAAGGACAAGGAACAAGGATTGGGTGTCTCATAAACTGTGCCAGTTTGGCAAGTTGCATGTAGGATAAGAAATGTATATTCTGGAAAGCCATTCATTTCTACATTTTGGTATTCATTCTGTTATGAGGCATCTCCCCTGCAAACCAGCCTCTCTCCCTAAAACCCTCTCTTCTTTATAACATTTCACATTATTCACATTCCTTGGTTTCTTTCTTTCTTTCTTTCTTTCTTTTTTTTTTTTAAAGAATTCCAGCCTGCTCTCCACTTTACTGGGGAGAAAATGGATTTATCCATACCTGTTTCAGAGGCAGAAAGGTGTAGATGCTAGTGAGTCAAGAGGACCTGGGTTCAAATTCTACTTTTGCCCCTTATTATGTGACTTGGGCAAATCACCTTCCTCTTGCTGCATCCTTGGCTTTTTTCATCTGCAAAATGAGGAGGTTGGACTAGCTAGTTTCTAGACTCAGGTCTCTGGTCTTGAGTCAGGAAGAGTTAAATTCAAATCCAGTCTCAGACATGCATTAGCTGTGTGACCCTGGATAAGCCACTTAACCTTGTTTGCCTCAGTTTCCTCATCTGTCAAATGAGCTGGAGAAGGAAATGGCAAACCATGCCAGTATCTGTGCCAAGAAAACCCTAAATGGGGTCACAAAGAATCAGATACGGCTGAGAATGACTGCACAACAGGGTCATTCTAGCTCTAAATCCTTATGGTACTAGGATAGAATGAGTTGTGGTGTACCCATAGCAATGGCTCTGGGGCAAAGGGCAGAGAGTCGAAAACCCTGGTGGGTGGGAGAGAGGCCCCTGATCCCTTCTTATTTGGGAAGCCTGTTTTTATGTGCCGTGAACCGATGGACTTTCCAACTACATATCCCGGGATTCTCTGAACCTGCTTGGAACTGCTAAGAGCTATGCCTTGCTCCTTAGAGATGCTCATTCCAGGGTGCAGCAAAGACCTTGCTTAAAGAGATTACCTTGAACATTCTTCCTGGGTGATAAACTATGTATAACCCAGTGGAATTGCTTGGCAACTTCAGGAGGGGGGCGGCAACAGGGGAGAGAGACAACAAAAAGCATGGGGAAAAAAATTAAAAAAACTAAAAAATCAACCAAACAACAAAACATTCTTCATGGGATGGACAGTAGGTAGACTACTGGATTCAAATCTGACCTCAGATACTTTCTAGCTGTGTGACCCTGGGCAAGTCACTTAACCCCAGTTGAGCAATCCTTGCCACCCTTCCATCTTAGAAATGATACTAAGACAGAAGGTAAGAGTTTAAAAAACAACAACACATTCTTCATGGGGTCAAGGATTTAACTCTAGAGGGGCCCTAGTCTGTCAGAGTCCAACCCTCTCATTTTACACAGCAGGGAAGTGGGGCCCTGAGAGATTGTGGCTTTCCCAGAATTAGTGAGTGGCAAGGATTGGGATTTGAACTTGGGTCCTCTGCTTCCAAACCAGGGACTCTTTTCAGGACACTACCCCTGTCTGGAGCCTCTCATTAAACCTTCCTTTAAAGATTCCCTGGAGCCAAAGAAGTGACTCTAAAAACCACCACCCTGGGAGGCTGCTCATTTCTTTTCCCAGCAGCCTTAGCCGTCCCTACCTAGCTTACCTGCAGAGGGGTGGCCTTTCAGCACCAGCTCTGCGGTTCCTCCCCCTTCGGTTGGCCTCGTTCCTGGGAATAACAGAGATGCCACTGTGGGGAATGTCAGGAGACGACTCAGCGGCCAGGCATGAGGCAGTGGCTTGCCTCTCCTGGGACAGGGAAGTGGAGGAGGGCGAGCAGAACAGCTCTCGTCCCCACATCTGGGGGAAGATAGTAATTTTGACTTGTGTGCAGACACCAGGAATGACAAGAGTCTGACCTGGGGTGCGGTCTGATTTGTTTTTCTGAACAAGGGGCTGTGGTTCTGTCTGGGGGAAGGGTTGTGAGACACAGGTAGTCCTGGCCTCCTTTGGGACACCCCAGGCAGGTCCTGCTACATGCCTCAGTTTCCTCATCTGTCCATTGATAGTAATGGGTGCCCCTGCTAGATGAAGAGGATTGGGTCAGGTCTTTTATTTTTTTTAAACCCTTAACTTCTGTGTATTGACTCCTAGGTGGTAAGGGCTAGGCAATGGGGGTCAAGTGACTTGTCCAGGGTCACACAGCTGGGAAGTGTCTGAGGCTGGATTTGAACCTAGGACCTCCCATCTCTAGGTCTGACTCTTAATCCACTGAGCTACCCAGTTGCCCCTGGGTCAGGTCTTTTAAACTTAATAATAGTGGAATCTTTCAGGATGAACAGGATTCCACTCTGGGACACACATGACCCTGCCTTAGGGGACGGCCAGTTGGCTGGATAATGAATTGCCAGACCAAGTGCTTGAGACATCTCTGCTATGTGTTCTCCCACTATCTTTTTTTCCTTAAGCCCTTACCCTCCATCTTAGAATCAATACCATGTGTTGGCTCCAAGGCAGAAGAGTGGTAAGAGCTAGCCAATGGGGGTTAAGTGACTTGCCCAGGGTCACCCAGCTAGGATGTGTCTGAGACCAGATTTGAACCCAGGACCTCCCGTCTCTAGGCCTGGCTCTCCATCCTAGCTACCCCTCTCCCACTATCTTGATGAATTAATTTTCATGAGTTCTCTTTTGTTCTACCTTGTAAATGTGTATCATGGATTTAGAGATGAAGGAGGGTTGTAGAGGCCATCAAGGCCAACCTTCCAATTTTATAGATGAGGAAGAAACTGAGGCTCAGGGAGCTGAAGTGATTTGTCTAGGGTCACACATCTGATGAGTAGTTGAGGTGACACTCAAACCCAGGTCTTCTTGACTCCAAATCCAATGCTCTGTCCACCTCACCATCACATCTTCTAGATTGCTCTAAATAAAGTAAAATAAGAGCATCAGTGGAGCAGCGAGGTGGGGCAATGGTTAGAGTACTGGACTAGGAATCAGAAACTTTCTGGTTTCAGATCTACCAGCTGTATGATGCTGGGCAAGTCACTTAACCCCCATTTGCCTCAGTTACTCATCTGTAAAGTGAGCTGGAGAAGGAAATACTAAACTTTTCTAGTATCTTTGCCAAGAAAACCTGAAATGGGGTCACAAAGAGTCAGACGTGACTGAAAAGGACCGAACAACAAAATAGCATCAGGGATATTTCTTGAGGGAAAATCAAGCAGAGGAGTCAGAGCTGGCAGGGACTCCAAGACCATTTTACATCTGAGGAAACCAAGGCCCAGAAAGAGATGCCATTATCTTTCCACTGCCATCTCCCAGAAGGAGCACCCATTTGGGCATGGAGAAGGGGAGCTAAACCTCTCGGCCTTTTGTGTTGGGTTAGAGGGGGGAAGGGGTGACAAATTGCTGATTCTGTCTATTGGAGCCTCAGGTATTTCTTTTTTTTTTTTTTTTTTTTTGGTAAACCATTTGCCTGACCCACTTCCTTCCCCTGAGTCACTGCCAGCTGCCAGCATGATAGGGGAGGAGGGAGGGTAACGTGTAAGGCCTCACCAATTTGCCATCCGTTAGGAAAGCCTTGCCCTTGGAACAAAATCCTGTTGGCTTCCCTTGGAGGGAGCCGGTCAGGTGACGTGCCTTGTATTAGGAAAGACCTGACCTGTTTGGATAATGCCAGGGCCTCAGTGCCACTAGTTTTCCACATCTTTACTGTGTGCAAGAAGACTGAGTGGGTGGAGGATTCAGGTCCCCACAGCACTGGGATCCAGCTGCCAGGATTCAGGGACTTCACCCAGGGCGGGACAGTGAAGACTCCCTGACCAGATCATCCTAAGTGAAAGGGTAGCCTGAGGCCCGTCATTAGCCCCACCATTGGGGCTCCTGGCCCAGCAGGTCTGCTTCTGAAAAGGATGGTCATAAGCTCTGACTCTACTGCACTGGCCCATTTAGAACATCCTCTGCCTCTGCCCCTTCTCTTTTCCGAGGGTTTAGCCTGGGCAGGCTTAGAGCTTTCTAGCATATCTCACAGCACCCTAGACTTTAGAGGTGGCCTTGGTGTGGGTAGGGGAGAGAGAGAGAGAGAGAGAGAGAGAGAGAGAGAGAGAGAGAGAGAGAGACAGAGAGAGAGAGAGAGAGAGAGAGAAAGGGGGGAAGAGAGAGAGGCGGGTGGGAGAGTGGGAGAGAGAGAGAAACTGTTTCTACCNGAGAGAGAGAGAGAGAGAGAGAGAGAGAGAGAGAGACAGAGAGAGAGAGAGAGAGAGAGAAAGGGGGGGGGGGGAAGAGGGGGAAAGAGGGGGGAGAAAAAGAGAGAAAGAACGAGAGAATGACAGAGACAGAGAGATTGAGAGAGAGTGTCTGTGGGAGGATCTCAAGGCCTCTCTGATCTGTCGTCCTCTATGTAGACCCTTGCCCAGAGAAGAATATCTGTTAGTTCTTGTTTTCTGGAGGATGCCAGCCGAGCTAACCTGGAGAGGGGCGGAGTAGAGAAATCAAGTGAGATTCTTTGTATTAAGAATGGGCCAGCTAGGTGGCTTAATAGGTAGAGAAACAGATCTGGAGATGGAAGGTCCTGGCTTCAAATCTGGCCTTAGACACTTCTTAGCTGTATGTGAAGTTAAGTCACTTAACTCCCATTACCTTATCCTTACTACTCTTTTTCCTTTGGAACCACTAAATATTGATTCTAAGATGGAATGTAAAGTTGTTTTTTTTAAAGGTCCTGGGCTCAAATGTGGCCTCAGATACTTCCTAGCAGTGTGGCCCTGGTCAAGTCAATTAACCTCCTTTGCCTAATCCTTACTGCACTTTCCCCTTGGAACCAATACTGAGTATTGATTCTAAGATGGAAGGTAAGATTTTTTTTTAAAAGGTCCTGGGTTCAAATGTGGCCTCAGATACTTCCTAGCAGTGTGGCCCTGGGCAAGTCAATTAACTCCCAGTGCCTAATCCTTACTGCACTTTTCCCTTGCAACCACTACTAAGTATTGCTTCTAAGATGGAAGGTAAGGGTTTGTTTTTTGTTAAGGTTCTGAGTTCAAAATGGTCTCAGATACTTCCTAGCTGTGTGACCCTAGGCAAGTCACGTAGCCCCCATAGCCTAACCCTTACTGATCTTCTGTCTTGGAATCAATACTACATAAGGGTTTCTAAAAATGAAAAACAAAAATACTGCCCCGTCCCAGAGGACGTGTGATGAACAACACTCTCTGGCTCCAAAGAGAGAGCTGAGGAGCTGTGAGTGCAAACTCAAGCATCCTTTTCAAACTTCCTTTAGTTGTGCTTTCTTTTGCAGAATGGCGAATATGGAGATGTTTTGCATGACTTCATGTGTATAATTGAATTCGTATTGCTTACCTTCTCAAAGGGTGGGGGAGGGCTGAGAGGGAATTTGGAATTTTAAAAAATGAATGTTAAACGTTTTTCCATGTAATTGGGAAATATTTCTCAAAATAAATTTAAAAAAAAGGTCTGACCCCTTGGATAACACCAAAACAGATGGGTTGGCTCCATGGCAGAGACCTAGAACGTGGCCAAAATGCTGCAGGTGCCAAAGAAAAACCCTTTTAGGAAAGCTCTGGCTTCTCTCGCTCCATCAGTTTCATAGTTGGAAGGACTTCAGAGGATGTCACATTCAAGCTTTTTTGGGGGTGGGGGAAGCTTTGGGGAGATGCTACTTCTCAGGGACAATGTCCATCCTCAAACAGGCTCTGTCTGAAGATCTCTGGGGAAGCTACTGCTTCCCTAGAGCTGCTGCTTTCACTCCTAGACAACTTTGATTCTCCTTTACTTGTTGAGCTTGTCCTGATTTTGAACTCGGGACTATCTATGTGGGACTTTCACTTAGCGTAGCTCCTGGTTTTGCCTGCTACGGGTAAGTGAAATAAATTCTCTTCCTCTCTACAGGTCTCCCAATAATGGAAGTATTCTTATCCCTTTTCCCTTGACCAGTTTTGGTGTGATCCATTCCTCTCATTATCCTAGCTGATTTCCCCTGAACCTGTTTCAGTTCTTCAGGGTCCTTCCTTCGTCCAGGGCCCAGCTAAGTGGCTCAGTGGATAGAGAGCCAGGCTGAAGTTGGAAGATTCTGGGTTCAGATATGGCCTCAGACATTTCCTAGCTGAGTGATCCTGGGCAAGTCACTCAACTCCCATGGCTTTGCCCTTACCACTCTTCTGCCTTGGAACTAATAGACAATATTTATTCTAAGATGGAAGGTAAGGTTGTGTTTGTTTTTTTAAGTCCTGGGTTCAAATGTGGCCTCAGATAGTTCTTTTTTTTTTAAATTAAATTAAATTAAAATTTAATTTAATTTTTTATTTTTATTTTAAGATTTTTGTTTGATTAATTTAGAACATTTTTCCATGGTTATAGGATTCATGTTCTATCCCTCCCCTCCCATAGTCAACGCACAATTCCATTGGGTTTTACATGTATCATTATCAAGTCCTATTTCCATATTATTGATATTTGTGCTAGGGTGCTCAATATTCCTAATTATATCCCCATCCTTCCATGTGATCAGGCACTTGTTTTTCTTATGTGTTTCTGCTCCCACAGTTCTTTCTCTGGATGTGGATAGCATCTTTCTCATAAATCCCTCAGAATTGTCCTGGGTCATTTCATTGCTGCTAGTACAGAAGTCCATTACATTCTATTTTGCTACAGTGTATCAGTCTCTGTGTACAATGTTCTCCTGGTTCTGCTCCTTTCGCTCTTCATCACTTCCTGGAGGTCTTTCCAGTTCACATGGAATTCCTCCAGTTCTTTATTCCTTTCAGCACAATAGTATTCCATCACCAACAGATATCACAATTTGTTCAGTCATTCCCCAGTTGATGGGCATCCCCTCGTTTTCTAGTTTTTTGCCACTACAAAGAGCGCGGCTATAAATATTTTTGTACAAGTCTGTTTATCTATGATCTCTTTGGGGTATAAACTCAGCCGTGATATGGCTGGATCAAGGGGCAGGCAATCTTTTAGCGCTCTTCCTCAGATACTTCTTATCTGTGTGACCCTGGGTAAGTCACTTAACCCCCATTACCTAGCCCTTACTACTCTGTTCCCTTGGAACCAATATGTAGCATTGATTCTAAGATGGAAGGTAAGAGTTAAAAAAAAAAAAAGTGGCTTCCAGAATGACTCCAGATGGGATATAATTGGAGCCGAGTACATAGGCCCCACATGGGCCCAAGATCACATTGGCTTCATGTTCCTGCTCCATGCCAAAGACTCACATTGAGTTTACAGTCTAATAAAACTCCCAGTGAGGTTTTTTTAACCCTACTTCCTGTCTTAGTGACTACTCTAAGACAGAAGGGCAAGGGCTAGATGAATGGAGTTCAGTGACTTGCCCAAGGTCATACAGCTAGGAACTATCAGGGCAGATTTGAATCCAGGTCCCTCCAGCTCCAAGCCTGGTGTTCTATCCACTGAGCCACCTAGCTTCCCCTCTCAGTGAGTTTTCACTTGAGTTATAGTCCAGCCATACCAACCCCATGCAGGCTGAGGAGGTCTTTACATTGCTCCTCCGATTTTCTTGAGTTAGAGTCAGTTCTTCCTTCTGCTCTGTCTGTAAATGTTCAGTTCTCCTCTTCAGCATCCAGTGTGCTGCTCAGGATGGCTGGGGGGGTGGGAAGGTTAGGGTGGGGGAGGCTGACTGCAGGGGCAGAAGGGGCAGAAGGCAGGTGCCAGTCCTCCGATCAAAGAACCGCTTGGTACCTTCTGAAATGCCTCTCCTCCCTGACCCACTTCCTTTTGTGGGTGCAGGAGCTGAGCTTCAGCAGGCTTCCTGATGATTCCCTCCCTCTGTGCTCATAAACTTCCCGCCTTGGTTCTTCCTTTTCTAGTGCCCTCCTCCCACTGTGTTTACCAGCTGGGCAGCTCCACTGGGCTAGGGAGAGATGCCCCCCAGATAAGGCTGCGTTTTCCTCCAGCTGGACAGCCACTGGAAGCCTGGCCAGGGTGGGTGAGGGAAACCTGAGATGAGGACCAGGAATTCCTGTTTAGGCTCCCTCCCCACCCTGTTTCTGCCCAGTTTCTAGAAGCTGGCTACAATGCCCCTTTTCTCTGACTCTCAGGCAGGCTCTTTGTCTTAATTGTTTTCTTTTGGAACCCTCCTCCCTTTGTGCCCTGGGACCTTCCAACAGAGTATCCCATTGGCGGGGAGGGAGCATGGTGCCTCCAGGCTTAGCCTCTTTTCTGCTGGGCCTTTTGGCCAGCTGGGCCAGGGAAGGATTGGGAGTGTTGGCAGAGTGGCTCTGAGGGGATGGGTTGCTCTTCAAGAGTGATGAGGAACTAGAGAGGAACGGACTGAGAAATCCTCCAAAGGAAGGAATCTCCTAGTGTTGGTGACTTTTTTCTGGGTCTGGTTTTAATAGCCTGGGGCAAAGTCCAGTGACTGCAAGGGGATGGAGGGAGGGGGAGTAGCGTGCCCATCTTCTCCAAGCCAGAGGCTGAGGCCCTGGGAGCAGGCCGTGGAGGTGGGCATGTTCACTTCAATGAAATCCTGAGATTCCAGGGCACCTGGCCCGAGCCCCTGAGGTCAGGCCACATTTGCTTCAGGAGCAAGCAGAGTTGGTCCTGCCTTCCTACATGAGTGTTTCATCAGCTTTAGGCCCCGAGGATCATGGGATTTGGAACCAGAAAAAGTCACAAGACTTCAAGGAAATTAGAAATCAGTTAGTCTCCCCCCCCTCCATTTTGGGGTGAGGAAACTAAGACCCAGAGAGGGGAACAATTGACCAAGGTTTCAGTCAGTCATTTTCAGTTATGTCCAACTTTTTGTGACCCCATTTGGGCTTTTCTTGGCAAAGATACTGGAGTGGTTTACTATGTCTTTCTCCAGCTCATTATACTGGAGGGGGAACTGAGGCAGACAGAGTGAAATGACTTCTCTACAGTCATACAGCTAGTAAGTGTCTGAGGCAGGATTTGAACTCAGGAAGATAAGTCTTCTTGACCCCAGATCTAGCTACCTAGTTGCCCCTTTGTCCAGTTTTAAGAAAATGTAATGGGGGGGGGGGCAGGCAGCTGGGTAGCTCAGTGGACTGAGAGCCAGGCCTAGACACAGGAGGTCCTAGGTTCAAATCTGGCCTCAGACACTTCCTAGCTGTGTGACCCTGGGCAAGTCACCTGACCCCCATTGCCTAGCCCTTGTCACTCTTCTGCCTTGGAACTAATATTACACAGTTTTGACTCCAAGATGGAAGGTAAGGGTTTAAAAAAAATTTTTTTTAAAAAGTAATGGAAAATGAGGGTCAGCTAGATGGTGCAGTAGAGAGAATACTGGATCTGGATGGAACTTTCTGAGTTCAAATCTGGCCTCAAACACTTATTTGCTGTGTGACCCTGGGCAAGTCTCTTAACCCTGTTTGCTTCTGTTTTCTCATCTGTCAAATGAGCTGGAGGAGGAAATGACAAACCACTCAGGATCTTTGCCAAGAAAACCCCAAATGGGGTCCCAGAGAGTCAGACACAACTGAAACTGTTTAAAAACAACATCAAACAACAGCAATGAAAAAAAGGGAGTGGATCAAGTGGCCTTTGGTCCCTTTGGTCTTAGGGTCCTTTCAGCTCTAATGCCCCATCCTTTGATTGCTTGTAGATGGGGTTCTTCCTGAGGGAGAGAGGGGAAGGTTCTATGATTAGGATTCAAAAGACTGAAATTCTAGTCCCAGCTTTTCTAGTCACTAATCATAGGAACTTGTGGCAAGGTACTTAACTTCTCTCAGGCTTAGTTTCCTCATCTGTTAAATGGACACGATGCTCCCTTCCCTTCCTGTTACCTCATAAGGCAGCTATGGAGGTCAGATAAGATCTTGGCCATGATTTCGAAAACTGCCGAGACTCCATCCATAAATGGGAACAGCAACAGCATCTCCTCCTGCAATCCTGAAGGCCTTCCCCCTAATGAATGCATCCCCAAATCATTAAAAATTCAGAGGACTATAGAAAAAAGAAAACTAATGTGATCACTCTGGTCTGGGAAAGAACTTTTAAAAACTTTCCAAATTTCTAGAAAAAAGCCAGTCTACTTATGTCATCCACAGCTTCCCTCCGTAAAAGAGATTAAAATGGAACTCTCGGGGAAATGATCGCATTTTTAAAAACACGATAAGAAAAAAACTCCATTAAATAGTAAGAAGGATATCTGATATATGCCAAGGGATAGAGATCTGCTCTTCCCCTCAGGAGAAGATGGGAACACTGAGAATATGTGGAAACTGAAGAATCTGGGTCTCAGGGTACGATTTGTGTGACCCGGGAGCAGTGTCCCATTCAGAAGCAGGGCTTGCAGTAGCAACTCTGGTTTAGATTCACTGATATTGCAGTAAACCTAAGAAAGCTGTTTGAAGGCAAGAAATCGATATTTAAGCCCCTAAAGAAATACCTCGGAAGAACTGCTAGATCGTACGGTGGATTTCTAACTTCTAGTGTTGGCATAGGATTAGGAAGAATAGGATGGAGTGTTCCAGAGCCAGATGTAGGTTGGATGTAAGGAAAAACTGCTAATAATTAAGGGGTTTACCCAGGTAGAATGAATAGGCTGGGGGTGGGGGGGGAGGAGGCAGCTGGGTAGCTCAGTGGATGGAGAGCCAGACCTAGAGACAGGAGTCCTAGGTTCAAATCTGGCCTCAGATACTTCCCAGCTGTGTGACCCTGGGCAAGTCACTTGACCCCCATTGCCTACCTTTACCACTCTTCTGCCTTGGAGCCAATGCACAGTAATGAGTCCAAGACAGAAGGTAAGGGTTTTAAAAAAAAAAAAAAAAGAATGAATAGGCTGAGGATTATGTGTTAGGCCTTGGAATGTATCTAAGAAGCCATGGAGTTTTATTTAATTCTTCATTCTGCAGATGTGGAAACAAGGGCAGAAGGGACAAACAGCTTGCTCGCCAAAAAATTATTTAGGGTGGGATTTGAACCTGGGTCCTTCTCACCACCAAGTCTACCAGCCCATCCAGTATGCCAAGAGTGGAGCAGGGGGGCCTGTGAGCTACCCACCATCTCTGCAACTCTGTGATGTCTGAGTTGGGAGGCATCCTAGGGGTCCTGAAGTCCAAACCACACTTAAAGCAAGAATCAATCAACAAACAAATATTTAGGTTAAACCCTTACCTTCTGTCTTAGAATCAGTTCTAACTCAGAAAAAGGGCAAGGGCTAGGCAATTGGGATTAAGTGATTTGCCCCCAAGGTCACACAACTAGGCAGTGTCAAGATAGATTCGAACCCAAGTCCTCTTGATTCTAGGCCTGGTACTCTATTCACTGGGCTATCTAACTGCCCCTGGAACAAATCTTTATTAAATGCTGGCTGTGGGACAAACATTTGGGAGGAGGGAGGAGATACAAGAACAAAAAAGAATGAAACAATGTTTATTTTTGAGAAGCATAAAATTCCAATGGGGAGAAAACATGTATTTATAGAAATGTTCATGGCTTAAATGTAACCTAGATTGATAAAAGTGTATACAAAAGAGTTAAATACAAAGTAACCTGGGAGGAAGGGAGAGTGCCAGCTTTTGGGGGAGTCAAGACAGGCTTCACGTAGAAGGTGATGTGTGAACTTTGTCTTAAAGGACGAGAGGGACTCCTTGAGATGTGCCTAGTACATTTTTTCAACAAATATTTAGTGATTAAGCACCTACTATGTGCCTGGCTTTGGAGATACAAAGTCCACAGTCCCTGCCCTCAAAGAGTTTATGGGAAACATAACATCTCTTCAGATAATTCAATGTGATTTTTAAAAAACCGAAACCTTTATCTTCTATCTTAGAATTGATACTAAGTATTGCTTCCAAGATAGACAAGCAGTAAGGGCTAAGAATTGGGGTTAAGTGACTTACCCAGGTTCACACTGCTAGGAAATGTCTGAGGTCAAATTTGAACCCAGGACTTTCCCATCTGAAGACCTGGCTCTATCCACTCACCCACCTTACTGCCCCTAAATACAAGTTGTTGACAATGTTTGGGAGAGGGTTAGCCTCTCCCACCAAGAGAGATTGCTTCATTATCTTTGGATACCCTCCCCCCTTTGGTCTATTGTCCATCCTGCTCTGCCCTGGACAGAGCCTCAGTGCTTCCTGGGGCCAGTATTGTTATTATAAGCCCTGCCTCAGAATGGGACACTGTTCCCAGATCATCAAAACTGGGACCTGAGCCATAGTAGTGGGCACACTCCTCCAGGGAGGGCCCTGAGCAGCTGAGGAAGGGGGACAGTGACTAGAAACTGCCCTGGCTCTAACGTAGTGGCTCCATCGGAATAGTAAAACCTTCTTTCCCACAGAGGTGCTAATCAAACTGGCCTGGCCTTTCTGCTCCTCTGCTGCCACAAGGACAGTCAAACCTTAGGCTACTGGCTAACTTCCAAGTGGGTAAGAGAGTTTAGACAGAATGTTCTCTCCCTCCCAGAACTGCCTCCAGTTAAACTAATTGACCTCACTAGTGGATGGGAAATTGCAGTGTGACCCAACCTGCTCTTTGGGGCTGTTCCTGGAGTCCTATGAGGGAGCTAGTGGATGGAGTGCTAGACCTGGAGTCAGGAAAATTCATTTTCCTGAATTCAAATCCTACCTCAGGTAATTACTATCTCTATGACCCTGGGCAAGTCACTTAACCCTGTTGGTCTCAGTTCCTCATCTATCAAATGAGCTGGAGAAGGAAATGGCAAAGCCACCTCAGTATCTTTGCCAAGAAAACCCCAAATGGGATCATGAAGAGTCAAACAAGACTGAAAAAATGATTGAACAACAATAACTGGAGTCTTTCAAGAGGAGGTTTGATGGTGGAGACTCATTTGATAATGCCAGACCCACAAAAGACAAAACATTTCTTTCTGATCCCCCCTTATCTGAATTGGCCCAAGACCTCACTCCCCAGATCAGCATTGGCGAACCTTTTAGAGATCCCATGCCCAAACTGCACCTTCAAGCTGCCTGTGAGCCCCCAGAGAGCAGAGGGAGGAAGTGCTCACATTGGGCTGCCGGATGGATGGGCAGGACATGTGAAAAATGTACTCAAGTGTGGTGGAGAGGGGGAACAGAACGGCCACTTCCATGCTGCCTGGGCACGCGTGCCACATTTTTGCCACCATGGCCCTAGATTATTTAAAGTTGGGAATTATTCTAATCATTTTCTAATAGCCTGGGGCTTCCCTAAGAGGCATCATGGGATAGACAGACTTCAGAATGTGGAGGACTGGGGGGGGGGGTGTCAAATCCTGCCACTAATACACTACCTTTGTGGTCTTGAGTGATTTAACCCCCCCATATAGCCTCAGTTTCCTCATCTGTAAAAATAAGAATGATAATAGTAGTTAATTCATGAGTTTACTTTAAAGGCCAATGCTATATAGGAAAGTGGGGATTATTTCAAAATTTCTATTTGTCACACAAATACAGTGCTTAAAAAAGTGATTGTGGATTGAAAATACTTTGCAAGCCCCTGAAGTAAAACATGCTAGCTATTATTATTACTATGATTTTCCTCCTCTGAGCCTTCAGTTAATCAAGAAGCATGTATTAAGGGCTCCTATGTGCCTATACTCTTTAGTGGGGCATAAATATATAGATGTATTTTGTAGCTATACATATAAAAACATATAAAAATATAAATGTTTATGGGTTCCTCAGTCATTCAGTTGTGTCTGACTTTCTGTGACCCCATGGACCATAGCCCAATGTGGGATTTTCTTGACAAACATACTAGAGTGGTTTGCCATTTCCTTCTCCAATAGGTTGAAGCAAATAGAGGTTAAATGACTTGCCCAAGGCCATACAGCTAGTAAGTGTCTGAGGTCAGATTTGAACTCAGGTTTTTCTGACTCCAGGCCAAGGTCTCTATCCACTGAGCCATAGAGTTGCCTCCAAGTATGTATACATACAAATACAAGTGTGTATGTGAAAATAGATTCAAAATAGATTGAATAATAGGAAAGCTCATGATTCTAAAAGGTAGAAGTGGGGGCAGCTAATGGATTGAGAGTCAGGCCCAGAGATAGGAGGTCCTGGGTTCAAATCTGGCCTCAGACACTTCCTAGCTGTGTGACCCTGGGCAAGTCACCTAACCCCCATTGCCTAGCCCTTATCACTCTTTTGTCTTGGAGCCCATATTTAGTATTCATTCTAAGATGGAAGGTTCCTCCGCACAGTGATGGTCTCCGAGTCTGACTTCCGTGTCTCACAGACGAGGCTCTGAGCTCCCTTCCAGGGACGACGCTCTGAATGAAGGTCAGGGCTCAGCCGGGCACCCCTCTTGCTCCAGCTCATGCGACTTCCTCCCTCCTCCAGTCACTGCGTCCTTGCTTCCTAGGCCAGGCCTTCTGCGCTTGGCATCACGGAGCTTTCAGCATGCTGTTAGTAGTGGTACAGGGTGGCCCCACGTCTTGGTGCTGTTTTAGCTCTGATTGCTTCAGTAGTTTTTAAGCGGTCAAAGCTTACAACTACACTTAAGGCTTCTGGGACTTTGGGGACTGTAACAGCATCGATTGCCTTGGCAGTGCTCGGCCTTTGGGCGCACACAGTTAAAAACACGATTCGGGGAAGGAGGGCCAAAGGGCTTTGTCTGGCTACCGGAGAAGTCCATCACACACACACACACACACACACACACACATTCACACAGACACACACAGATACGCACACAAACACACAAACACACACAGAGACACATAGACACACACTTAAGAACATCTGCTTGCTCTTGGGGACTTAAGATCAGAAGATCCAGATTCGAATCTTGGCTCTCACCTTGGCCAGCTAAGTGACCGTGAATCACTTTCTCTGAGTCCCAGTTTCTTCCAGATCAGCCACCTCATGGGGTTGTTGCAGGGAAAGCGTTTTGTAAAACTCCTCAGAGCTGAGACAGGGAGGTAGCACAGGGGATAGAGTGCCAGGCCTGCAGTCCGGAGGACGTGGGTTCAAATCTGACCTCAGACACTTGCTAGCTGGGTAACCCTGAGCCAGTCGCTTAACCCCGATTGCCAGCCCTCACTGCTAGTCTGCCTTAGAATTGATAAGCAGACAGAAGGTCAGGCTGTAAAAAAAGACACAACCAAACCCTTAAAGAGCTAAAGAAGTCCATGGGATCAGGGTCAGTGTGGCCAGACCAGCCTCTCTGGTCCACTGCTCCTTCCATTAACCAAAGCCAGGCTTCAGGGAAGGTGTTCTGGCCACCAGAAAGAGCATCAATAGTCTAATATTGAGCCCCTCAGAGACCAATTCCTGAGCTGAGGATGAGACAACCAGGGATATGGAAATGGTTTCCTTGGCCTAGAAGCCATAGAGGCTAGAGATCTGACACCGGAGACGAGAGTCCTACTTTCAAATCCCAGTTCTGATACTTACTAGCCATGGTCTAGTCCAGTGATGGGCAAACTTTTTAAAGAGGGGCCAAAGGAGAGGAAATGCTCATCTGTCAGTCTGAATCTAAGGCAACTTTTTCGAAGTTTCACTGTATTGTATCCTACTCATTGTATTCATCAGATTAGGAATAATGTAGGGTGGCTCTATAGAACATTTCAGGGGGCCACGTCTGGTCAGCAGGCCGTAGTTTGCCCATCGCTGGTCTAGTCACTTAATATCACTGAGGCTCTGTTTCTTCATCTGTCAAATAGAGATAATAAAAACTATAGTAGCTACCTCACAGGGTAGTTGTGAGTCAAAAAGCAGGGTGCTGTGAAAAGTGTCTGAGGAAGCAAAGAAAGGCATGTCTTCCTGATGAGGAAGATAAAGTATACTTACTGGGTATATATGCCAGGTGGCACAGGGAATAGAGTGCCAGGCTTGGAGGCAGGACTTTCTAAGTCCAAATTTGGCTTCAAATACTTCCTAACTCTATGACCCTGGGCGAGTCATTTCATCCTGTTTGCCTCAGTTTCCTCATTTGTCAAATGAGTTGGAGAAGAAAATGGCAGATGCTAGCTGTTTGCCTCCATTTCCTCATCTGTCAAATAAGCTGGAGAAGGAAATGGCAAGCTACTCCAGTATTTTTGCTAAGAAAAACCTAAATGGAATCATGAAGAGTCAGACATAACTGAGATGACAGAACAACCCAAATACAGAAGCAATGGCAGGGAATCTGAGAAGGGAAGACACTTGGGAGGAGGGGGTCACTTCTATGGAAGGCGAGATTTGAACTCAACCTTGAAGGAAGCCAGGGAATCTCTGAGGCAAAGGCGAGGAAGAACATTCCAGGCATGGGGGGCAGCTGGTACAAAGGCAAGAAGGGTAGGAGATAGAATGAGAGCAGAGTATAAGAAGACTGGAAAGGTGGGAAAGAGCCAAGTTAAGAGTTGGAAGGTAATGGGGAGCCACTGCAGTTTTTGAGGAAGGGGGGTGGTAACATTGATAGACCTGTGCTTTGGTAGCTAAGCTAAGTGGAGGATGGATTAGAGTTGGAAGAGATCGGAGGCAGGGGGACAGTTTAGAAGGCTGTTTCAGCCTCCCAGATGAGAGGTGAGGAAGCCCTAAGGTTGATGACTGGATGAGTAAAAAGAGAAGCAAGAGAGAAGATGAGACACTGAGGTGGGCAGCCTGGGAGGACTGTGCGGGCCTGGCCAGTGACAGAAGGTTTGGAAGAACAGAGGGCCTGGTGGAAGAGATAAGGAAGTCTGTTTTGGACAGGTCGAATGGCTCAATCGAGATAACGTCTGTGAACTGCTGTGTAAACTTCATAAAGGTAAGCTGGTGCCGCCCGCCTCTGTGGAACCAGAACTCATTTGACCTGCCTACAACGTCTACTTTGTGTCGGACTCAAGTCCACGCCTTTCCGAGCTCCCCAAGCCCCTATTCTTGCGGTCTCCGAGTTCTCTCTTCTGCTTCTGGAGCAGAACTCCTCAGCTTTGGCGCTCTGGAGCCTTCGGAGCCCTGGAAGATGGCCCTGACTCTTGACCACCCAACACCCTCTCCGCTCCTCTCCTCTCTCTCTGGCCTGATCCCTAAATCTCCTCTCGAGGAGAATCAGTCAACTGTTTTATGATCTCCTTTCAGACCAAATAAAGTCAAGATGGTGCCTAGGAGAGTGGGTGGAAGAGGGTGACGGGGCCTGACGGGCAGTGCAAAGAAACAGCTCTGTGATCTATAAGCTGCCAGGTGGACGGAGCTGGCTTGGAGCGGGGTCCCCACCCCCCACCCCAGTCCCTACTGCCTGCTTCCAACCTGTCATTTGAGAACTTTCAGAGCCTTCAGCCTGAGACAGCTGAGGTCACCCCTTGCCCCCTTTCTCCTGTCACTGCTGCCAGCTCCTAGTGCCTTTGGAGCAGACGAGGCCCAGTGGGCCCAGATGCCTCCAGTCCACAGATCCAGGAGTACCTCCTGAACCTGGCCAGGTGCCTCTCAGCCCTGAACCCTGCCCTATGGACAAATTATGAGGCATGATCGCTTGCCCTCAGGAGCCTCCCATCTACTAAAAGAAACACCATGTCTCAGGAGAAGGAGTGCTGGGCTTAGGAGTCAGGAGACATTAGTTCTGGCCCTGGCTCTGCCATTTATTAGCCAAGGGACCATAAATAAAGCGCCTCCCCTCTCTGGAGTGACAGGTTTGGACTCTGTTTCCCTGAGGTCTCTTTCCTCTCTCTCTCCCTTTTTGTAAAAAAATCCTTATCTTCTGTCCTAGTAACAACTCTAGAGCAGAAAGGTAAGGGCTAGGCAATCAGGGTTAAGTGACTCAACCAGGGACACACAGCTAGGAAATGTCTAAGGCCACATCTGAACCCAGAATCTCCCATATCCAGGCCTGGTGCTCTATTCACTGGACCACCTAACTGCCCCCAGTTGCATCTCTTAACAGCCTATATGCTAAGCTCTTTTCCAGTGCTGACATTCTCTGCTCTAGCGGTCCCTCTCCCATTGTTAATACTCCCTCTCTCTTCGGATTTTTTCTTGTTGTTCACTCTTATCCCACTCTTCGTGACTTTGTGGACTGTATTGTCCCTTGGGGTTTTCTTGGCAAAGATCCTGGAGCGGTTCCCCATTTCCTTCTCCAATGGATTAAGGCAAACAGAGCCATTAAGTGGCTTGTCCAGGGTCACACAGCTAGTATCTGAAGCTGGATTTGAACTCACAGCTTCCTGACTCCAGGTCTGGGGCTCTGTCCACTGAGTCACCAATTTGCATTTAGTTATCCATTGATCTGTTACATCCTCCAAAAGAACATCAGCTCCCTGAGGGAAAGGCTGGTTCCTCCTTGTCTTTCTGCGTCCAGCACTTGCCCAAATGCCTCTCACAGAGATGAATACAAGAAGGGCCAGTGACTGCCTTGGGGATGGGAACTCTTGCCTAAGAGCTCCCTCCGCAGTGTAAGATCGCAGCCCATCTCTGCCTTCATAGCTAGGTCTCGGAGTTACCTTAAGCACAGAAAGACTGGTTCTCTTGCCCAACATCACTTAACTCACGAGTGTCCGAGACAGGATTGGAATGCAGAGGTTTCAATTCCAGGTCCAGCAGTCAGTGCCCTGTGCCCCTCTTGTCTCCACAGATTTGGCGCCTGACGGTTATTCACTTGACTTGCCCTTCTGCGTTAGAATGTGTTGGTTCTAAGGCAGAAGAGCAATAAGGACTAGGGGATGGAGGTTACGTGATTTGCCCAAGGTCACATAGCTAGGAAGTGTCTGAGGTCACATTTGAACCCAGGACCTCCCATCTCTAGACTTGGCTGTCAATCCACTGATCCACCTAGTTGTTCCACCTCCCTCTCATTTTAAGGGAAGTAACTTAAGCAAGACCAAACAGGTAGAGGAGGTAAATTTCAAATTTGGGTCCTCTGATTCCAAATCTCACTTCCTCTCTGAGTAGTCAGGGAAGGCTCCTTAGAAGGGGTGAGACTTTAAACTAGGTCATGAAGCCTGGATGGGATTTGGCTAACTGGAAAAAAGGGAGGTCCAGGAAGCAAGAAACAGCTGAAACATGGTTTAGAGAGACAGAGAGGAGATCTGTCCAGCTGGAGTGGAGATTTTGTGTTAGGAATAAGATTAGAGAAGGAACTAGGGTCCAAGAGAGCCTCGAATGCCAAGTTAAGGATTTTAGAGTTTATCCTGTAGGCAATGGGGAGCCATTAGAAGTGTTAATTGATTCTGGTCTTAACTGATCCACCTGCTGACATCTTGTCTTTTCTGACCTTTGAGGGGATGACTCCCAATGCCATCTGGCAGCCTGGGCAATGCCAGTCCCAGTCTCCTCTCAGCTGGGTTCATACCAGACGTTACTTTTTAATGTCAGATGCACTGCAGGAAAAGTCAAGGGGAAGATAAATGATCTTTGGGCTGAGAATTTCTTTCCTTGGCCCCAGGCCCTGAAATGAGCTGCTTTGGGGGTCTGGAGAGCATATTTGGGGTGATATGGTGAAACCACTTGTAGGACATAATGGCTCTGAGTGCTGCTTTTATCAACTGAGACTCCCATGGGTGAGAGGATCACAGATTAGAGATTAGAGGTCCTATGGACCCCAGAGGTCATCAACATTATTTTACAGATATGGAAACTGAGGCCTAAGGAACTTAAGTGATTTGTCCAGAAGTGATTGGGGATTAGGGACAGTGACAACTTCTTAGGATCTCTGGGGCTCCCCTATGCTCTAGATTCAGTCTTTTTTTTTTTTTTTTAACTTGTACTCTCTGTTTTAGAATCAATACTGTGTAATGGTTTCAAGGTGGAGTGGTAAGGCCTAGGCAATTGGGGTTAAATGACTTGCCAAGGGTCACATAGCTTGGAAGTATCTGAGGCCAGATTTGAACCCAGGACCTCCTACCTCTACCCCTGACTCTCTATCAACTGAGCTACCCAGCTGTCCCTGGTAATTATCTTTTGGGAGGCAAGGTCTTAACTCTCTTTATACGTCCTTATGGAGTCTAAAAGGATTCCACGAATGGATGTCCAGTTGACTGATGGATAATTAAGTGATCTGTCCCAGTTGGAAGCCAGATCAGAGTCATAAAATAGTCTTTTCTGCCTTTCTCTAAACCCCCTCAAGCATAGTACCCAACACACAGCAGGCACTTAAGAAATGTTTGCTGACTGTCTTTCCATGTATATTTATTTTAAATGACTTGTAGGGTTACTGAGGCAGTGGAGCAGAGCAACATCTTTAGATTTGGAATCAGAAGTTTGGGGTTCAAACCCTTAGAAGAATCATTTTCCATCTTTGTGCCTCAGGTTTTTTTTTTTTTTGGTGTTGTTATTCACTTATTTCATTTGTATCTGACTCTACATGATCCCATTTGAGATGCAAGAGCAAACATACTGGAGTGATTTGCCATTTCCTTCTTCAACTTATTTTACAGATGGGGAAACTGAGGTAAACAGGGTTAAGTGACTTGCCCAGGGATACATAGCTAGGAAGTGTCTGAGGCTGGATTTCAACTGAGGTCTTCCTGACCCCAGGACTCATACTTTATCCACTGTGCTACCTAACTGACCGGGCCTCAGTTTCCTGAGCTTGGATTTGATCATATTTAAGGGGTTTTCCAGATTTAAAGCCCAGCCATTGTGTAGATCTACGCAGAAGCCCAGGATCCCAGGCCAGATTGGTCCCAGTGGGATTAGACTTTTAGCCTGCTGACTTCTTTACCAAAATAGAAGTTGAAGTATCCAAGGATGTGGCCAGGCTGGACTGTGTCAGAAGCCTAGGCTCCCAGCCTCTAAGTTCCTGCACTGCCCTTCTCAATGCTGAATGGAGAACTGCCAACTTCTCCTCCATCACTAGTGTGCACCAGCCTGCTACTATGCCAGTGACTGCCTCAGTCTCTTCAGTATAGAATGCCCATTGGCCTAGGTCAGTGATGGTGAACCTTTTAGAGATGAAGTGCTTGGCCCCACCCCCACCTTACCCCATAGACTGAGTGCCTTGCCAGCCCCCCACCAAAGACTGAGTGCTATGCTGTGACCCTCCCTTACACCAGACTGGGGAGGAAGGAAGCTCTTCCATTGGGCTGCTGGGAAGAAGGGCGGGTGATGTGAAAAATTGTCATCAGGCACGGTGGAGAGGGGGAACTCCACCCAAGTCCCTCTACCTTTCTAGTAAAAACTTGGGTGGGGAGTTAGGGGGAGGGTGGCCTGTGTGCCCACAGAGTGCTCTGCATGCCATCTTTGGCACCCATGCCATAGGTTCACCATCACTGGCCTAGGTAGACCTTTGGGTACACCTTTCCCAGGACTGTGGCTCAGACCCACAATGCCTGAAACCGGGTATTTCCTCACAGGGACCAAAATGACATTTTGGGATTAGAGAGAAATGAAGAGGAAGTGGCAAAAGCTTGGATACTTGCTTTCCTCCTCTCCCCTTTAAAGAGCAGCCCCATTGGGGTGCTGGGAAGCACCTCCAGGCCATGTATGACTGTCATTCCTGCTGCACCCTCCCCCTTCTCTTGCAGATGTATTTTGGAAAGCTCCATTTATTCCAATGTTTTCTAAGTTTTTGTTTTAATAAGGAATGGGTGTTTTCTTTCAGATGTTTTTGGAAAGTCCAGGAGGGTGATAGGATCAGAGATTTAGACTTGGAAGAGACCTTGGAGACCAATTAATCCAGCAATGGAAAAATGCTGGATTAGGGATCAGAATACAAGAATCCCAATCTCACTATGACATTCCGTGCTCAATAAAATCCAGTGGCTTCTGAATTACCTCCAGAATCAAATCCAAACCCTTCAGCTTGACATCTAAAGCCTTGCACAGCCTGGTTCCAATCTATTTTTCTAGCTTTGTTATTCATTAGTCTCTTTCATCCTTTCTCTGGTCCATCTAAACTGGCCTTCTTGCTGTTTATATGATATTCCGTCTCTAGTCTCCAATACAGGTTGTCTCCTTAATCTTGGTGACTGTGAATGAATCACTTAACTTCCCAAACCTCAGTTTCCTAATTAGTAAAATGAAGGAGTTGTGCCATATAACCTCGAAGGTTCTGGGAGTGTCACAACTTCAGGGCATGACTGGCTTACTTCTAACTGGGTCCATTTGAGCGTAATTTCCAAAGTCCATGCCAATACTTGTCTTAGGATGGTAGATTTAAGGACTGGAAGGGACTTTAGAGAATTTAGTTCAACCGCTTCATTTTACGAGTGGGAAAAGTTGGGTCCCAGAACATTAAGAACAAGGTTATAAGAAACTGGCAGAGCTCAAGAAGGAAATAGATTGTAAAACTATACTAGTGGGAGATCTAAATAGTCCTCTTTCAGATCTAGATAAATCAAACCAAAAAATAAATAAGAGATAAGAAAGGTGAATGAAATCCAAGAACAAGGTTATATAGGGAGTGAGTAACAGGGATGTGCATCAAACCCAGATTCTTTACTACATAGCTTTCTCCCTCATCCTGTCCATGCTCTCTTGTGTTAACCATCTCTTAGTTCAATGACTTGGTCTCTGTCTGCTACCCGGATCCTCGCCATAGTCCCAAGCCCATCATCTCCAGCTACCCAGAAGCCATGTAATCAGGGCAGCTCCAGCATGTCATGTCCCAAACGAAGGTTGGCCCCATCCCCCATTTCCAAAGCCCACTTCTCCTTCCCACTTCTCTATTTCCACCAAGGGTGCCACCCTTCAGGACCAAAACTCTCAAGTCATTTGGACCCCTCCCTTTCTTTTTTTAGTCCAAAAAGTATTTCTTTCTAGAAGGATCATAGTTTTAAAAAGAACAAAAAGCAAGAGATTTGGATCAAGAGGATCACAGGAATGACTTCATCCCATCCTGTTCAGTCGTTTCAGGAAGAGGTTGATCTTCCATCCATCTCCCTGTCCTCCTTGTTTGGAGAAATCTATACTTATTCATTTCAAGTTCAGAAGTTTAGCTGAGGATCAGCAAGGAATCCTAATTACTTACCAGTTCCTGTTCATTCTTTCTTCTTCATCTCTCTATTCCTCTCTCTTCCAAAAACTACTGGGTCTGGACTATGTGAGCTATGGATTATTATACAGTCATTTCCAACTCTTCAGGACCCCACTTGGGGTTTTCTTGGCAAAGATACTGGAGCAGTTTGCCATTTCCTTCTCCAGCTCATTTTACAAATGAGGAAACCAAGGCAGACAGTGTTAAGTGACTTGTCCAGGGTCACCTACCCAGGAAGTATCTGAGGCCAGATTTGAACTCCGGAAGATCAGAATTCCGGATTCCAAACCCAGTTCTCTATCCACTGTGCCACCAAGGTGCCCTTTGTGTTCATTGAAGTATTTATCAATACAAGGTGATTGGGAGGGGGTGGCATGAACCACTGGGGATCAGAAGTCTCATGTAACAGATAGCATTTGAGCTGAACTTTGAAGATAAGGAGAGATTCTTAGGGTTGAAAGGTGGGCATTCCAGGCACTGGAAAAAACATGTGTTGGAGACAGGATGGAATGTCATATTCCAGGAGATGGATTTAGATAGGTGAAATTGTGTGAAAAGGACAAATGAATGGCTAACAAGGCCAGAAAAACTCATTGGAACCAGGTTGTTTAAATGCCATCAGAAGAGTTTGGAGTTGATCCTTGAGGTAATTCAGGAGCCATTGAATGTTATTGAGCAGGGAGTGACATGGCAAAATCTATGTCTTAGGAAAATGGCTTTCGTAGCTGTGTGGAAGATGGTTTGAAGAGGGGAGAGACAAGACTCAGGAAGGACAATTAGGAGGCTACTCCAGGAAACCAGCTGGGAGACGGCAGGGTGAACCAGGTGGAAAGAAGGGGACAAGTGAGGGAAATGTCAGGAAGGTAGGACTGAAGCTGGATTGGCTGTGTTGGGGGGAGTGAGAGTGAGAAGTTGAGGATGACACTGATGGTGGGAGCCCGGGTAAATGGGAGGTGGTGCCCTGAGAAGGGTCATAGGAAAGTGCTTTCTTTGTAAATATGAGGCACAACGGTAGGTGGTCTAGCTATGATTCTCTACCTAGGCAGGGTGGGAGCAGGTATCAGCTAGACGGCCTCAGACTGGAGCTGTGCACCGTGCCCTGTGAACTCCTTTCTTGGGGTCCAGTGGACTGGAATCCCATGAACCCTTAGCACTGCTGCCCATGGGCAAAGGGCAGGTCCAGCCTGGTTTAAATAAGGATGGAGAAGCCTCGGCTTTTATGGGATTTAGAGGGACCAGAGAGGTCACCGAGCCCAACCCCTTCATTTTCTAGAGGAGGAAATGGAAGTCATTTGCTCAAGGTTATGAAAGCAATAAGCAGCAGCCTGAGGGTCAAACCCAGGTAACAGGCTCATAGAATCCCATATTTAAAGGCAGAAGGGTCCTTGGGGATCATCGTCCAGAGCTCTTCCAAGTGTGGTCCAGAGTCCCCTGAGGGGCCTTGAGAACCTTTCCATAACTTCAGAAAATCCAGACTTTGGGCATAATGATATCAAGAGGCTTTCATTTCTTTTTTCATTTGTTTGTTTGTTGAAATTTGTTTATTACATTAAAATTCCCAGCCATTTCCTTCCCTTTCTCCTGTCCCTGCTCTAGAGAAAGGATGTTTTACTTCCTAATACACTAAATATGGATAAATATAACCTGCATTTATCTTTTTAACTATCCTTACCTTAGAATCACTACTGTGTATCGGTTCTAAGGCAGAAGAGCAGTAAGGGTGGGCAACGAGGGTTAAGTGACTTGCCCAGGGTCACATAGCTGGGAAGTGTCTGAGGCCAGATTTGAACCCAGGTCCTCCCATCTCTGGGCCTGACTCTCAATACACTGAGCTACACAGCTGCCCCCAAACCCTTTCATTTTAAAGAGGAGGAAACTATCTCTTGTCAAGTAAACCACCTACCTGCCCCCCTAATCCACATTCATTTTATTTTATTTTTTCCTAACCCACATTAAAGAAAAATCTGGATTCTAAGACAGAAGGTAAGGGTTTAAAATAAAATAAAAAATAAAGTGTGTTGCTATCTTTTTAAAAATTACCTCCATTTCCAAATATAAAGGGGTCCTAAAACCAAAAAGGTAACTGCTGATGTGGTCCAACACATTTTACAGATGAGGAAACTGAGACCTAGGGAGGTTTTTGTAACTTGCCTACATTCATACAAGGCAGTAAGTGACAGAGTCAGGATTCTAATCCAGGTCTTTTGACTCTAAGTCTAATGACTTTTCCCCTACTGCACCCAGCTCTGTCATGGCTCTATGGCAGAAGACACAAGGAGCCCAGACTCTGAGTCATTTGAGCTGTGTGACCCTAGGCAAGTCACTTAGCCCCCATTGCCTAGCTCTTACCACTCTTCTGCCTTGGAACCAATATTTAGTATCAATTCTAAGACAGAAGGTGAGGGTTTAAAATAAAACACAAAATAAAGTATATTGATATCATTTGTTTTTATAGTACCTCCATTTCCAAATATGTCTCTCCAATTTCCCTTTCCAAAGAGCCATCCTTTGTCACAAAGGGTAAAAAAGAAAGACCAAAAAAAAGAGCCTCTTGGAGCTAGTAGCTGGGTAGCTCAGTGGATGGAGAGCCAGGCCTAGAGACAGGAGATCCTGGGTTCAAATGTGGCCTCAGACACTTCCTGGCTATGTGACCCTGAGCAAGTCACTTAACCCCCATTGCCTAGCTCTTACCACTCTTCTGCCTTGGAGCCAATCCTTAGTATTGATTCTAAGATGAAAGGTAAGAGGGTTTTAAAACAAACAAAAAAAGTGCCTTTTGGCCATGGTATCTACCAAGGTCGACAGTGTAGACATTGTTCCACACCCATAACTCCCACCTCTTGGCTGGCACTAAGAAAATCTTTCTGTTATAAACTTAAGAACCACTGACAAAAGACAAACATTCCCATAAAGAAACAATTAAAAGAGAACACAAAACCCTAGAGCCTGACTGACAAATTTGGCCAGTGCTTATCTCTGCCCCAACCCGCCAGGAGAGCTCTTAAGGTCCCCAGGAGACAGCCCTCCTCCTTCCTTCCTTGGGTAACACTCTTCTCCACCAGGCAAAGCCAGGCAGGAGAGAGCAATCTTAAGCCTGACTTCTGTCCCTCCACTCACTTAGCTGTGTGACCTTGGATAAGTCATTTATTACCTCCCTTTGAAATGGGGAAATGATAGTTCTTGAATTGTCATAGAGTTGTTATAAGGATCAAAGGAGAGAGACACAGACAGACAAAAATGGAGAGAAATGGGAATGGTTAGGGAGGGAGAGAGAGAAGCAGAGACAGGAAGAGAGGGAGACACTGAGATAAAGAGATGGACAAAAAAAAGGAAGGTTTGGGGAGGAAAGGAAAGGAAAGAGGGAGAGGAAAGGGAAGGGAGAAGGAAAAGGGGAGGGAGGAGTGGGGAGCAAGGAGGGAAGAGGAAGGAGGGAGGAGGGAGACAGAGAGAGGGAGGAGGGAGACAGAGAGAGGGAGGGAGGGACAGAGGGGGTGGGGGAGGGAGGGTACTTTGCAACAATCTCCAGATTGACAAATGTAGCCCTCTCCTCCCCTCCCAGACCAATGCTCAGTGTGACACAGATAGATAATTTCTGCCTCTTCCCTTCTATCCTTAGACAAGCACACAAACACCCCTTTGAGGTTTTCTCAGGCATTTCTTTTCTTTTATTGCCAGTAACTACAGGGAAACAGATGAGGGGGTAAAAACACAACTAACATGGGGAAGATACAGAGTTACATGGAATCTCAAAAGTCTAGTAATAATTATTCCTGCTTCTCTGACTCATCTCTCTTCCCCCTCTCTTTTTCTCTCTCCTCTTCCTCCTCCTCCTCCTCCTCCTCCTCCTCCTCCTTCTTCTTCTTCTCTCTGACTCTGTCTCTCTGTCTCTCTCTCTTTCTCTGTCTCTGTCTCTCTCTCTCTCTCTGACTCTTTCTCTGTGTCTCTCTCTGTCTCTGTTTCTCTGTCTCTGCCTGTCTCATTTTTCTCTTCCTCTTTCTCCTCTCTGTCTCTCTGTCCATCTCTGTCTCTTTTTCCTGTTCTGTGTGTGTCTCTGTGTCTCTTTGTCTGTCTCTCTCTTAGTGCTTTTTAGGAGTCAATCTGTTCCAAATGCTTTTATATCTCATTAGAGTCCCTTTAGATCAGTGGTTTTTAACTGCGTGTGTGTGTGTGTGTGTGTGTGTGTGTGTGTGTGTGTGTGTGTGTGAGAGAGAGAGAGAGAGAGAGAGAGAGAGATGGAGGGAGGGAGAGAGAAGAGACACAGACAGAGAGACAGAGAGAGAGTGGGGGGAAGGGAGAGACACAGACACAGACACACAGAGACAGACAGAGAGGCAGAGATACACAGAGATAGAGAGAGAGAGGTGAAGGGGGAGGGAGAGACAGAGATAGAGATACACAGAGACAGAGAGAGAGATTGAGAGAGAGAGAGACAGATTGAGAGAGGTGAGAGGGGGGAGAGACAGAAACAGAGATACACAGAGACAGAGAAACAGAGAGAGACAGAGGGAGAGAGACAGAGAGAAAGGTTGAGAGAGAGAGAAAGACTTCTCTGGCTAGATGATGAACCCCATGAACCCTTCTCAAAATAATGCTTTGTTGGCTGCATTTGACATTGTGGGAAATGCCAAATTTCAGTTAGAGGCTAATGAAACTAAAGACACCACTCTGTTCTCCCACTCAAGCTCAGGAGCCTGACCCATAAGCCCCGGGTTCAGAATCTCTACTCTTAACCCCAAGTAGGGGAAGAAAGCACTGATGGTGGCCAGAGAAGTCCCCAGAGGTTCAAGTCAGGCTCCTTTATTGCTCAGCTGCAACCTCAGACTGCTTAGCTAGATCCACAGTTTGGAACCTGTGAAGCATCAGAAACTGGGAGAGACCTTAGAACAGAGGATAAGCAGATGTGGAAGACACTTCAAACAGGTTACCATCTAATGCTGAGGCAGTAAGGTGGAGCAAAGGATAGGATGCTGGGCCTGGAATCGGGAAGACGAGTTCACATTCAGCCTCAGACACTAGTTGTGTGACTCTGGGGGAGTCCCTTAAACGCCTTCTGCCTCAGTTTCCTCATCTGTAAAGTGGAGATAATGGTAACACCTGCCTCTTGGGACATTTGTGAGGATTTAAATGAGACGACATTTATAAAGTGCTTAGTACGGTGTCTTGCACACAGTAAGTGCTTAATAAATAAATTGGGGGGGGGTCCTTGCCTTCTTTTTTCCTCCCTGCCTTGCCACCCCGCAGGAATCTTAAAACATAGAATGCCACGTCAGAGCCGGAAGAGCTCTTACTTAGAACATAGCCTGGAAGGAATCTTAGAACAGAGAGCATCTTTGCAGAAGGCGTAGATTATCAGAGATGGAAGGGGGTCTTGGAGATCCAGTCCAACTTGATTCATTTTACAGATAAGAAATAGAGCCCTTGAGGGAGAATATGTTGCTCACCCAAAGTCATGAAGGCGGTGCCCTAATGGGCCTGGGATTTGCCTTTCTTGGCTCTCCCCTTTGAATCACACTGCCTTTTCTTGCTTTATTCAATTTTCATGAAAAGCCATATTCCCTGTCCTCTCACATAGCTGGACAGTAATGGGAGAGAGAGCCTGCCTAGGAGGTATGGCAGGTAAGGAAGGTAAAGAAATGGCTTTTTAGCTAACACTAATAAAAAAAACACTGATACACAGGGACAGCTGGGTGGCTCAGTGGATGGAGAGCTGGGCCTGGAGATAGGAGGTCCTGGGTTCAAATGTGGCCTCAGACACTTCCTAGCTGTGTGACCCTGGGCAAGTCACTTGACCCCCATTGCCTACCCTTACCGCTCTTCTGCCTTAGAGCCAATATACAATATTGATTCTAAGATGGAAGATAAGGGTTTAAAAAAAAGAGAGAATACTAGGATAGAAGGTAAGAGTTTTTAAAAAAAGAGCTGATGCACACACATGTATATATGTATGCATACAGTAAGCTTGTAGCCCTCCATAAGCTTCTTCCCACCATCGGTCTTTGAAACAAACCCATTCCCCAGGTTCTATTTGCCTCTTTTACCAAAATGTTTCCCCTTCTAGGCTCTAATTGGGGCTCACGATATTTACTATCTAGAAACATTGTTCTTGCTGTTTCTTCTGGAAGATCCCATCCCATTGGCAATAGCTTGGCCAGGCTCAGCCACAGAGAACATTATAGGATCTTGGCATTGCAGAGTTGGAAGGGGTCAGCCTTCTGTCAAATCCAAGTCCTGCTCGGAAGAAGAGTCCTCTTATGTTGTTATTGAATGCTCACAGCACTGTAAGCTCAGCTCAGTAGGGTGAGAGATCCAGTCGAATATTTACTTATTTATTTTAAATCCTTAATTTCTGTCTTAGAATTAATACTAAGTATCAGTTCCAGGGTAGAAGAGTGGTAAGGGTTAGTCAATGGGGGTCAAGTGACTTGCCCAGGGTCACACAGCTAGAAAGTGTCTGAGGCTACATTTAAACCCAGGACCTCCTTCCTGGCTCTCAATCCACTGAACCACTCAGCTGCCTCTCCGGTCTGATATTAGCACAGAGTTTAAAACTGCACAATACTATCACCTAGAAAACATTTTATTAAGTTTTATTGATTGAACAAATTTTTACTAACTACCTGATATGTGCACGATACAAATTGTTGGTTATTCTCTGCATTTATCAGGTGAAGAAACTGTGGTTTAGAAAAGTGAAACAAGACCTAGGAAGTGGCAGAGCTGAGATTTGAACTCAGACCTTCTGACTTCAAGTCTAGTGTTTTTTTCCTCTCTTTGTCCTCAGCAATGCTACCTGGCTGAATTTAGGACCCTCCCCCCCCCAGTACCCATCCCCACATGGTTGGAGCAGGGGTGAGGGGGTGCAGAGGCTGTGAGATAGGGGAGATCAGGGCAGATTGTTTTGTCCAAGTAGTTGGCATAGCATGGCGTGTGGAATCTTCAGCCATGTTGATAGGAAAGAAGGCCTGGGTGAAAAATGAAAACAGAGAGAGAGGAAGAGACACAAATGGTCAGTGGGTGTGCCCGTCTCAGTGCCTGTGTGCCCAAGAGGAAGAGAGTTTCTCTCTATCTCCCCCCTCCCTTCTTGTTGCTGGCACAGGAAAGAGCATTTTCTTTCCATGAGGTCACAGACTGAGCAAATTCATAGTTAGCAACTAAGCCGTGCTTGCAGTTTTGGGTAGGCAGGTGGATAGATCACAGTCACTGATATTGGCATGTTCCTAATGTCTGCTGGGTGGCCCAGGGACCCAGCCAGCTTTCTGGGCAAGCTGGAGCTGAAGTTTTCGAGTGTTGGTGCTGTACCCCAACCCCAGTCCCCACGTCATCTCTTTTCCTCTTTTCTCTTCTCTGCCTTTTCCCTTCTCCCCTGGGAAGGGGAACCTCATTCTAGAGTATAATGACCTCTCTGACCACAGAGCCACAGACTGCCAGAGCTAGAAGGGATTGTAGGGGTAACCTAGTAAAGCCCTGCCTCCATTTTATAGATGGGGAAACTGAGACCTATAGAGGATAATGAGTAGTAAACTCAAGCCTTTCCAAAACACTATGCTTATACTCTCTAATAATAATAGCTAATGTTTATATAAATATTGTATGCCAGACACTTTGACCCTTACAACAACCCTGGGAGACAGGTGCTATTATTATTCCCATTTTATAGAGGAGGAAACTGAGCCAGACAGAGGCTAAATGACTTGCTTCAGGCCATACAACTAGTAAGTGTATGAGGCCTAATTTGAACTGGTCTTGCTGACTCCAGGCTCCCCTCTTCCTCTCTATCTTCAAGATCTAGCTTAAGTCTCGCCTCCTTGGTTTAGCCTGTCCTGATTACCCCAGCTGGAAGCAATTCGTGAATTCTCTGATCTCTTATAATGGGGAATGTCTCCACTCTTTATTGACCAACTAACTACCCAACAATGTTATGGAGTTGTTTTTCAGTGGTATCTGATCCTGGGTGAGTCATTTCACCCTGTTGGCCTCAGTTTCTTTATCTGTCAAATGAGCTGGAGAAGGAGATGGTAAACCACTCCAGGATCTCTGCCAAGAAAAAAAATGGGATCACAAAGAGTCTGATATGACTGAACAATAACAACCTCGTTAACTATAGACTCTTGGCAAGGAATTCCCCCTTCTCTGGGTCCCAGATTCCTCATTCGTAAGATGAGGATGTTGGACTCAATTCTCTCGAAAGCCTTTTCTACTTTGAAACTCTGATCTGTGAACCCCCTCCTCCATTATTGTGGCTTAATAAATATTCAGTAAGCACTTGGCTGATTGATCATTTTGATAGCCATTATGGTGCATGGGAAAGACTGCTGGATTTTGAGGTAGAATACCTAACTTTGCCTTTTACTACCTCTCTGATCTTGACTGATCTTTTCCATGTATAATCTGAACCTCAGTTTCTTCAGCTGTAAAATGAGGGGTTTGGGGTAAGCGACCTCTAAGTTCTCTTTAGTTCTCAACCTGTGTGATCCTCAGACCTCAAGCTGCCCACATATCCCTCAGATAGGGATCCTGGTGGCTAACTAGCCCCCAAGTGGACCTTATCATAAACAAACAGTAGGAAGAGAAGAGGTTTCCCAGAGTCAGGAGAAGGCCTAACCCCAATCAATATGTGACCTCTCCCTGCTGACCCACCAGCTTTCCAAGGCTGCCCTCCCTGTACATCTTAATGGGATTTGATGGTATTAAAATTGGGAATGGGCAGCTGGATAGTGTGATTTGCTTTATAAGTAACTGTGTTGTATACTTTGCCCCTGCTTTGGCCTCCTACTGGGGCAAGGCCAGCAAAACCAGATGGTTTGGGTTAGATCCTCTTCTAGAGATTGGATGATGCCATCATCCCTGGGGCCATTATCTGGAAGCCCAGAGGGGCTGGGGGCCTCCCTTGGCCCCCTCGTTGGAACCAGGGACACCAGGTGGACATTTGGGATAGCTGCTTTCTACTGAAAAGGCAACATATTCGGTTACTCAATACCTCAACGCCAGCCCAGTTAAAGAGCACTGGGGGAAATTCCTGGTGGGGCCTGCCCACTGCTTCTGTCTCATGCCAGAGAAGGAGGCCCCAGAGACATGTTGGCAGCCTTTGCCCTCCTACAAGTTGAAGTTGGCATATAGAAAGTTCTCCTCCGCCATTCTGGAGCGTCCAAAGTGTTTTCCACACCCTTTCCTTTGCCCCCATTCCCTATAGCTCCCTTAATCTCCAATTTCCTGGCTCTTGGAAGTCTACAGAATCTTCAAAATTCTTTCCCTTCTGCTCAGAGGCTGGACTGGTGGTGGGAGCGAGGGGGCAGGAGGAGAAGCTAGATGCTCATCTATTTGATTATAGATCCCAGCCCTTCCTGAGCTTGCCCTGACAAATTTCCAGCCCCTGATCCCTCTCTCTGCACCCTGTCCCCCATCCAGATCCAACAACAACATACCTCTCCCTTTCTATTGGGAACAGAGATAACAAAGCCAGGCTGTAGAAAAACTGAACCAATTGGAAAGGACAGGCATTTCTGGGGAGATTTTCCACTGTACCAAGGAGGGGATTTTAAACAACTCTTCATGAAGTTGGTTGGACTTGAGGCCTTGAAGTCAGTTCAGGACCCAGTTGCCAGAGATCAGTGATTTGACAGATCTCCATTGAGGGGGCTGATTTGACAGATCTCCATCAAGCAAATTCATGGCCTCATGGGATGTTAGAGTTAATAATGACCTAGACCAGTGATGGCAAACCTTTTAGAGCCTGAGTGCCCAAACTGCATCTTCACACCACATGTGAGCCTCCCTTTTACCCCAGACAGGGGAAGAAGGAAGTGCTCCCATTGGGCTGCTGGGCAGAGGGGGCAGGTGATATAAAAAATGTCCTCAAGTACAGTAAAAGAGGGGAAGAGAGCAACCTCCTCTGCCATTCATGCCATTGGTTCACCAACACAGACCTAGACCATCAAATTTAACCTGCTTTGTCTCATGCATAAAGAATTGGAAAGGAGCAGCTAAAGTGGCTCCATGGATAGAGAGGCAGACTTGGAGATGAAAGGTCATGTTCAAATGTGGCCTCAGACACTTCCTAGCTGTGTGACCCTGGGTAAGTCACTTCAGCTTGTTTGCCTTCCTCATCTATAAAATGAGTGGAAGAAGGAAATATCAAACGATTCTAGTATCTCTGCCTACAAAACCCAAATGGATTCACAAAGAATTGGACACAACTGAAATGACTGGCCAATACACAACAACAAAAGTCCAGGGATTCTTAACTTGGGCTCACAGTCTCCTTGGATAGATTTCAGAGATGGAGGGGTCTATGAGTTTGTATGAGAAATAATAAAAGTTTGCTTTTATTAACCTTTGATTTCCTTTGTAATCCTGCTTGTTTTATTTTACTCATTTAAAAAAAATGCATTATTCTGAGAAGAGGTCCAACAGACTACTCTAGACTGCCAAAGGGATCTGTGATACAAAAAAGGTTAATAACGCCTAGAACAAGTGAAAGGGCATTGCAGGCAGAAGAAAAAGCCTAAAGAAAGATGAAAAAACAAATATGGTGCCACCAACATAGGTCAATGCAGGATTTAGAACTTGAGATTTTACAAATGAGGTAACTGAGGCCAAAAGGGGAATGATTTGTATATCATCACATAGAGAGGAAGTAGCAGAAGTGAGATTAAAAAAATAAACCCTCACCTTCCATCTTAGAATCAATATTATATATTGGTTCCAAGGCAGAAGAGTGGTAAGGGCTAGGCAATGGAGGTTAAGTGACTTGCCCAAGGTCACAAGGTTAGGAAGTGTCTGTGGCCACATTTGAACCCAGGACCTCCTATCTCTAGGCTTGGTTCTCAATCCAGTGAGCCATGTAGGTGCCCCAGAACTTGGATTTAATCAGGTTTTCTGACTCCAAATGTTTCTCTCACATCTCTTTACCCTTATAGTCTTGCTGGATGAAAGAGTGACTTTTGGAGAGAAGTTTGGATAGTTAGGATGAGGCCCCATTGGGCAGGGTCTGGCAGAACTTTGGACTTGATGTGATGAGTTGTGGGGAGCCTGTATCATTGGGCTAACAGTTCTTGAATAAAATTAGGGGCATCTTGAAAGCAGTGATTTTAGAAGGTTCATGGTAAGATTTAGAAGAATTGGAAGGTATGTTAGAGATCATTTAGTCCAGTGATGGGCAAACTTCTTAAAGAGGGGCCAAAGGAAAGGAAATGCTCATCTGTCAGTCTGTTTCTGAGGCAACTCTTTCGAAGTTTCATTGTATTGTATCCTACTCATTGTATTCGTCAGATTAGGAATAATATGTTGTAGCTGGAACATTTCAGGGGGCCGCATCTGGCCCATGGGCCATAGTTTGCCCATCACTGTCAATTTTACAGGTGAGAAAACTGAGGCCAAGAGAGAAGTAACTTCTCCAGAGTTACAAAGATTATAACCTAGATTCATGCCCAAGTTGACTGCTCTCTCCACTCTACCGTGTTATGATAGTGGTAGATGACGTCAGAGAAGACAGGCAGGAGATGCTTAAAGGCAATAGCAAACAAAAGTGGCATGTAACAAGCAATAAAGAGAGAGAGAAATACAATCTGGGAAAAGAAGCCAGGAACATAGAGACTGTTATTATTATTCAAGAGAAGAAAAGAAGGTTTGGGTACTGGCATGCCTAACTTTGCTTCTGTAGTTGGTATGCTTAAGGTAACCTAAAGAGTTCAAGGTAAGGGAAAGAACATGAAACATGTAACTATGGGGAAAAACTCAAAATAAAACTAAAAAAAAATTTTAAATTTAAAAAATTTTAAAAAGACTTAAAGGTAAAGGTGGGTGTTTTGCTCCTTATTTGTGAATCACATTTCCCCCAGCCTCAGGAACTCTCTGAGGCTTGTTTTGGAGAAGCCATGTGCTTGTAGTTGTCCAATAGCGAGAGGAGAAAAGCCCCCAAAAGGTTGCCTCATTGCTCCCCACAGCCCATTTCCTCAGTTCCTAGAAAAAGAAGTTGTTAGGGTTCCTTTAATTAATCTTTTTCTTTTTCACTATCCCTTTAAAAAGCTTTTCCCTTGGGGGCAGCTGGGTGGCTCAGTGGACCCTGGGCAAGTCATTTAACCCCCATTGCCTCCCCTTACCACTCTTCTGCCTTGGAGTCAATACCAAGACAGAAGGTGAGGGTTTTAAACAAACAAACAAATAAATGAAAGCCCTTTCCCTGCCTTCCTGTGCCCTCCCTTACCTTTCCCTCAAACACACTCATTTCAGATTTTTCCTAAGTAGATCAGACAATTGGTAGAAGGCAGAGAAAACTGATAGACCTGGGAAAAGAAGGGTTCAAGGACCTGGGGCTTTCCCCATGGTAGTCTCCATAAGAGGTTTAAATGAATAATCCAAGACCACTTTTTTTGACCTAGCCCATCCAAATACGATTTGCCCCTCGTGGCAGAGTAAAGGTTTGTTGTGTACTTGTGCCCACTCTGGGCACTGGGCCGACATGAACAGGCAGAGGGGAAGGAGTATGGGGAAAGGACAGATAGCCTTTCTTTTTTTTTTTTTAAGTTATATATTGAGTAACCATCAGTAAACAGAAATGTGCAAATGTACAAGCAAAATTTTCAGGGAAAATGATTGTACCCGAAATGGTCAGTTTCTGTTTTGTGTAACATCTTCTTTTGGGTTCTTCTTCCTTTCCTCTGCATCACCATGTCTTTCTTTGTTATCTTCTTCTTTGTGGTGTCTGATGGTACAGCAATAGTCTACCATATTTATACACCAACTTTAATTTTTCTTTTTTTTCTTTTTACATTTTAAAACATTTCTTCACTTACATGTAGAAACACTTTTTGACAATTGTTTTTTGACATTTTAGAATTCAAGTTTTCTCCCTCCCTCCCCTCTTCCCTATCCCAAGGCAATGAGTGGTTTGATATAGGTTATACTGGTACTTTTATGTAATACATATTACATATTGCTCGTGTCATGATACAATAGAAATCTCATGAAGAAAATAGAGTGGAAGATGACATGCTTTGACCTGCACTCAGACTCTTGACAGTTCCTTCTTTGGCTGTGGAGAACATTTTCATCATGAGTTGCTGGTGGATATCTTGGAGACTTGCTTTGCTGATAGAGGTTTTGCCCTTCACAGTTGATCACATATGTTATTTCTGTTACTGTATACATTGTTCTCTTGGTTCTTCTCACTTCACTTTGTATCAGTTCACATAAGACCAGGTTTTTCTGAATTTATCCTGTTTATGGATATTGCACCTTATGGTACAATAGTATTCCATTACAACCATATACCAAAACTTATTCAATCATTCCCCAAGTGAAAGACAAACTTTCATTTTCCAATTCTTTGCCACTGCAAAAAGAGCTGCTAAAAATATTTTGGTACATGGGAGAACACTGTACACAGTAACAGTAATGTTGTATGATGATCAACTGTGAAACTTGGAATATGTTTGTACAAATAGATAACATTGGTGGTATTTGTTGGGGATGGAATACTATTGTGCTCAAAGGAATAAAGAACTGGAGGAATTCCATGTGAACTGGAACGACCTCCAGGAACTGATGCAGAATGAAAGGAGCAGAACCAGGAGAACATTGTACACAGAGACTGATACACTGTGGCACAATCCAATGTAATGGACGTCTATACTAGCAGCAATGCAAGGATCCAGAACAAGGCTGAGGGACTTAAGAGAAAGAAAACTAGCCACATTCAGAGGAAGAACTGTGGGAGGAGAAACACAGAAGAAAAACAACTGCTTGAACACATGGGCTGATGGGGATACTATTGGGGATGAAGACACTAAACAATAACTCTAGTCCAACTATCAATAATATGGAATTAGGTCTTAATCAATGATACATGTAAAACCCAGTGGAATTGTGCGTCAGCTAAGGAGGTTTAGAGGGATTTGGGGAGAGGGAAAGACCATGAAACATGTAACTACAGGAAAATACTCAAAATAAAAATAAAAAAATATGTATATATAAACAAAAAAACAAATAGATAACATTGGAGTACAGTCTTAGTTGTGGGATCATTGTATCAAAGGGCAAGAACCCAGAGTTTTGGCACTCTTATTGTATATTGTCATATTGCTTTCCAAAAAGATCATGAGAGGGGCAGCTAGGAGGCACAGTGAATAGAGTACTGAATTAGAAGTCAGGAAGACCCAAGTTCAAATCCATCCTTTGCCACTTACCAACTGTGTGGCCTTAGGCAAGTTATTTAACCTTCTTTGCCTAAAAAAAAAAAAATCCATATTTAAATGATCATGAGGATTCCTGAGCTTCCTTACCAGTATTCAGAATGTACCCATGGCCAGTTAGGTTGTCTCAGTGAATAGAGAGCCAGGCTTAGAGACAGGGTGTCCTGGGTTCAAATCTAGCTTCAGCTGTGTGACCCTGGGCAAGTCACATAAACCCAACTGCCTAATCCTTATTACTCTTCTGCCTTGGAACTGATACTTAGAATCATTCTAAGATAGTACATAAAGGTTTAAAAAAAAAAGTTTGCCCAGGACTGCCTGACAGATAATTCTCTCTAGAAGACACGGAATTCAGGAGTTAAAAGACCTCCCTCAGGTGCAATACTCGCTTTTATTAAGCAGCCCATATGGCAGCTCTTGCTCCCATCTCACATGTATGCAGAGCTTTATAATTTCTAAAGCAGTTTTACTTACAGTCACAGCAGAATCCTAGCAGTCCTGATGATCTAGGCAGAGTAATATATTAGCCGGTTAGTTCTCCTAAGGCAGAACCTGCAGACCAGACACGTTAGGTGCCCACGATCACCTAGCTAGTGGCAAAGCTGGCACCCCGCTGAAAGCTTGTCGACTCCTCCTCTAGGACCTTCCTCCCACACCATGCCAAAAGTCTTGCCCCCCACAATGAATAAGCCTCTGACCCTCTTTATTTCCTTTACCACTGAGGTCACCAGAGTGGGAAGGGACCCCCAGACTAGCACAGAAGGCCTGCCTGTGGGCTGACCCATTTTCAATCTACAGGGATATTGCCAGGGCACTTAACTCTTCTCAGAGATGCCGCCCAGGCTCTGTGGCTCAGAAGGAGGGGCAGGCAGCCCTGGGCAGCCTGGTGGCTGCAGCATTGGAGAAATCGGAACTGGAGAAATCTTTTTTTTGCTGTAAATGCATTTCCCATTCCCTCTTGGGTCAGATTGGGATTGATTTTTTAAAAATGCATAATTATTGAAAATCTTATTTTCTGGAAGATCAGATTTTTTTAAAATAGTTGGCCATTTCTTTACATTTGGGAGGAGGAGAACTTGGGAGGGAGGGTCTTCTGGGGATTTTAAGAGGATGGATATGAGTGAGAGAAGGGAGAGGGGGATGTGGAGGGCAGATGGCCCAAGGCCCTTGGAGAGTGGGAAAAGGATCCCCAGATTTTAGAGTTGGAATAGACCCCAGTTAGCATTAGCTGCTAATGCCTTTCTCTTTTAGATGCCCTCCATCTCCTCTGGCTAGATCTCGCATGTAAGCATCTGGCTACTTACCTGTTATTTCCCCTGCATTAGAATGTGGGCTCTGAGACCCAGGACTATAGGGTGGAGTGGTTTTCTGTTTGTTTTTTTGAATCTCTTTATTTCCCCAGCACTTAGCCTAGTGCCAGGCTCACCGTCTGCAGCTTAATAAATAAATGTCTGTTGACACTCCATACACTGCCGTCTCTTCCAGGGTACACACCTGAGTATGAAGAATTATAGCTCAAGGCCAAGACCAAGGCCCATCCCATCCCAGAATCCTCCTGGATCCAACTATCTATACTCTAGCCAGCCAACCCAACCCATCCATTAAAAAGCTGTCCATCCTAGAGACGTGAGGTCCTGGGTTCAAATCTGGTCTCAGACACATCCTAGTTTTGTGACCCTGCGCAAATCATTGAAACCCCATTTACTATCCTTTTTTGCTCTTTTGCCTTGGAACCAATACACAATATTGATTCTAAGATAGAAGGTAAGGATTTTAAAAAAATAGCTGCCTGTGGGGCAGGTTGGTGGATGGAGAGCTTGGTTCAGAGATGGGAGATCTTGGGTTCAAATGTGGTCTCCGACACTTCCTAGCTGTGAGACCCTGGGCAAGTCACTTAACCCCCATTGCCTAGCCCTTACTGCTCTTCTGCCCTAGCACCAATACACAGTGTTGATTCTAAGACTGAAGGAAAGGATTTAAAATGAACAATTAAAAAAAAACCACCACTCTGGGCCAAGGTTTCCTTAGCAGACTTATCCTTATCTCCTTCTCTAGATGGTGGTGGTTACCGTGTGCTGTTATCCCAGGCTTTTTCTAACTGCACACACCAGTTGCTCCCCCTACCTGAAGTAGCTTGGGTGGAGGTGCCAGAGAGGGAAGTGAATTCTTCCCCCAATTTCACCTCCTCCCAGTGCCTCCAGATTTTCCGAACTTCTGGATGGGGAAAGAGACCCAGAAAGCCTCTGCTCTTCTGAATCAGAGGGATGGGAGAGAGCCAGCAAAGGAAAAGCAAGTGAGCTCAGCCACACTGCCTTCGTTCTCTTTTCTTGACTCACTCCTGGGGAGCCCCAGTATTGCCATGGGGCTGGGTTGGGGGCAACCTGTTGGTGAAAATGGCCCCAGAAATGCAGAGGCACCTTTCTCGGCCAGGCGGTAGGAGCGTGAGGGTGATGGAGGATGGTGGGCTCCTTGAGCTACTGACCCACGTGGCAGTAGAGGTTACCCGATGTCCATCTTTGTCCTATGAGCCAGCGGTGTTGAACTTCAACAGAAACAGGAGCCACTGAACTGTAAGGATCACATTGATGGAGAAAACCACATGTTAACATCATGTGGGTCCTCATTGGATTTTCATTTATTTTGTCAAATATTTCCCAATTACATTTTTAAAAAATCCTTAGAATCGATTCTAAAGATTGTTCCTTCTGGGACAAGGGTCACTCGGGAGTTTCTTGAAGAAGGGTTATCAGAGAGGGTCAATTTGGGGGTTTTATAAAACAAGGTTGTCAGCCTCAGACATTTACTAGCTGTATGGTCCTGGGAAAGTCAGTTATTGCTGTTTGCCTCAGTTTCCTCATGTCAAATGAACTGGAGAAGGAAATTGCAAAACACTCCAGCATCTTTGCCAAGAAAATACCAAATGGGAAGCCAAATGGACAATGACAATAAAATTAGAAAGTAAGAGCCTGGTGAGGAGGGGGGGGAAAGGATTCATATTATGTATTGGTTCCAAGGCAGAAAAGCAGAAAGAGCTAAGAAATTTGGATTAAGTGACTTGCCCAGGGTCACACAGCTAGGAAGTGTCCAAGGCTACATTTGAACCCAGAGGATCCTGTCTCCAGGCCTAGCACCTATCTACTGTGCCAACTAGCTGCCCATGAGGCTTTTTTTTTTTTAACCCTTATCTTCCGTCTTGGAGTCAATACTGTGGACTGGCTCCAAGGCAGAAGAGTGGTAAGGGCTAGGCAATGAGGGTCAAGTGACTTGCCCAGGGTCACACAGCTGGGAAGTGGCTGAGGTCAGATTTGAACCTGGGACCTCCCATCTCTAGGCCTGACTCTCAATCCACTGAGCCACCCAGCTGCCCCCCATGGGGCTTTTTAAAAAGAATCCATGTTCTTCCTCTTCTGACCTCCCACCCCCATTATAATATAAGTTCTTTAAGGGAAGTGACAAATTGAGAAGACAATGTTTTGAACACTATAGGTGATTCATGTTGAATGAAACAAATATTTTTTTTTTCAGGTCTGTATTTTCTCCCCCCTCCCCACTGAGAAAGCAAGAAAACCCAAACCCTTCCTAAGTCAAGTAAAACAAATCACCCCATTGGCCATGTCCACATTTTACGTGTGTTTATCAAATAATAAAACAATGTTTGATTACTTTTCCCTGCCGGTATTATAGAATAAGGTTTGGAACTCTGAAAGACTGAAAAGTTCTGATCAACCCAGTGACCCATCATCACACAGCAGAGGCTGCCAAGCTCACCATCACGGTTCGGGAGAGTTTGGGAATACAAAGTCAAACAATTTTTTTTCCTTTTAAAAAAACTCTTTACTCTCCATCTCAGAATTGATTCTAAGTATCGGTTCCAAGGCAGAAGAGCAGGAATGGCTAAGGAAATTGGGGTCAAGTGACTTGCCCAGGGTCACATAGCTAGGAAGTGTCTGAGGCCAGATTTGAACCCAGGACTTTCTGTGTCTAGACCTGACACTCTATCCACAGAGCCACCTAACTGCCTCAGCTCAAACTATTAAAAAAAAGATAATTAAGGATAGAATTTGTTTCGTTTATTCAAATCCGGCCTCAGACACTTCCCAGCTGTGTGACCCTGGGCAAGTCACTTGACCCCCATTGCCTACCCTTACCACTCTTCCACCTATAAGTCAAATACACAGAAGTTAAGGGTTTAAAATAAAAAAATAAATAAATAAAAATTAAAAAAAAAGAATTTGTTTCGTTTGAGGATAGGTTTTTAAAAGCTTTTCTTGCCCTCCTCCTGCCTCCTCTCCTGGGGAAAACTTGGCTGGGGCAGGGAAGAGGGCTCTGATCTGCTCCTCCTCATTGCCCAATCCTAACCTGTTTTGTCTCTTTCTTTCCTCAGCCTGCCTGTTCCGGATCAATGGTTTGTCCTTCATTTATCTACTTTTTCTGCTGCTCTTGCCTTGGTTCCTGGGACCCACCAAACACAGCATCCGAGGTAAGGAAAGTGTTGAGCCTCCATTTGGATTGGTTGGGAAATAGCTGGTCAGGGATGGGGGCAGGAGGCGTGTTTTGTACTCCTTGACCCTATATGTTCAGGGTTCGAAGTCTCCTCTAAGACACAGCCATAGAATGTCATGTCCCCTCCTTTGACTACTTCTCCTGGTTTTGAAAGTGGGCAGTGCCAATAGACAACACGGACAGAGAAAAGTCAGTAGCTTATTCCTAGTGGCCATTTTTCCCCCATGAAAGAATCATACTTTAGGAGTAAAACTGAAGAAGAAGAAGAAAACATTTTTAGCCGAGAGAATCAAGGAAGGCTTCTCAGAGGAGTTGCCACCTGGGATGATGAACCTTAAAGGAAGAGAAATATTCTGAGAAGTAGAGCTGAGGAGGGAAGGGAATACTCTCCAGGTATGGAGCATGCCCAGGGGCAGAAATTTTGTGTTGAAGCTTCTGGCCAAGGTGGTCCTAGGCATATTGACTCTGTGGACCTGTAAATGAATCAAAATTGCCAAGTTGGGCATAATCAAGGTCTTTAATCCGGGGTGGGGGTGTTTCATATTCCTCAAACCCATATGTTCAGGGTTCGAGGTTTCCTCTAAGAAACAGCCAGAGAATGCCTCGTCCCCTCCTTTGACTATTTTTGGTGTAATCTGGGAAGCTGCCCAGAACAACAGTCCTGGGACTCCCAATGAACCACCCAAAGTGAGGAATTTACATGGGCAGTAAAAGCATTAACTAAATTCACTGGAGCTTGAATGATAAAGATGTGCCTGACGTTTGGATTGTCCAGTTGTGTTCTGGCTCGGGCGACTGACTGGTACTCAAGGATTTGGTGTTTAGTCTAGGACAAAGGTCCATCTGGGGGATTTTTTTTAAGGGTGAAGCAATAAGGGTTAAATGACTTGAAATCTAAGGTTGGATTTGAATTCACGACCTCCCGTCTCTAGGTATGGCTCTCAATCCACAGCACTACCTAGCTAGCCTGGTCTGGGGGATTCTTGCAAACAAGATTGTCAGCTCCCTCTGACTAGGGAAACAAGACACAATGCAGTCTTCAGGCAATGCCAAGGGAGGTATCTGGTCCCAGCTCATCCTCCATGATGCTAATGGACTAGACCAGTGGATCTCCTGTCCCACTGGAGGGAATTCAAATGTTTTGTTGGCGACCTACAGGAGCAGGTGTGGGCAATGGAAGTCAACAACTGGCCGGCCCCAGAGGAGTCTGCATGAAATAAAGAACCAAGAACTGAGCCTGTTGGAGGATTCTCTATGGAGGATTCATGGACAGACCTGGTTATGGCTGAGAAGGCACAGCTGGCTTGCCAGGTGCAATTGGGAGACTGAGTCTGGAGTCAGGAAGATCTGAATTCAAATCCAACTTCAGACTTGACCCTGGGCAAGTCAATTTAACCTCTGTCTGCCTTAGTTACTTCAACTGTAAAATGAATAGAATAGAAATAATATATAATTAATATACAAATATTATTATTTGGTATTAATATGAAATAATATAAATGAATGCTAATAACAGTGCCTTCCTCCCCGGATTGTTTTGAGGCTCAGATGAGATAATATTTGTAAAAGGGCCTGGCACAAAGCACTCGCTTGATAAACTCTTGTTTCCTTCCTTCCTTCCTTCCTCCCCCCAGCCGCACACCCTGATTAATAAAATCACTGACCTCTTCAAGTATGGAGGAATATGGACAAAGGACTCCTTTGAGTTTCAAGGAGGGAGAAAACCAAAGATACCTGGGGCGGTCAGTGGTTAGACCACATCTGGAGTGTTGGGTCTCGGTCTGAGTGGCCCATTTCAGAGTGTATTGATAAGCTGGAGGACATCCGGTCCGTGGGTGACCAGATTTGAGATAAGGCCCCTTGTGGATTGCTTGAAGCATCCCCTGAGATGTTTAGCATGAAGAAAAGGCTTCCAGGGAGTATCTTCAAGGAATCAGAAGACTGTTGCATGGATGAGTCTTTTTATTCAGCTTATTTAGCCCCTCCAGAGCAGAACAGGGGTGATGAGTAATTGTTAGAAGGAAGCACATTGAGGCTGGACATGAAAGGGGGACAGATGAGTGGAAAGAACGACTCGATTTGGAGGCAGAAAAGCTAGCCTTATTGCTTCTTCATCTCCCAGGGCCTCTGGTTCCTTATCTCTAAAATAAAAGAGTACTTCCAAGTAAGAGTAATAATAACTCACATCGATTAAAGGACCTCAAGGTATGCAGAGCTCTTGACTTGTCTCACTGAGCAGGTCTGGTGACCTCAGCAGCCTACCCTGGCTCCCATAGCTTGTAGGTATCAGAGCTGAAATTTGAACCCAAGACTCCAGACTCCAAGCCTAGTGGTCTCCCCATTCCACTATAGCTGCCTCTAAGAAAGTGGGGCTTGAGGGAACAGCTGGGTGGCTCAGTGGATTGAGAGCTAGGCTCAGAGAGAGGAGGTCTTGTGTTCAAATCTGGCCTCACACTTCGTAGCTGGGTGATCATGGGCAAGTCACTTTACCCCCATTGCCTAGCCCTGACCACTCTTCTACCTTGGAACCAATACACAGTATTGATTCTAAGATGGAAGGAGAAAGAAAGAAAGAAAGAAAGGAAGGAAGGAAGGAAGGAAGGAAGGAAGGAAGGAAGGAAGGAAGGAAGGAAGGAAGGAAGGAAGGAAGGAAGAAGAGAGAGAGGGAGAAAGGAAGGAAGCAAGGAAGGAAGGAAGTGGGGCTTGAGGCAGAATTTGGATAGGCAGTGAAGTCAGGAGATGGCCTGAGAGTGTCAAGTATCTGAAAGAGTGGTTAACAGACTTATGAGAAGATTATGATGGGGGTAGACTCTGGGTGCTAAGAATGGTAGATTTCCTCCCCCCACCCTTTAGAGGATATGATATAAAGAGAGCTTCCCTATGTTGCAACTATACCAGCTTATGCCAGGGAACCACAGCTGGTCCAAGCTGGCTGGCACTGGGCAGGACTGGGGGAACCGCAGCTGGTCCAAGCTGGGCATTTTAGTCCTTTCTCCTTGGGAGCAGTTTCTTCTTTTCCCAGGTCCTCCCCTCCAAGTAGCATGATCACCCTGAAATCGGATCAGCTCCCCAAGGTGGCCTCTGCCTGTAACTAACAGATCCCCAAGTGGGATGGCTACTTATAGGCTCCTCGGCTAAAAGCTCCTTATTTCGTAAATATTTCATGCCCTTTGGTGCCATTTGCAACACATTTCTATCTAATAGACAAAAAACTCACAGGGAAAAAAAGCCCTAAAGCGAATCAAAAACCAGATATCTAGTTAAGAGCCAACTTGGGGAGGGTGAGAGCATCCCAGAATGCACGGAATAGGGGACAAGTGAAGAAGGAGGGACTCTTCCCCACCACCCACTCCTCTCCCTCCTTTCCAGCAGCTGCCGCCACCGAGCTCCATGGGGCCACTGCCCACTGCCGGCTTTTTCCAGCCCGGAGAGGAAAATGTGAGCCCTGGCGGTGCCCATTCCCCTGGAGCATCAGGGAGCAGGTTTATGAGTTACACAGCTGCTGGGGGCTCCCAAAGCAGCATCTGGTGGAAGATTTGACACCAGTTGGTTAATGTCCTCACGGAGTGCTGGCCCCTGGCTCACCTTCTCCCTCTTCCCTGCCTCTCCCAACCTCCCTCGCAGAGGAAACTTCTGAGCAGGCCTCTGCTTGGGGAAGATGGAAACCGGCCTCCTCGCTGGCACAAGGGCTCAAGGCAGGGGGCTGGACTCACTGGATCAGAACCTGCAGGCCACAATAGAGGGCCAGGAAGTTCAGCCCGGGGCTTTGCCAGGGAGGAGTAGGAATGGTGTTTCACTGGTTTCAAGAGGACTCTTAAGCTTTTCCTCAGGAAAGTCCCAGGCACTGGCCCTCTACTTGACCATGGAATTCACTTATCACTTCATCCCCCTCCCCAAAGCCTCTTCCCTGCTCCCTCCCCAGCCAGTGCATTGAGAGCCAGAGGCCAAAGTGCATGGAACAAGAGGGGAGTAGCTGAGCTCATCCAGGACATGGGCTCCAGTTCCCTGCTGATGAGTGAGGTTGATGATTCCTGTTGAGGGGACCCAGAGAGTCACAGGCTCCTAATGCCTAGTTCTGCTCAGCCTTGTCACCTCCTGGGACTTAGTGGGCTGAATTGTCAATGCTTTCCCTGTGGTCTGTAAGTGACTTACCCAGGGTCACCCAACTAGTAAGTATTTGAGGTTGGATTTGAACTCAGATCTTGGTATCTAGCAATGACAAATATTTGCTATGAATTTTTAGCAAAATCTAGTAAAAATTTACTAAATAGATAATAAATATATTTTTTAAACCTGTACCTTCCGTCTTAGAATCAATACTATATATTGGTTTCAAGGAAGAAGAGTGGTGAGGGCTAGGCTTATGTGACTTGCCCAGAGTCACCCATCTAGGAAGTGTCTGAGGCCAGATTTGAATCCAGGACATCCCATCTCTAGCCCTGGTTCTCTGTCTACTGAACCACCTAGCTGCCCCCATAAATAATTTTTAATGAATAGCCCCCATCATAGCAATGGCCCTTCTTATTGGACCATGTGTCCACAGAGACTTGAGGGACATCACCAGTGCTGCTCGCCTCTCAATATCATGACACAGACAAAAGGGCACTGCCATTGGAGTTGGAAAGACCTAGGTTCAAATCCCACCTGAGATATTTCAGGGCCATGTGACCCTGGGAAAGTCACTAAACTTCATGTTTCTTCAGTTTATTCATCTGTAAAATGGAAAGGAAGGAGTGGACTTGAGGATCATTAAGGTCCTTCCAGATCTAAATCTATATTCTCATGATGCTGTGGTCTTTGAATATCAAAATGTAGAAGGGATATTAGAATACAGAATGTCAGGGCAGGGGTCTTGGAACATAGAATGTCAGGGCCAGAAGAGGTTTTGGAATATAAAACAATAGGGCCAGCAAGGTCTTGCAATATAGAATGATAGGGCCAGATGGGATTTTGGAACATAGAACATCAAGACCAGAAGGGATCTTGGAACATAAAACATCAAGATCAGAAGAGATCTTGGAACATAGAACATTAAGATCAGAAGAGATCTTGGAACATAGAACATCAAGATCAGAAGGGATCTTGGAGCATAGAACATCAGGGCCAGAAGAGGTCTTGGAATATAAAACAATAGGGCCAGCAAGGTCTTGCAATGTAGAACATCAGAGCCAGAAAGGGTCTTGGAACATAGAACATCAAGGCTAGATGGGGTCTTGGAAAATAGAACGTCACAGCTGGCAGAAGTCTTGGAATATAGAATGCCATGGCTGGGAGGGACTTTAGACCATAGCAAGTCAGTATCTCCTACCATATTGCCAAGATCCCTGAAATCCCTGTCATCCTTACTTCTTTGGGTTAAGATTTCCATTAAAATGTACTTGTTACCTCCTTTGGGTAGAATGATATTTACCCAGTTAATCTTTACTGGCTTCCTCATCTCTACCAAACCACAAGATTCCTTCACTTGTCTTTGTCCTTCAAGGCTCTCCACCATTTGGCCCTGAGCTACGTTTCCAGTCTTCACGTGGAAGACTTTACTGCCACAGTTCTTGCATCCTTTGCTCCAGCTCTTCCCCCAACATCCTGTGTTTTCCCATATTTCATCTTTCCAGGGCACCCTCCCAACTCTATCTCTCTTTGTCCAATTCTTGGCCATCCTTCAAGGCCCAGCTCAAATGGCAGCTCATCTAGGAAGCCTTCACCAAGTCTAGCCAAACCAAAAATAATTGCTCTCTTCCCTGAGTTCCCACACAGGAAACCTTTAGCCCCTGCCTTCTGAGGGTGGTGTGAGGGTCAAATAAAATGCTATTTGTAAGGTGTTGTCAAGGCTTAAAGTGCTATATAAATGCTAAGTATTGTCATTATTATTACTCAATTCTATTCAACCAGCATTTAATAGTGATTTATTATGTACTAGACACTATAGTGGGGATACAAAGACAAAAAATGCAATCCTCTGGGGCAGCTAGGTAGCATGGCGGATAGAGTGCCAGGCCTAGAGATGAGAGGTCCTAGGTTCAAATGTGACCTTAGACACTTCCTAGTTGTGTGACCCTGGGCAAGTCATTTAACCCCAGTTGATTAACCCTTGTCTCTCTTCTATCTTAGAATTGAAACTAAGAAGGTAATGGGTTTTAAAAAAGCCCACAAAGAACTTATATTCTGCTGGGAGTGGGTGGGGAGAGGAATAAATCTATCCAGAGTAAATACAAAGAGATTTCAGGTGGGGAAGAGCATGGATAGCTGGGAGAAACAGGAAGGGCTTCCTGCAGGAAGTGGCTCCTGAACTGTGCTTTGAAGGATGCTGGGGGTCCTGTATGGTAGTGCCGAGGAGGGAGACTGAGCCAGGCATGGAGGACAGACTGCAAGAAGGAGGAGGTAGGAGGAATGTCATCCATGGGCAATAGCAAGCAAGTCAATTTGGCAGGAACAGAGAGTACATGAGGGGGAGGGCTGTGAAAGAAGGCTGGAAATAAGCTGGAGACAGTTTGAAGGGCTTTCATTGCTCCAGAGAGAAGTTGGCATTTTTTCCTCGAGGCATTAGGGAGCCATTGAACCTTCTTGAGCTGATGACTGATGTGGTTACTCTGATGTTTTTGGAAGATCAATAAACAAGGCAGCATCCCAGAAATGCCGCTGGTGTGGAGGGAAGAATGTCAGCCCCCAGAGCTCTGCTTTCCAATGGAGCAAAATGTCACCTTCGTGTTGCTTGTTTGCTGACCCCAATTCCTTCTGCCCTACTAGGAAATAGTCTGGCAGAATAGAAGTCTTCCTTTTCTCCTCCCCTTATCTCTGCTCTCCCTTACTACTGGTACGGTTCCAAGGCTGCTTGGGTCTTCCCTGTTCCGTGGGGCCAAAGGGCTCAGCAGGGAAAGATGAGGAAGGGGGCCATCCGTTACCTTCCCCCAGACTGGCCTTCAAGGACAATGCTGGGGCATGAATCATCTCCCTTTCTCATTCATTCATTCATTCATTCATTCATTCATTCATTCATTCATTTATTGATGCTGTCCACATATACTATTTTTTTCTTAACCCGCATCTTCTGTCTTAGAATCAATACTAAGTATCAGTTCCAAGGTAGATGAGTGGTAAGAGCTAGGCAATGGGAGTTAAGTGACTTGCCCAGGGTCACCCAACTAGGATGTGTCTGAGGCCAGATTTGAACCCAGGATCTCCAGTTTCCAGGCCTGCTACCTTGCTGCCCCAAGGGTCACTGCATTGTGAAGACCCCAGACTGTCCACACTCACTCATCTCTAGGCTTTGCTCCTGACCCTTCCCTCTTTCATGTGCTGTCTTCCCCCATTAGAATGTAAGCTTCTCGAGGGCAAGGAGTCTCCTATTTTCTTGGCTTTGTCCCCAGTCCTTAGCACCTATGCCCTCCCTGTCTGGAGTAACCAGGGACACCTTCGAGATCACCTCGTTTAGTCCCCTCGTTGTATAGAGGCAGAAACGGAGGCTGGACTTGGCTCATCGGAGGCAGGCTCAGCCCCTGCCCTCCGCCTCCCAGCTCCATCGCTCCCTTTCGTGAGGGTTTTGCCTCCTGAGAATGACATGACGGATAGCTTCTCCTGTGAATCTTCATTCTCCGCCCCTGGCAAACTTTCAGAGCAGAAAGAGAAGAATGAAAAGGAAGGGCTGGGACTGGGAAAGAGATCAGTGAACAAAGGCTGAAGGGAGGATGCAAGCCCAGGAGGACTCTGGGCTGACCTTCTCCATCCATCGCCTTCTCTCTCCCCTCCTGGTGACAAAGGAGTGTTTGTGAGCTCAGCCTGCAGGCTGAGGGTGAGTCACTGGGCAGGGCTGAGGATCTCTGAAGCCCCTGGCTCTGGGGTCCGGCCCTTTCCCACATACCTGGCCTGGCTCCCTCAGAGGGGTGGGTTCCCCTGGGCCTAGCACAGACCCAGCTTGACACCCACCTGCCATTGGAGGATGGAATCTGGGGAAGAGGGCTTGATGGGGTTGTTCAGTGGTGAGAGCTCTCTACCCACTGCCCCACTGATTTTCCCTCGAACTATACTGAGAATCACAGATTCATGGACTGTGAGAGCTGAGAGGAAGTTTAGATTGTTCTCATCTACCTCCTTCATTTTGCAGATGAGGAATCTGGGGCCAAGAAGATTAAGCAATTTGTCTGGGCTTGTATACATAAGTTCTGAACTGGTATTTGAACCTGCACTCTATCAGTTCCACATTGGGCCTTCTTTTCTGTCCCTTGTTTCTTTTATCTGTAAAGTGGTTAACATCTTCTGGTGGAAAAGCCCTGGCCCTATTCCCTGCAAGTGTCTAATTAAGTGGTAATTTATTGGGGCAGCGAGGTGGCTCAGTGGACAGAGTGAGTGCCCAGCGTGGAGATGGGAGATCCTGGGTTCATATCTGGCCTCAGACACTTCCTAGCTGGCCTCGGACATTTATCCCTGATTGTCTAGCCCTACCTTCTCTTTCCCCTTAGAATTATTGATTCTGAGACAGAAAGTAAGAGTTTAAAAAAAAAAAAAAAAGGTAATTTATTGAGCACCAAAGCTTCCCAGGCCTCAGTTTTCTCATTTGTATAATGATGGGGTAGATGTGATATTCTGGCAAATATTTCCCACTCTGAAGCCTTAGAGCCTGGACAATAGAGTCTTCAGTCACTCATATTGTCTATTCTCTAGTTCCAAGGGCTGATCAGTCCATTAAGGATGCCTCTGTTTCTTTCTCTTCATTCCCTCTGCTCAACTCAGGGTGCTGGGAGTCAGGAGGAAGGGGACCATGTGCCAGGCTCCCATGGCAGTGCTGCTAGGGGAATAGCAGAGGGATTGTGGGTCAGGTTTGAAAGAAGAGGTCTGTTAGTGTTATCTTGGAGTTTTTGAACCTTAGAAGTTACTTCCCCTGAGGGTCCTGGATCCTTGAAATCTGATTTTTTTTTCAGCCATGTCTGACTCTTTTTTTTTTTTTAAACCCTTAATTTCTGTGTATTGGCTCCTTGGTGGAAGAGTGGTAAGGGTGGGCAATATGGGTCAAGTGACTTGACCAGGGTCACACAGCTGGGAAGTGTCTGAGGCTGGATTTGAACCTAGGACCTCCTGTCTCTAGGCCTGACTCTCAATCCACTGAACTACCCAGCTGCCCATATCTGACTCTTTTTGACCTTCTTTGGGGTTTTCTTGGCAAAGATACTGGAGTGGTTTGCCATTTCCTCCTCTAGTTCATTTGACAGATGAGGAAACTGAGGCAAACAGGGTCAGCTAGGAAGTGCCTGAGCCTAGATTTGAACTTGGGAAGATGAGTCTTCCTGACTCTAGGTCCAGTACTCTATCCACTGCATCACCTTATCATTTGCCAAAATGGTTTAGAGACTCTTATCATCTCTCACCTACACTAGAGCAGGAATAGCGTCCTTGCCTCACGCTCCCTCCTCTGTTTCCAATCCATCCTCCACAGAGCTGCCAAAGTGATATCTCTTCAGCCCAGGTCTGACCATGTAATTTCTCCCCTCAGATACTCTGGGGGTTCTTTGCCTCTTGGATCAAACAGAAACTCTTTAGTTGGCGTATAAAACCCTTTTCCATCTGGCTCCTACCTGCCTTTGGGGTTTATTACAAATGATTCTTCTTCATGCTGTCTGCATTCCAGCCAGATGGGCCTGTCTGCTATTTCTCTTATATCTCCTGCCTCTCTTCCTTTACACAGGCTTTCCCCCATACCTGGAATGCCCTTTCTCCTCCCCATCGTCTCTTAGAATCCTCTGTTGTTCGATGTTCAGTCATTTCAGTCACATGACTCTTCATGACCCCATTTGGGATTTTCTTGGCAAAGATACTGGGGTGGTTTGTCATTTCCTTCTCTGGCCCATTTTAGAGAAGAGAAAACTGAGGCAGGTAAGGTTAAGTGGCATGTCTGGGGCCACACAGTTGCTTAGTGCTGACTCTTCATGACCCCATTTAGGATTTTCTTGGCAAAGATACTGGAGTGGTTTGCCATTTCCCTTTCCAACTTATTTTCAGATGAGGAAACTGAGGCAAACAGGGTGAAGTGAATTGCCCAGGATCACCCAGCTAACAAGTGTCTGAGGCGAGATTTGAACTCTGGAAAATGATACCTCTTGACTTCAGACCTGGCATTCTGTCTGCTTTGCCTACCTGTCTAGCTGCCCAAACCCTTAGCTTCCTTCAGAGCTTCCTTCAAAGCTCAGTTCATGTCCCCCCTTCTATATGAGTCCATTGCTGTGTCCCCCATCGCCCAAATCAATTTGTCTTTGTATGGTCATTTCCCCAATAGAACATATAGCTCTGCCACCAACAAATAGCATTTTCCCATTTCAGCTTCTCTTCTCTATTCTCTTGTGAAGGGGAAGCTCCAAGGGAAATGACCAAGACTGGAAACATTTAAAGTTAGTGGGACCCTTGGCCAAACTGATTTAAGCAGATGGCATCTGCCAAGCATATAAATGTTGGTTGTTATTTAGCAATTATTATTAGGGATTCCAGTTCCTGGCACACAGCAGAAATTTAACATAGTGGTACTTGGCACATAGTAAATATTAAGCAAGTTTGTGGAATCCAATTCTAGTAGTAGTTTAGTTTAGAGGGGTAGGTAGGTGGCTAAGTGGATAGAGAAGCCAAACCTGAAGATGGGAGGTCCTGGGTTCAAATCTTGTCTCAGATACTTTCTGGCTGTGTGACCCTGGGCAAGTCACTTGACCTCTACCTAGCCTAGCCCTTCCTGCTCTTCTGTCTTGGAACTCATACTTAAGATAGATTCTAAGGTAGAAAATAAGGGTTTAAAAAAAACACAAAAAAGAAGTTTAGTTTAGAGCTAGACTGGGGAGAGCCTCGACTGGCAGGCTAAAAGGTCTATCTGGTCTTGATTCAGTCAACAGCTTCTGAACATTTCAGAGTAGCAGAAGGATGGGATCAGAGCAGAGTCACACCCGAGTGAAGACAAATCTGGCAGCATGTGTAGACTAGGATGGACTGGTAAGGGGGAGAGACTGGAGTTGGAGGGGGCAGTCAGGAGCTGCTGAAACTGTCCAGACATGAGGTAATAAGAGCCAGAGCGAGGGTGGTGGCAGAACTAGGGAATGGAAAGGCAGAGATGGATTCACAAGAGGCCAAGCAGGAAGAATTGATAGAACTTGGCGACTGAGCGTGGCAAAGGGATGATGCCAAAATGACACCAGAGTTGTAAGCCTGAGTGATTGGGAGAAGGGAGTGACCTCACCAACTATAGGAAAGACAGAAGCAAGATGATTTCAGGGGCCAGGTTGGGCATGGCTATCTGAGATGACAAGTTCCATTTTAAACTTGCCAGATTCTCTACTTCCTAAATGGAGAAATGTCCCCATTTCTACCTGCCTCCCAGGACCCTGGAAAGGTCTAATAAAAATGACTTGCATTTCTCTTGCACTCTGAGGTCATCTTCTTGAGTTCAAATCTGACTCAGGCACTTACTAGCCGAATGATCCTGGGCAAGTCACTTTATCCTGTTTGCTTCAGTTTCCTCATCTGTCAAATGAACTAAAAAAGGAAATGGCAAACCACTCCAGTATCTTTGTCAAGAACACTTCAAATGAGATCATGGAGAATTGGACACAACTGAAAATGACTGAATTTCTACACTGATCATGTAAAAAATGTACATCTCATTTTGCATATTTAGTCCCTTATACAGCATTCTTGATCATCCACACTTCTGGAATCCCAATTGATCATTGTGTTCATTGAAGTTCTTAAAACTTTGAGACTTGTTTATTTCTCACAGTATTGTGGTTATGGTTCTCCTGATTCTGTGAGACTCTGCATCAGTTCAGAGAAGTCTTCCCAAGTTTCTCTGAAACTTTTTCATTTCATACAAATAGAAACCATAGATCAGTCGATTCAATTCAACCATTTATTAAGCATTTTTGTATGCAAAGCCTTGTGTTAGGTGCCAGGATATGAGGGTATGTCATAGACCCTGCTCTCAAGGAGGTTCTAGTCCAGCAAAACTCTTGAGTTTTTCCTTACATCCAACAGGTAACCTGTCTCTCTTTAACTCCTACTTGTTAGTGCTGGTTCCACCTTTGGACCAAGTAGAACAAGTCATGGTAAAAGTTTCCATTATAATCCATGCATTTTTCTGCATCTAAACACTTTGCTCTGAGAAGAGATCCTAGTTTTCACCAGATTGCCAAAGGGGTCCATGATACAAAGTTAGAAACCCTAGATCTTCTAGGATAGATAAAAGATTTACAGGGAACAAGGAAAGCAAGGATGGGTTGTGGTGGGATCCAGGCAAAGTGAGAAATTTAAGAAGGAAAGCTAGCTCACTTTTAGGTAGGAGAGTCATCATCATGAAGGGATGGTGCTTGATTTGGGTCTCAAAGGAAGGAAGGATAGCTTGCATCACAGGATTTAAAAGTTGGAAGAGACCCTTGAAGGCATCAAGGCTGGGATTCCCCTTTGTAATAGCCTTTACAAGTAGTCATCCAGGCTACTTTGAAGACCTTCCATGATGGGTGACCCATTACTTCCACCAAGAGTTCATTCTACTTTGGGACAGCTCCAGTTGATAGGCCATTTTTTCCAATATCCAGCAGAAATCTACCTCTTTGCAACTCCTCCCTGTGGATTCTAGTTCTGCCCTCTGACTGAGAAAAACCCATGCCCATCATTCAAATACTTGAAGGCAGCTCCCATGTCCCCTCCTAATTCTTTTTCCAGGCAGAAGGTCCTCGGTTGCTTCAGTCATTCCTTACATGGCATTTCGACATCCCAGCATCCTCTTCTGGCTGTGTTCTAATTTGTCCAAGACTTTCACAAAATATAGCTCCCAGAACAGCACACAATATTCCAAATGTGATCTTAACAGGGCAGAGGACAGTGTAACTATCCAGGCTGCACTCTACCATGCTCTCTTCATCCTGGAAGCTCACTCAAAACCTAGAATTCACACAGTGGGGGTATCCTCCACCCTGACAGCTTCTCCCTGGGATTGGATGGTTCCTCCCAGAACCTCCATCTGCATTAGCATATGCCCAGGACAACTATGTCTCATTCTTCTCTAAGGCTGTTCCATCCCCTTAAGCTGAGTACTTTTGTTCCTATTTCCCTTCTCAGCTTTGTAAGCATCTTGAGGGTAGGGACTCATATTCTTCTACATGCATTTGCATACAGTAAGCACTTAATAAGGACCTATTGACTATTGTTATGTTCATATCCTGGGAAATGATGGATGCCACCTGAATGACAGGGAAGGTAGTTGAAAGACATGGAATGTTCCAGGTGAGCCACAGGCAAAGTTCAGTTGGCTTGGCAGTATAAATAACCCTGACAGCCACTTGGAAGGGGTCTTTTGGTCTTGGGTCTTTGGGCTCTTTAGGTCTTTAGATCTCTTGGTCTTTCTAGCTCTTTAGGTCTCTAGGTCTCTGGGTGGTGAAGGGAGGCTGAGAGGTCTGTGAAGAAGAGGGTAGGAAGAATCTGAATATTTCCTGAAGACTGTGAGAGCTAGTGCATCACCAAACACTGACAGTGAGAAAGCCAAGAGAATAAGGTCAGCAACACAGCTGCATCAATAGCAGTCCCTATTCTCTGGCTTGGCTGTGGCCAGGCTGGGCCAGGGGTGTAGTGGATATATAATAATATAATAAATATTATTTATATATATATATATATAAAACATTACTTATGTATATATATATAATATAATAAATAAGGCTCCAGCTTCTACTAGATCAATAGCCTCCAGGACTGATTGTCAACTAGTTATAGATATTAGGTTGATAGGGTCTCCAATCCCCAATCCTTGTCCTGTTTATCCTTTCCCTGATTGTAGATAAAGAGAGTTTAACAAGTACCTTCCTGAGTGGTCTTTATATCACAACCTTTGGGGAGGGAGTCAACGAAGTCATATATCAAATGTGATCCAAGGCAAATCAAAGCCCTATAATAATTTATCCAACCCCAGGTTGGACCTGAAAGGGTTACCCATCCACCTAACCTTTCAGGGTCCTCCCTGGGCAACTGTTAGAGAAAAGAGGAAATTATAAGAACTATCAAGGGTGATCAGGGTTGGTGTTCCTCCATCATCTGCAACTAGGGAGAATACATAGATACATTCACATCACTGTATTTCTATATCTCCCTAGGCCCTTTTTGTTTATAACACTATCGTCTCTCTCATTCTGGATTCTGTAGCTCCTTTTAACTTGGATGCCTCTCTAGTGACTCCCAATGTAGCGCCAAGCCCAGTGCATGATTTGCCCAAGCTCACACAGTGAGTCACTGGTACTGTTACCACTAATTGGGGAATCTGGGTGCCAATCTTTTGTGCAAAATTTATAGATCAGAAAACTTGACTCTCATGGTTCTAATCATTAGCTACAAAGCCATTGCTTATCCCATTGATGAAAGATAGTTAATTCAGAGATGAAAGGTATCTTAAAGTTCAGTGGCAAACCCCCTTATTTTCCAGATAAGAAAATGAGTCCTAGAGAAATGAATGGACTTGATTGAGGTTACATAAAGTAAATGGGAGAGCTAGGATTTTCCTCCAGTAATATTTTATTGTGTTTTTCACAATTAGACCTAGAGCCAATTTTTAACATTTGTTTTCTGACATCTTAGAATCCAAATTCTCTCCTTCATTCCCTTCTTTCAGACTCTTTGAGGCAGTATGCAATTTGATAAAAGTTATCCATGTTCTATCATATGTAAAAAATATTTCCATATTCTTCATGCTGTGTAAGAAGATATATCACAGATACAAGAAAAAAATTCCTGAAGGAAAAATAGTAAAAAAAATGGTCTGCTTCTATCTGTGTTCAGATTCCATCAATTCTTTCTCTAGAGGTGGATGGCACTTTTTATCCTGAGTCCCTCAGAGTTGTCTTGGATCATTGCATTGCTGAGAGTAGCTAGATCATTCATAGTTGATCATCGTATATTATTGCTGTTACTATGTTTTACTATGTTCTGGTTCTGCTCACTTCACTTTGCATCAGTTCATATAAGTTTTTCCAGGTTTTTCTGAAAGCATCCTGCTGATAATTCTTACAGCAAAAGAGCATCCATTACACTCAGACACCACCTTGTTCAGCCATTCCCCAATTGATGGGCATCCCCTCAGTCTCTAATTCTTTGCCACCACAAAAAAAAAGGCTGCTTTAAATATTTTTGTACAGTTAGGTCCTTTTCTCTTTTCTTTTTTAAAACTACAACCTTCTATCTTGGAATCAATACTACATATTGGTTCTAAGGCAGAAGAATGATAATATGGGAATTAAATTACTTGACCAAAGTCACATAGCTAGAAAGTGTCTGAGATCAGATTAGAACCTAGGACCTCCTGTCTCCAGACCTGGGTCTCAATCCATTGATCTACCTAGCTGCCCCTCTCTTTCCCTTTTTCTTTGATCTCTTTGGGATACAGACTCTATTGTTGGTTCAGAGGGTATGTACAGTTTTAAAGCCCTTTGGTGTGGCTCCAATTTGGTGTCCTCTACTGCTAAATCTAGTATTCTTCCCATTGTGTCATGGCCCATTTACTGGTGACTCGGGTTTTCCAAACCACCCTGGGTGCAGGGTGCAGGGTCCTACCTACCCTGGACTTTCCTAAAGGAAGCATAAACCCTTTCTGTCTGTCCCCTTCCTCCCATTTCAGTCTCTCTTGCCCTGGGTTAGGCTACTCTAGACTTGCTTCTTCTTTACCTGGGTCTCTTTTTCCTGCATCCATCTCATGCTTTGATGTGCAAATGATGTGTCTCAATCCTAACCTCTGACAGCTTGGCTTCTTCTCAAGTTTTTTCTTACAGGTTTTTCCTGTTTAGATGGAGTCTCTATGACCTCTCCTACTTTGGGTGCTCTTCCCTCCTGCCTGGGTGTTTTGCTCTGGGCCTTGGCCAGAGCTGGGAGAACCAACCTCTCTGACATAGCCCCCTGCAATGGCTGCTTCACTTGGGCCTCAGGCCATTCCTTGAGGCTGCCTTAATGTATTCTGGTGAGCCTAAGGCATGAGGAGGAGGGGAGAAAAGGGGGAATATTAGATTATGAGTTCAAATCCCAGTTCTCCTGTTTACTCTGTGTAACTTGGATCAAGGCTCTTTATTTGGGACTAGAACAAAGACTTTTAAGCCTTTCTGTGGCATGGAAACCTGGAAAAGCCTCTAGATTCCTTTTCAGAGTCATACGAATTTACCCTAGATTATAAAAGGAAGCCAATCATGTTGAAATATGTTATCAAAATAGTTTATATATATTATCATATATGATATATAGTATATATGTATTATATATGTTATCAAAATATTTTTTAAAATAACCTCATGGCAGGTAGCTAGGTGGCTCAGTAGATAGAAAGCCAGACATAGAGATGGGAGATCTTGGGTTCAAATCTGGCTTTTAACACCTCTTAGCTGTAGAATCCTGAGCAAGTCACTTGACCCCCATGGCCTAGCCCTTACTACTCTACCACCTTGGAACTCACACATAATATTGATTCTATGACAGAAGGTAAGGGTTATAAAAAAAAGTTTATAGCCCCCCAGATTAAGAACCAACGGACTGATCCAAGTGTGTCACAGTTTGTGTATATAGTTCATCTGTACTGTCCCCCATCCACTTCTTGGCTCCCTCCCTCTGTTGAACCATAAACTCCTTGAAGAGATAAACTTAGTTGTTTTTCCTCTCTGTAGCTCCAGCTCCCTGCCTCCCCCAATACAGGTAGTCCTACTCTATTGACCCCTCACAGTGTAGAGGTGACCCTGAATTTTTTAATAAATATTTGTTGAATGAATGAATGAATAGGAAAGGGCAGAAAGGAAAGGGAAGAGAGAAAGGGATGTTAATTATGGGAATGACTGAGATAGTGGCCTGCCTCTCACTTCTAGACTCACTGTTGTTAACTTAGAGCCACTATGACCTCTTGAGGCAGCAACTTTCTCAGCAAGGGGGATAGGATCTTCTTAAACATGCTGAACACTACTGAAATGTTAGTGACCTATGGAGTCATTTCCTCAGCAAGGCTGGAGGCAGGGTTGAGGTGGGACCTGTTGGAAGAGGAGAGAAGGAACCCAGGTTCCTGAAGGGCAGGACCCTGTTGGGCCTGGACTCACTAGAGGGCCAAAATCAGGGGGCAGGGCCTTAGTTATAGAATTTCTATAAAAATAGATTGTTTTGCATCAGCTAGATTTTCCCCTGTATCCTTCCTCTCTCCTTAACCCATTTTTTAGAAGGGAAGGAGGGAGGGAGGGAGGGAAGGAGGGAGAGAGAGAGAAAAGAAGGAAGGAAGGAAGGAAGGAAGGAAGGAAGGAAGGAAGGAAGGAAGGAAGGAAGGAAGGAAGGAAGATGAAATTTTCAACAAAACCAATTAGGACATTGAAAAGACTTGATGTTATATACAATGTTCCATACCCATGGACCTCTGGACCTCTACCTCTGCAGGGGAGAGTGATGGGGAAAGAATATTCCTATGTTTCTTTTGTGGGGTGGGGAGTACCAGTCTTGTTCTCTGTAATTCTTTACTGTAGAATGTTAGAACTAAAAGAGATTTTTCTAGTTGAACCTCGCCATTTTATAGATGAGCAAACTGAGGCCCAAAGTGTCTGAACCTAGATGAAATTCCAGATCTTTTGACTCCCAAGATCCAATGCCTTTTCCACTGTATCATAATTCCCTGGTAGGAAGTGGGAAGAAATGAGCTCCTGCATCTGTTAAAATTCCATTCCCAGCTCTAGATCTGAGAGCCTATCATCCCCCTTATATCTCTGGCTTCCTTGTTGGCCCCACAGCCCTGCCTGTAATCTCCAGGCTTTCCCTCTCTTTCTTTCATCCCCCTTCTCCAGTGACATGCACACCACCCCCTCTGGCTGACTCTCCTTCACCTCCTGTTTCTTTCCCTCTCTCTGCTCCAAGTCCGGGCCACAGCCAGGAGCAAATAGTTCTAAATGTTCCGGGTGCCTTTGCCATCCCTCCTCCAGCCTGCCTTCTTTCCCACACTGCTCCTCATTCCTTCCAGGAGCTCCACCCTGCTTCTCCCTGATGCCCTCCTCTACTGCTGAGTTGGAAAAAGACCTCAGAGGCCACCTTGTTCCACTTCTCCTAAACCCTAGTTCACAGTTTGTTGGTGATATGGACTGACCATCTGGTGTCTGCTCTCCTAGGAAAACCTGGGAATACTTCCTTACTTCCAGGGTTTAAGGGGATAGGGAAGAAGAGGAGAAAGTAACAGAGTCATAGTACCCATCGGCAAGGGCCTTACAACATACTCGGGGTGCCACTCACCCACACACGTACATGTGGGAAAAAATGAGCAATGCGTTACCAGTTTCCTATACTGATGTCTCTTTGTAATGTGGACTCAGCTGGAGTTCTTGGGGCTTGGAAGGGCAACGGCTTTGGTGGATCCTGTCAAGTTTAGAAAGGTCTGTAGGAATGTTGGCACATGACTCCATGAATTAGGAGTCATGAGATTTGGGTTCAAATCTTCTCAATACCATTTAACACCTGTATGACCTTGGATCATAGATTTTAGTCTGGAGATGGGAGGGACCAATAGTGTTCACTTCAGTCAATTTACAGATGAAGAAACTAAGGCTTAAAGGGATTAAGTGATTTGTTTAAGATCAGATGCAGCTAATAAATGCTTGAAGTGGGATTTGAACCCAAGACTTCCTGACTCCTGGTCCACGCCTCATCTGCTCTACCATCTTGGAAGGTAGTTTACTCATCTGTCAAAGGAAAGATTGCATTAGAAGGCTCTCTGGTCTCTTTCAGTCTATGAACCAAAGTTCAGACCCAATGAGAGACTTTGTGTCTTGCCAGCTAAGTCTGGTGATGGAGAGGACAAGAAAGACCTCTTGCAGAGGATGGGGTTTGAGCTGTCTTGAAGGAAGCCAGGAAGTAAAGGTGAGGAGTAAAAATGTTTCTAGCCTGGGAGACAGTCAACAAGAAGGCACAGAGTGTGAGAGGAATAACAAGTAGTGTTCAGAAGGGATGAAAGTATAAGAAGCCTGGAAATACAGGAAGGAGCCAGCTTCTTTGAGAATTCATGAGTCCCCTTTGTACCATCTCCATGGATGTTCTACTCCCTGATGTTGTACCTATGGGAGAGTGGGAATTTCCCATCAACCCCCTCTCAAGGGAGAAGGGAAGAAGACTGGACGATTAGAAGGATGCTTCTTCCTCATCCCTGAAGCATGAGCTACGCAGGCTCACTTCCCCAGAGTCTTCAGTTTGTCTTAGATGAGTCTGGATATGACCTATCTGATAGGCTGACCCAGTACCCGCTTCTTTAAGGCCAGGGTGGAAAGAGTTTGGCTTTTAGAACCCTTTGCTACCTAGTCCTTTCCTAGCTTCCCAGTTTCCTTACACTTGAATTCCCTTCACAAACTATGAGTTCTTACTGTTCCTTGAACTCAGTCCTCCATCTCCTGACTTCCATGCCTGGCACTTCTTCATCACATCTCTTGAACAGGCCTCCTCTCCTCTGACATGGCCACCCCCTGGTATAGACGCCCCCCAATACATCATGCCTGGACTATTGCGATAGCTCCTGGGGGGTCTGCCTGCCTCACATTTCTCCCCACTCCAGTCCGTCCTCCATTCAGCCTCTAAAGGGATTTTCCTAAAACAGCTCCGATCATGTCATCCCTGACTCAATAAACTCGTTGGTGATTGTGTAGGGTGGAGCAGCGGTGAATCAGGGGACAGGCTAGGTCTTAGCTGCTTCCTCTGGGGGCTTCCACCTTTCCGAGGTCTGAGGAGACTGCAGAGTGAGCCCTCTCTGATGTCATGGCGGCAGACTCTGCCAGGGCTCACGCCTGGGGCATATGGGCTCAACAAAGGCTGCCAGCAGATGGGAAGGACATTGATGCTCCTGCTAGAATATCTGTGGGAGAAGAGGGAAGCTGGGTAGGTCCCTGTTTCCTTTAACACAGGATCCGAAGTTGAAAATGGAAAAAATAAAAAGGCCATGAACCCATGCAGTCACCCCTTTCCTAGAACCTTTACTTGCCCAGGAATGTGTGTGTGTCCATTCTGCAGAGAGATAAACTGAGACACAGAGTGACAAGTGGCCATCCCAAGGCAGTGAGGCCTTGAATTTCTAACTGTGCCTCCCACACAACTCTTTCAGCCGACTCAAGGACGTTGCCAGCCGACTTGGGCCTCCTCGCTGCCTTTTCTGGCTGATTCTTGTGGTTTGGGCTGGGAGCATCTTCCCGCGCTGCCTCTTTGAGACGGATGGGAAGAAAGAGGAGAAGGCTGCAATCCAGGCACATGTAGGCTGGGCATCATTCCAGCTGTCCCAGTGGGAAGGGCCTAACTGGTGCCTGCAAACCCCTGGGAGTGGGTAGGAGACTGCACGCGCCTTTGTGTGGCACAGATATAGAAAGCCCAGGCTTCCTCGTGCCAAACACAACACTTGAGAGACATGGAGGGAGCCCGAGAGAAAAGCAGACGGAGGGCCTTGTCTAGAGGCTTTGCACTGAGCACGCCAAGCTTCCCCCGGTCTCCTGAGGGCCTTTCTTGGGCCTCTGGGCTTCCAGGCTGGCACACTTTGAATGGAGCTTTGGGAAGGGCAGACCGGTGGCCTCCTGCTCACTTGCTGAATTCAATCTAATAAGTGCCCACTGTGCCAGACACGGTGCCAAGTGGGTACATAGATGTAAGAAAAGGCTCGCCCCTGCCCATAAGGAACTTATTCTCTGGAATATAATATGAGTCAATATGAGTTAATTTAGGAAGAGAGAGAACATTCCAAATGCAGGGATCAGGGAAGGCTTCATCAAAGTTGGGAGACCTGAACTGAGCCTTGAAGAACGTCTTTTCCTTGAAGGAGTCAGAAATAAGGAAGGGGACATTAGTGTCAGGCCTGGAGTCAGGAAGACTCGTCCTGTTTGCCTCAGTTTCCTCATCTGTAAGATGAACTGGAGAAAGAAATGGCAAACTCCAGTTTCTTTGCCAAGAAAACCCAAAATGGGGGGCACAAAGAGTTAGACACGACTGACGCTACTGAACAAAAACAGTAATGGCTCGAGCAGATCTGCCAAGGCAGAAGATGGAATGCTGAGTTTGGGGACAAGCTGCTTGTCTTGTATGACTGAAAAGGAAGGCATGTGAAGAAGAAGAACATACCCTAAGGCTGAAGAGGTGGGTTGGAGCCAGATTGTGGAAGGTATTAAATGCCAGCTGGAGAAACTTGTATTTTGTCCCAGAAGCAACGGGAAATTCCTTTTGTGAATTGGGAGGTGACATGTTCAGGCCCGTGTTTTAAGGAATCTGATGATCGGAGAGGTAAGAGATGAAAAGAATGGAGACAAATTGGGAAACAATAAGGGTCCTGGTGAGAAGTGATATGGAGCTGAACTAGGATGGTGGCTGAAGAATGGAGAGAAAGGATAGACACGAAAGAAAACATGGCAGCAGAGCTGACAGAACCAGGTTACTGATGGGATGGGGCAAGGGAAGAGAAAGAATGAAAAGTTTAATATGGTTTAGAAGTTGTGGTGTCTAAGAGAAAAAGAAATTTGAAAAAGGGAAGTTTAAGGCAGCTAAGTGACACAGTGGATAGAGGAGCTGGATTCAAACATGGCCTCAGACACTTCCTAGCTGTGTGACCCTGGGTAAGTCATGTAATAACAATTGCCTGGCCCTTACTGCTCTTCTGCCTTGGAACCAATACATAGGATTGATCTAAGAAGGCAAGGGGAAAAGAAAGAAGGAAGGAAAGGAAGGAAGGAAGGAAGGAAGGAAGGAAGGAAGGAAGGAAGGAAGAAAGAGAAAATAAAGGAAGAGGAAGGGAGGAAGAGAAAACAAAAGCAAGAAAATGAGAGAGACATAATGAGGATTTACATGAAGTGACACAAAGTGCAATGAGTAGAACCAGAACACTGTACAAGCAACAGCAATATTATATGATGATCAACTGGGAATGACTTAGCTATTCTCAGTAATACAATGATCCAAGACAAACCCAAAGTACTCATGATGGAAAATGCTATCTACCTCTGGAAAAAGAACCGATGGAGTCTGAATGCAAGTTGAAGCTTTTTTTTTTACTTTATTATTGGGGTTTTTTTTGTCTGCATTTTCTTTTGCAATGTGGCTAATATGGAAATGTTTCATGTGACTGCACATGTATAATCAATATAAAATTGCTGGTCTACTCAAGGAGTGGAGAGGGGAGGAAGGGAGAGGATTTTGAACTCAAAGTTATTTTTTAAATGTTAAACATTTTTGGTTTGCATGTAATTGAGAAAAAATAAAAGTTAAAAAAAAAGATAAGTTCAGTTTTGGACATGCTGAACTTGAGCTGCTGATGGGAGATGTCAAGGAGGAGATGTCTGGGAGACAATTGGTGACTTGGGACTGGAGCTCAAGAGAGAAATGAGGGCCATGGAATTGGGACATCATTTGCACAGAGATGGTAGTTAAGCCCAGGGACTCAATGCATGAGATCACTAAGAGAAGAGATTTCTGAAGGGAAAAAAGAAGATTCAGGACAAAATCTTGGGGACATCCATGCTTAAGAGGTAGAAGATGGGTCATGTTCCAGCAAAGGACACTAGAAAAGAATGGTCAGAGAGGTTGGAATAATGGGAGCAATGTTGTGGGGACTAAGAGAGGAGGTGATTATTCTTTCGTTAATTCATGTATGTCCAGGAAGAACAGGTAGTTAACAGTTATCACATCATCATCATCAATAGATAAAGGGAAGTCAAAGAGGATGAGAACTCAGTAAATATTGGATTTCACCAAATCTCACAGTTGGAAGAGTCTTATGATTCAACACATACCTGAATTAGAATCCTCTCCAAAACATAGCCAACAACAAGCTTTTGCTTCAAGAGGAGAGACCACCATCTCCCAAGACAGCCTTTTCCACTCCCTTCCTTTACTTTCTGTCTTAGCAACAATTCTAAGACAGAAGGTCAAGGGCTAGGCAAATGGGGTTAAGCAACTTGCCCAGGGTCACATAACTAGGAAATATCTGAGGTCACATTTGAACCCAGGACTTCCTGTCTTGAGGTCTGGCTCTCTATCCACTCTTCCACCTAGCTGCCCTCCATTTCCCTTTCAAACAGCTCTAATTTTTAGGCTACTTTTGTTGTTGTTTAGTCATTTTTTTCAAGTGTGTTTGACTCTTCAACATCCCATTTGGTGTTTTCTTGGCAAAGATACTGGAGTAGTTTGCCATTTCTTTCCCCGATTCATTTGACAGATAAGGAAACTGAGGCAAACAGTATGACGTGACTTGGCCTACATCACATAGCCAAGTGTCACTGATAACCTTTTTTGTTTTTTAATAATACTTAAAAATAATTTTAAACTAATTTTTTCAATCAACAAAAATCCATTTTTCCCTATTTTCCAATTAAAAAAGAAACAGAAAAACAAACCCCTGGTAACAAATATGCACAACCGAGTGAAAGCAATTTCCTCATTGGTCATGCCCAAGAAATAGATGTGTTGATCCACTCTCTGAGTCATTGGTAACCTTTGAGAGAATGTTTCAGAAGAGTTGTGGGGTCTGAAGCCAGATGGAGATGCTGAGATGTGAGAAAGTGGAGGCCCTGGATGAAGGCAGCTCTTTCTAGGAGTTTGGCCGGGAAATGGAAGAAAGTACAGGACAGTCATTTAAGGGTGTGACAGGTTCTAATGAAGGTTTTAAAGGATGAGTTAGACCTGTGGCGAGCTCGCCTGCCCCTTCCCCTGAGTGTGGGCGCCAAAAAAGAGAATCAGAGTTGAGCTCAAAAGAGACCATGGAGCCCAATCCCTTCATTTTGCAGGTGAAGAAGCCAGGAAGGGGAAGAGACATCCATCGGTCAAACCTCAAGGACAAGAAAGGGTCAGGATTTTCTGACTCAAATCCAGTGCTTTTCCCATCCGAGCCCACTGCCTTTCTAGTGTCCTCCAGGATGCTTGGCTTAGTTGTCTCCCCAGTTGTTATCCAAAACAATCCTCAGTTTTCCCAATATCCTAGAATGTACTTAAGTCCTTAGAAAGGACACCAGATTTAGAATCAAACATTTTGGGGTTCATCCTGGGTTCTGCTGCTTATGGTGAGATCTTGAGCAAGCTACTTTCCCTTCCTGGCCTCAGTTTCCACCTCTGTAAAAAGAGAGGATTGAGCGAGACGATGCCTAAGGGACCTTTCATCTCTAGCGTTCCATGGTTCTATGAGCCTTCTTAGGAATGAGGGGAGGGAGGGATTGTATTTTTATTTGTGTTTGTGTGTGTGTGTGTGTGTGTGTGTGTGTTCGTGATCATACACTGAGAGCTAGAAGGGACCCTAGAGTCCATAGAACCCAATCCCCCATTTTCCCCGAGGAAACTGAGGCTCTGAGTGACCCAAGATGGGGAGGAAGGATCTCCGCCATATTTCTGGTGCCAAACCCAGCACTCCATCCACTATGGTACTTGGCCCAATCCTAGCCCTTCTGTGGAATGTCAGAACCGGGAGGTGGGGATGGAGGGATGTTGAAAGGGGCTCAGATTACTGGAGGGACACAAAGGGGGATGCAGGGGAGGCATCGGGACTCCCTACTTAACCAATTCCTAGACGTGAACTCAAACTGAGTTTTCTACATTGCTGCAGTGCCCTCTGCTGGTCCACAGACATAACAGCTCAAACGAGTTAGTCCTTCTGGCAACTCTCCACCCAAGAGCTTGGACCCTGGATTCTTCTGTCTCTGGGGACTGTAGACAAGGAGAGGCTGTGTGAGCCATGACTATTCCCATGAATAAATCCTGAGTTTAAGTTGTGCCTCAAATGCTAATTAGCCATGTGATCTTGTTCAAGTCACAGCCTCTGCCTCAGTTTCCTCATCTGTAAGTGGAGGGATTAGAATTGTTGGCTTCTAAAACCCCTTCCAGGTACAAATCTTTGTTCCGGCCAATCTACGACTTACACGGATCCTGATGGGCAGTGAAGCCAGGATAGAGTATAGCACATTTGTGCATCAGAAGATGGGAACTGAGGGGCAGCTGGGTAACTCAGCGGATTAGGGCCCAGTCTAGAGATGGGAAGTCCTGGCTTCAGACATTTCCTAGCTGGGAGACCCTGGGCAAGTCACTTAACCCCCATTGCCCAACCCTTACCACTTTTCTACCAATACACAGAATTGGTTCTAAGATGGAAGGTAAAGGTTAAAAAAAAAAAAAAGATGGGGACTGGGGTTACTAGAACAAGGTCACCTCTACCTCTCTGAATTCAATTTCCTCAGCAGTGGAATGATGATAACAACATTCGTCTTGCCAACCTCAAAGCTTCCTAGAACTTGGTATTCTATAAAAAGGAGGGCAGCCCACTTGCTTTGCTGTGAGGCAGCTGAGACCCAGAGAGAAGTCCCTTACCCAAGGTCTCATGGGCAAAGAAGGACAGAATCAGGACTCGCTTATTTATTCAACAAGAAGTTAATTTAGCTTCTTCTATAAGTTGCTGCTAAAGGTACACGAGATACAAGGAGGGATACCGTCTAGAGCCTGCCTTCAAGGGGCTTGTGGTCTAACAAGGGGGAAAACATAGATATTAATAATGGTTTATGGGAGCATTGCCAGGCTGGGTGAGTCATAGGGTCACTGGGTCATAGATCTGTAGCTGGAAGAGTTCCTAGAGGTCATTAAGTGCAATCCCCTCCTCTTAGAGATGAGGAAGCCGAGACCCAGAGAGGTTACAAATTTGTCCAGAGTTCCCCAGCTAGTGCTGAGGGAAGAACTCACTAGGTAGCCAAGAAGCCCATTTCCTTTTGGCTGTCAGTCATCGTGGTCTTTAGAGTGAGCCAGAATCTCCTTCTCTGAAAACTTCCCCCAGTCGCTCGGAGTTTTTCTTTCAGGGCCAAGTAGCACAGATTGAGTCCTTTTTCACCATGTGACAGTCCTTTAAATACTTAAAGACAAAAATCATGTCCCCTTCTTCCCTCCCACCCACCCCCCAAAAATCTCTCCTCCAAGTTAAACATCCCCATCTTCTTTGTCTGATTCTTTAAATCCTCAGCCTCTCAGAGATCCCTTTTGGATGAGCTTTCCTTGGCAGTATTCTTCTGATTGGTATTGAATATGCAGTCCACTAAAACCCTCAGAATGTTTTTGTTTTTTGTTTTATTGAGAGCCAGACCTGGGTTCAAATCTGGCCGCAGATACTTCCTAGCTGGGCTAAGAAGTCCCTTAAAAATAGCCAGCCTTACTGTTCTTCTGCCTTGGAACTAAACTATCCATTCTAAGACAGAAGATAAGGGTATTTAATACCAAAAAACCCTAATTGTCTAATCCCAACTGCTCCATCCTGCGTTTGTGCCTTAGGGGTGCAGAGGGGCCAAACCCAGCCTTTGAAGGTCAAGCTGGGCGCCATATGCTATAACAATGTCTTTTTCCATTCCCCTGCCTCCTCCCACCTGTCTTCCAGGTTCTACAGGTCACCTCCTGCGAGCCCTGCTGTGTACCAGCATCTTCTTCCTCGTTGCCCACCTTGCCTTTCAGATCTGTCTGCACACAGTGCCTGGCCTGGATGAGTTGCTGGGAACCAACTGTGAGTAGCCCAGCTCTTGGGAGAGGGAGGAGGAGGGGAGCCAAAGGGAAGACTAGGGGAGGGACTCCCCCTCCCAAATCTGGCCCCTGGGGGGAGTCCTCAGACACCCTTCCCAGCAGCCCATCTGTTCAGCTGGAGTTGGGTCACAGCTTGGCAGAGCCAAGGATGGAGCTGAGGAGGTGGGAGACATCAGGATGCTTCAAGGATACAGTGATGCCTTAGACCCAGATGTCGGGGGCTCAGACTTCCCCCCTTATTCTTTCACACTGGTCCAAGGCTAGGATAAAACCTTTCCACTAGGTCAGAGCCAATCCTGGGGCTCTGATTATGCCATAGAATGGTTCTTAGTAGAGCTGGGCCTGCAGGAGTTAGGATCTGGTCTGCTGCACTTCTGGAATTCTCTTGGACAAGGTTGGGGTGGGAGGGAGATGGGGGAAGGGAGGCAGCAAAGAAGGATCGGGCCCAGTGACCTCCAAATTCGTCCGGCACTTCCTAGACAGAGGTGACCCCGAGACCTACCTCCCCCATCCACAGCTCCTGGCCCACTGAGGTGGCCACTTCTGCCCTCTCAGAGGCTGCTTGGAGGTAGTCTCAATGGAGAAGTATTTTTATTCTGTGCAGACTCAAGTCCTGGCTTCAGCTCTCCTTGTCTCCCTCCCTTCTCCCTCCTCCTTTCCCCAGCTCTCCGTACCCTTTCTGTAGGCCCAGCACTTAGCTCTCTGTGCCTGTCTGACTCCTTCCCCCACACCCTGCCTCGAGGAGACAGAGAGGCAGGAAAAGATCCCAGCTGCTCCTGGCATCTCACTGGGGTGCCCTGGCTCTCCCTCTCCACCCCCATTCCTATACAGGCTCCAACCTAATATGGATCCCTCATGGAAAGCAGGGCAACAATTTATGACCACTCCATATGTGCCTAGGACTAAGGGCTTCCAATAATAACCCTGCTGCTCTCGCCCTGCCCTTCCCAGGGGGCCTCCTCATTCCTTTGTCACGAGAGGACCCTAACAGGGGTCTGCCCATGCAGGACCAGAGCACTTGGGAGGGAGCCTGGGGGAGAATCATCCCCCAGCCCCAAGCGGAGTCCCGTTATAGCCTCTGACCTTTCCAGCTGCCCTCTTCTGGCATCGTCCCCAACTCAGAGGCATTGATTCGGCCCCGGGAGACTCAGCTGGCTGCTACCCAGAGGCTCCCAGAATGTGAGAGTAGAGAGGACCTTTCGACTACATAATGTCAGGGCAAAGAGAGACGGACCTAAGATCCCAGAATGTCAGGGCTGGAAGGGACTTCAGAACACAGAATGTGAGGGCTAAGAGAGGCTTTAGAAGATAAAATGTCAGAGAACAAGGGGATGTTAAAATATAGAACAGAAAATGTCAGGGCTGGGAGGGACCTTAGAACATGAGATGTCAGAACCAGAAGAGAGCTTAGAACATAGAACATCTGAGCAGGAGAGATCTTGGAATGAAGATTGATAGAACTAGAAGGAACCCTAGAACATGGGCTGTCAGGACAGGGAAAGACTTTAGAGCAAGGGATGTCAGGGCTGTGAGAGGCCTTAGAACCCAAAATGTCAGGATTGGGAAAGACTTTAGAACAAGGGATGTCAGAGCTGAGAGGGACCTTAGAACACAAAATGTCAGGACTGGAAAAACCTTAGAACAAGGGATGTCAGAGCTGAGAGAGACCTTAGAACCCAAAATGTCAAGTTTGAGAGAATCTAGTATATGAGATGTTAGAGTTGGGAGAGACCTTAGAACACAAAATGTCAGAATTGGGAAAGATTTTAGAACAAGAGATCTCAATGTTGGGAGGGATCTTAGAACACAAAATATCAGGAATAGGAAAGGTCTTAGAACTTGGGATTTCAGAGCTAGGAAGGGATCATAAAACACAAAATATCAGGAATGGGAAAGACCTTAGGACTTGGGATGTCAGAGCTGGGAAGGGAGAAATCTTAGAACACAAAATGTCAGAGTGGAAAGAGACTTTAATACAAGGGATATCAGAGCTAGGAGGGACCTTAGAACACAAAATGTCAAGTTTGAGAGAGTCTAGTCCATGAGAATTTAGAGCTGGGAGGGACATTAGAACACAAAATGTCAGGATTGGGAGAGATTTTAGAACATGAGATTTCAAAACTGGGAGGGATCATTCCCTGTTCTAAGGCCCCTCCTAGCTCAGACATCCCATGATCTAAGGCTCTCCCAGTCCTAACATTTTGTATTCTAAAGTCTCTCCCAGGCACCATGATGATAATCTCCAGCCAGAGATCTGGAGGTGGGGAGGGGACTCGGAGAGAAAGGAAATCAGGATGATTGGTGTCCCTGCTAGGAAAGAAGGAAAAAACCCATCCAGATAAACTTGGCCTCTGTGTTTTCTCTTGTAGGCAGTTCCTGGGAGACTCTGGCTCGTCATGTTGGGGTCACCAGGTAAGAGGATGCTCTGTGCCTGTCCTATTCCCACAAGGACATCCCTTCCTACCCAGTGCCTTAGGGCAAGATATCTCCCACTCACAACTCTGCCCATCCTTGAAGTCTCAGCTCAAATAACTACCTCCTCCAAGAAGCCTTCTTTGACTCCTCCTCGGGAAGCTCTGGTTCCAATCCGCACTGGCATCTGTTGGCCCCCTAGAAAGGCTGGGTGGCAGCCTAGACCACAAGACATTTGTGCTGTGGCTGCTGCCATGGTTCCTGGGCTCACCTCTTTTCCTGATCATTGCCCAGGGGAAGATCCACATCCCAACCCTGACTTGAACCTCACATTCGAGAGCTGTCTGGGACACTGCGTGTTACTTACATTGACATTCTTCAAACCATACAGGCTGAACCTGGATGACATCCCCAACACCCTTCGCTTGGTGGCCCCAGACCTGGGCATCCTTGTGGTCTCCTCCATCTGCTTGGGCCTCTACAACCGCCTCGTGAAGAAAGCCCGACGAGCCCGGCGCTCAATGGTCCCAGAGCCACAGGAGCAGGTGTGTCAGGGCTCCTGGCTTGGGTTCTAGAATGCCTCTTGGGAAGGCAGAGGACTCTATAGGCTGCAAGGGATAGGGTCTAGAATGCTGGAGCTTTGGGTCAGGTTTTAGAACTCTGAGGGGGTAGCTAGACTTCTTGGGTGCTAGATTGGGCAAGCATGGGTTGAAGGTTCCAGAGTTTGAATGAATCTAGATTTTTCTAGCCCTCTAGGTTCACTTGAGTAGATGAAATGGTTTTGGATTGGGTTCTATGGATATGGCAAAGGAAGGTTCTAGATCCTGGCAGGATAGGGGTCTAGAGGAGCCCAGGCACTGGCTTACACACTCTAAAGCTCTCTTGAAGCCAGGATTCTAGAACCCCTGGAAAGTGTTGAAGCCTGGGAGTCTGAAAGGTAGGAGAGGCAGCACTCCCTGCAATCAGGACGCCCAGGACACAACCGTGACCTTGTTCTGGGGGGGCCCTAATCCCTGTGGCTCAGGAGCCACCCCTCCTCTCTGTGGGTGCCGTCTATGACTCAGGAGCCCAGACTGGAGTGTGTGTATGGTTCAGGGCAAACCCATCCCCAGTGCTGAGGAGCTCATCACCTTTAAAGGCAGCCTGGAGGCAGAGGGTCAGGGGAATGGAGAAGGGAGAGCCCGTTGCTATTGAATGATGAGGCGTTTTCAGCCTCCCAAGTGCCCCTGGGATGGCCTGGGATTCTCTCGATGTTCCTGGGGCTGGATAGCAGTCAGGACCTCATGCCTGCAACTTCCCCCTCCCCAGACTTGTACCCCCAGGATCTCTTCCCTCATCCCCTAATTGCCCTCCTCTGTTATTTACACCATTCCCTTGATCTCCGGCTGTGCCCGGGAGGGAGGGCCGATGGACAGTCTCACGGTCCAGCTCATGAGAGTGTCCCTGCGTGGCCTCCACCTTCCTCCCATGCCCCACCCAAAAAGCAGCCCTCCCTGAAAACCACATGAAGGAAAAGCCAGCCACTGCCATGACTCATCCCCGTGGCCCTGGGCATGGACTCTTCCCTCGGTGCCAAGAGCCGGCTCCTTCATGATGGAGGCCCGTTGGCCCAAAACAGGCTCAGGGTGGCCAGCCAACTGGGGTCCGCCCCAACAGCTGCCTCTGGCTCGGAGGGGACCGGGCATCCGCAGGCTCTGCTGGAGGGGGAGATTCTGGCTGGGATAGGTCAGGGGGTCCCCCTACGAGGAGAGCCTGTAAGAAGGTCTGCCCTGAAGCCCCACCTGTCTCCTTCACCAGGGCCCTCTTCCTCCTCTTGAGGAACCCTAGCCCCTAAGGCTAAGGAATAAATTCTGCCCCTCAACGCCGAGTCGCCGTGTCTCACACTAGAGCAGCTGCTCAAGTCATGATGGCATCCTCTGTAGAAATAACAACAAACGGGGGGGCAGCTGGGTGGCTCAGCGGCTAGAGAGCCAGGCCTAGAGATGGGAAATCTTGGGTTCAAATCTAGCCTTGCACAATTCCTAGCTGGGTGACCCTGGGCAAGTCACTTCACCCCCATTGCCTAGCCCTTACTGCTCTTCTGCCTTGAAACCTAAGATTCTTGGATTCTAAGACAGAAGACAAGGGTTTTAAAAAAATAACAATAAATGGCAGAAAGGCTGTACACTGGCCACTGAACGCTTCTTCCTCCTCTAATTCAGTACTTTCTAGGCATTCTTCCTTCTTCCTACTCCCCCTGACATTCTTCTCCCCTTTCTGATCAAAGTGACAGAAGGAGACCTTGCCCAAACCAGGAAGATTGCCCCCTGCCATGAGCCCAGTCCTCCCTAGGACACCCCCAAAGCCGGCTGCCTCTCAGAGACATGTGCCTCGGTTTCCTCGTTTGTGAAAGGAAGATTTGTATTATTTTACAAGCTTGTTGTGAAGCATACCTTCACAAAATGAGTGCCCTATAAACTGGAAATATAATTATAATCATTGTTGCTATTATTATAGCCATCATTATTATTGGAAAGAATTCTGGTGGAGTCAGCAGACATGGGTTCTGCCCTTCCTACGGGACCCTGAACAAGTTAACTTCTCTGAGCCTCAGTTTTTTTATCTATTCATTGGGGGGACATGGAGAAGGGGGCTGGGATGGCTACATTAGGAGAGGCAGACTGCTGGAGAGTCTGGGATGCTGAACTTGGAGTCAGGAAGACTTTGGTTAGAATTGTACTTCTGCCACTTATTTGGCTGTGTGACCCTGGTCAATTCACTTAAACATAGTTTATTCATCTATAAAATGAGGGGAGTTGGACTACGAGAGGTTCTATGGCTTGGACTATGAGAGAGAGAGTTGAGGCACTAGACTTGGGTTTAAATCCTGCCTCAAACACTTACTGGCTGCATAATGATAGGTGAAATATTTTGCCTTAGTTTACTCATCTTTAAAATGAGGGTGTTAGGGGGTACCTGGGTGGCTCAGTGGATTGAGAGCCAGGCTTAGAAACAGGAGGTTCTGGGTTCAAATGTGGCCCTAGACATTTCCTACCTGTGTGACCCTAGGCAAGTCACTTAACTCCCATTGTCTAGCCCTCACCACTCTTCTGCCTTGGAACCAAAATCCAGGATTGATTCTAAGGCGGAAGATAAGGGTTTAAACAAAACAAAATAAAATAAAATGAGGGTGTTGGGTGAGGTGGTTTCCCAGCTCTCTTTCTGCCCCCTAACACTGTATGACCTTCTAAAGTCCCCCTTCCTTGGGAAGTAGGAGGATGAAGGGTAGGGTTGGGAGAGGAGGTATAAATAATCCCAGCTCTCTTTCCTTCCCAAGCCAGAGCCTGGAAGCTTCCCTCATAACCCTGAGCTTTTTTTCCTTTTATGCCCGCTTGCCAGTACCACCCACATTTTGCCCACCCCACCCCTCTGAGTGATCCCAGAAACCCTAGTCTGGGCACAGGAGGAACCTAGGGACCATCTGGTCCAGCTAAAATAGAGAATCAAGGGTGGGCTGCCGCCCCACTAGCCCCTCTATTCCCAAGACAGGCTTTTGAGTTTATTGCCTACCTTCCTCTTATCCCAGGGCCCCAAGTTACCCCTAACCTCATATATACACCCTCTTTCTCTTTCTCCCTCCCTTCCTCTTTCTCTTTCTCCCTCTGTCTCTCCCTCCCTCTCTTTTTTCTCTCTCCTCTCTCGGTCTCTGTCTCCCTCTTTTCCTCTCTCCCCCTGTCCCTCCTTCTCTCCC
>NC_058131.1:51832891-51935709 GCF_016433145.1 Gracilinanus agilis
TCCTCCCTCCCTTCCTCCCTCCCTCCATCTCTCTTTTCTTCCCTCCCTTCCTCCCTCCCTCCATCTCTCCTTTCTTCCCTCCCTTCCTCCACCCATCTCTTCTTCCTTCCTTCTTTCCTTCCTTCCTTTTCTTCTTTCCCTCCCTCCTTACCTTCCTTCTTTCCTTCCCTTTTTCACCCTCTCCTTTCCTTCTTTCTTCCCTCTCTCCTTTCCTCCTTCCCTTTCTCATTCTCTTCTTCCTTTCCCTCTCCTTCTCTTGAATTCAGGACAATGATGAGAGGGAGGCCAGTGCCAACCATCAGTTTGGGCCACAAGGAGTTCCAGAGGAGGCCTCAAACCGGGCATCTCGATTGGCTGTGAAGCTCAGGGTTACCGTCCACTGGCTGCTGAAAGCGACAGGAAACACCCTGGCCATTGTATTGCTGGCCCTGGCAGGTACCCACTCCAGGCACGGACCCTGAAGAACTGGACTGAGCCATGCCTAGGACAGTACATTTGGGCATTGACTCAAAAGCGAATGACTTTTAAGGCTGTATCCTTCAGCCTCTAACCCAACCCTAAAGAACAGGGCTGGAATGTGAGGTCTCTGGCAAGTGGTTTCCCACCACCCTACCTAAGCCACACTTGGGGGTCACCACTTATAGAGTGAGCCAAGATCAAGTGCAATAGGAGAGACTGCAGGTGGGAAAATTACTGGCTTGGGAGTCAGGAGATCTGATTCGGAGCCCAGCCCAGTCCCTGACCACCTTAATAACCTTAGACCAGTCCCTGCCCCTAATCTGAAACTCAGTTTCTCCTTTGGTACAATGAAAGGACTGGACTAGATGGACTCTGAGGGCCCTTCTGGCACTAACTGGCCGTGATGTCGCAGATCCCTTCCATCCAAGGTAGAGGGGAGAGATGGGAGAGAGCCCAGGCCTCCATTTTGGAGTTGAGCTGGGTGGCCACAAAGGTCTCTCCCCTCCTCTCTGAGATGCCAGAAGAAGTCCAGGATGCCCACGAGACATCTCCCCTGTTTTCCTGTCTCCCTCCTGCTGCTGCAACAGGCCTGGGGGCTCTCTTGTCTCTCTGCAGGCATCACTCTGCCCTCTGCCTTCTCCAGCACCTACTACTTGCTGTTCCTGGGCCTCTGCACCTGGTGGGCCTGTCACTTCCCCATCAGCCACCTGGGCTTCAATGCCCTCTGCGTGATGGTGGGCTGCTTCTCGGGGGGCCACCTCCTCTGCCTCTACTGCTATCAGACATCCTTTATTCAGACACTGCTCCCACCTGCTGGCATCTGGGCCAGGTAAGGGGCACAGACGCCCACCCCCTGGGACAGCAGCTTAGCGGCCGGACCTGGAGATGCCAAGTCTGGCTCTGACCCCTGCCCCATCCCGGTTGTCCAGGCTCCAAGGAGGACCCAGATCCTGGGCCTGAGGCTAGCCAAGCTTCCCTTCCCGTCCTGCAGAGAACTTGGACTGAAATGCTTTTTATTTTCACTCGACAGTCCTCGTGGGACATGCCCCCTCTCGAGGCCCGGCCTCTCGGAGGCTCTCCTTCTGCCAAAGTGGGGTGGGATGGAGGCGGCGGGGAGAACTTGCTGAGCCAAACTCACCGTGTCTGACAGCTGATGAGATGCTCCACGCCCCAGAGCTCCCACAGTTCTGCAGGAGCTGGGGAATGGAGGTTGGGGGAAATGAGGGGGACAGAGGCTGCCAGCTGGACCTGAAGCCAGGGGAGTTAGTCTGTGGGAACTGGTCAGGAAGGAGCTGAGCTGAGGGCGTGGAGGGGCCTAACTCTGGCACCCAAGCACAACTGTGGAGGGACCTAACTCTGGCACCCAAACACAGCTGTGGACTCAGGCAGGATGGAGCCCAGCCTGCTTGGAATGGGCCTAGGAATGGGGCAAAGGGCCCTTTCTGCCTGCCTTCCCCCCACTGCCCCTCATCCTCTATGAAAACAGACCGTGAGTCACACCATAGTCTTGTGATTAGAGATTTACTGTGTGGAATCCAAAACGTGGGATTAAGTGTTGGGAAAGGGTGCCGAAGTCCAGAGAGGACCAGGAGAATCCTTCCTCCACTCCCCACAAGTCCTGACCTTGGTCCCAAGCCCTGCAGTTCCTCATCCTCTGAACTCTTCTTCCAAGTTTCCATCCCCCTGGCTCCCCATGGGCTCTCACCTCTCCTCTGACTCAAAATCTCCCTCTCTCCTCCTAGTTCTGGGCTCCCTTCTCAGATTAGGTCCTTTGGTGGTGGGTAGGTAGAGCCCTAGACCTAGAATCAGGAAAATCTAGGTTCAAATCTAACCTCAGCCAAATCACTGCGTGTCCCTGGGTGAGTCACAAACCCCTCTGGGTGTCAGTTTTCTTCTCCACAAAATGGGAATAATACTAGCACCTACCTCCTGGGATTGCTGTGAGGGTAAAATGAGATACTAATGCTTACAAAGCTCTTTGCAAACCTTAACGCACCATATAAATGCTGGTTATTAATTTTTTATTATTCTCCATCCACCTAACCTGACTCCCACCTCCCATTTCTTCCCCAGTCTCAATCTCTTTCATCTCCTGGTCCTGAGGTTTACTTTTCCTTCCCCCAGAGATCTCATCTTCTCCCTTGAACTCCCATAGACTCCAGTGTCCTCCCCACACCCTACATCCCTCTCTCTGCCCTATTTCCCCAGCCTCCATCCATCCATCTTCCCCCAGTCCCTGACCCTACCTTCCGCTCCCCCTGAGCCCCCATCTCCTGAAGCTTTGCCTCTGCTCCCTCCCTAGAGCCCCCCGTCTGTCTCCCACCCTGAGACCTGAGGGTGGTCCCCGTGTTCGGGAGATAGGTGGTGATTCTCTTGCCTCTTTGCCCAGGGTATTTGGTCTCAAGGACATCATCAGCCTCACCAACTGCACCAACCCCAACGTCCTCATCCTTAACACCAGCCACGACTGGCCCGTCTACGTGAATCCAGGCGTCCTGCTGCTGCTATACTACACCGTGGCCTTGCTGCTCACCCTGAGGAGGCTGGATCCCTCTGACCAGGTGAGGAGCCCAGGGCAAGAGGGTCAACGCTTATTTGTCCAGGGAGGCTTGGGGTGTTCTGGGAAAGGGAGAAAGATGCCAGGAGTCCCTTTCCTCTGTGTGCTGGAAAGAACACACTGATCTTGGAGATGGAAGACGAAAATCTGGTCCTGGCTCATTCACTGACGAGCTACGTGATTCTGGGCAGGTCATTTGGCCTCTTAGAGCCCAGTTCCTCATCTGTGAAATGGGTACAGTAATATAGTACCACCAGCCTCATAGGGTTCTTGGGGGAAAAAAACATTTTGTAAGCCTTAATGGATGGGACAGATAGGTGGCACAGTGGATAGAGAGCCAGGTTTGGAATTGGGAGCATCTGGGTTCAAAACCGGTATGACCCAGGGCAAGGCACTGAACCCTGTTTGTCAAGCCTTTATCCTTCTGTCTTGGAGTTGTTACCAAGACAAAAAGTAAAGGTTAAAAAAAAAAACTTAAATGAATAAATTTTTGTTGTTATTTCCTGCCTTCCACTCATCAGAAGGAGGATGCTGAGGGAGAACAAGAAGTGGAGCTAATGGAGGTAGGCCAGGCACCCAAGGGTCGGACCCAGGCCATGGAGGAAACCAAGGTGAGACCCTGATGCCCTTCTGCCTCTCAGGTGGAAGGGAGGTGGCCTGTTCCCCAGGGGACTCCTGACAGCCAAGATGGGTCAGAGAAAGGAACAGAGGTTCTTAAGCTGGCCTCTGCAGAGCCCTGCTATCCAGTCCCAGATCCCTCATTCCATGGAGAGGTTTCAAGGAAGATCCCTAAACTTGGAGAGGGAAAAATATTTTCTTCCTTCATTTAGAACTAAAATGGAGCATTTTCTTCAATGACTTAAAACCATGATTCTGGGAAAAGGTCTCTAGTTTGACCAGGATGCCAGAAAGATTAAAACCTCCTGTTCTAGAGAGAGGCAGCCAGGGGAGGAGACGGGAAGCCAACCTTTCCTACCTACCTGTCCTTGGTTCTCGGGGGACTCCAGGGACCCCAAGTGTTGGAGAGGGAGTGGGATCCATAATAGCTGAGAGGCAGAAATCTATTTCCCCAACATTTCTTCCTCCATTTAGGGGGCCCTGCTTCCTCTGTTTCCCCCTTCCCTGTACCCATCCCAGCTCACTCCCTGGCTCTTGGGGAGGAGGGCTTCTTTCTTTTAGAGGCAGGTAGGTAAAACAGTAGAGAGAGTGTTCAGCCTGGAGTCAGGAATACCCGAGTTCAAATCCAGGCTCAAACATTTAACAGCTATGTGACTGTGGGCACTAAAAAAAAAAAAAATCTGTTTGCCTCAGTTTCTTCATCTATAAAATCAGAGCTAATAATAGCATCTACCTCCCAGGGTTGTTGTGAGCATAGTATGACATAATATTGGTAAAGTGTTTAGTTCAGAATCTGGCACATAGTAGGTGCTATAGAAATGCTAATTGTTGTTATTGGTAATTTTCCAGAACATGCTGCCCGGGAGTCCCACTGAGGCCACAGAGAACTGTACTATACATGTTTTGAACAGCCAGACTCTGACCCAGCATCGCCCAGGTAAGAGGAGCCAAAGGGACCAGGTCAGGGGATGGTGCAGTGGAAGACATGTCCTCGGCCAGCCCTGTCACTGCCAGCCACACCTGGTGGCCGTCCTCACTCTAGTTTTCTAGTTTGGCCAAGAGACACTCCAGCGTCTGAGGGAGAAGTCGGGACCCTGTTTTGTACCTTGGTGATAGGTGGGAGGTCAGAGCAGACACCGCCTTCTCCTACCAGCAGCTCCATCTTCATCAGACAGGCTCATCCGTGCTGACAAAACAGGGAGAGCAAGTCCAGCGCCTCTTCTGCTCTCCTCCTGATACTTTCAGGGGCTGCCCAGCCCCTTCCTCCTTCCAGATCCCCGCTCAGAAATCCCAGCAGCAGCTCAGAGTTGGAAGAGACCTCAGAGGTCCTCCATCAGGGCCTCCCATTACTTGGAACGATGTTGAGGAGGGCTGGTCCAGCCTTCATTGGAAGCCCTCCAGCGAGAGAGGCAACCCATTTGCCTTTGAGATAGCCCAGGAAGTTTTTGCTTAAACTGAGCTAAAACTGGCCTCTTTACCACTTTCCCCCATTGCTCCCAGTTCTGCCCTCTTGGGCTAAGCAAAACAAGGCGAATCCCTCTTCTGGGTACCAATCACTGAATTCCTTAAAGGTAGCGATTATCGTTCCCCAAAGACTTGTCTTCTCCAGACTAAATATCCCAGTTCCTCCCATCAGTTTTGGACATGGCTTGGCCTCCAATTCTCCATCATCCCAGGTTCTCTTCCCCTTAATCCTGAGGTCTTCTGGCAGGAATCAGACCCTTTCCTGAGTAGAGAATGTGGGGAAGTCCCTCAAAGGGTCCTTATAGATACACTCTCCAGTTCATCAGAACCTTTCCTCTGAGGTGATGCCTAGGACCTCCAGATGTGTTCTGAAGGCTGTCAGAAATCAAAATTGCTTTTATTTTATTCCTATTTCTCCGCTGATTGATATTGAGCTTGTGGTCCTATAAAACCCCCAGATCTTTCTCATCTAAACTGTTATCTAGACACAGCTTCCTCCTTTTGTCTTTGGGAAGCTCACGTTTTTGAACCTGAGTGTAATACTTTCCATTTAAATTTCATCTAGTAAATACTTGGCATATTGTTCCAGCCTGTTGAGATCTCTTTGGACTTTCATCCTTACATACCAGATATCCTTCCCATCTTTGTGCCATCTTCAATTTAGAAATTTGCCGTCTATGCCTTCATTTAAGTGGTTGATCAAATTTTAACCAGCACAGGGCCAAGAATTGATCCCTAGGCTCCTCCACTAAAAACCTCCGGCCATATTGGCATGTCATTAGTGACTCCACATTGGGTCTACTCATTCCTTCACCTAACATATCATCATCTAGCTCCTATCTCTCCATTTGGTCCAAAAGAGTTTCATGAAGATTCCATTGCTCAGAAAAGGATGTAATTCCCATCATAGAATCTTTGGAATTATGACTGGAAGGAGCCTTAGCAATCATCTAGTCTGATCCACTTCATTTATTTCATTTTATTTTTTTTTAAATGTCCTCTCTTAATCTGGCCTCAGATACTTCCTAGCTGCGTGACCCTGGGCAAGTCAGTTAACTCCCATTGCCTAGCCCTTACCACTCTTCTTCTCTGGAACCAATATACAGTATTAATTGTAATTAATTAATTTAGAATAATTTAGAATAAGAACTAGACAAGAGTTAAAGAAAATATCCCCCTACTTATAAAAAAGAATGTTATCCACATTGAGAGAAAGAACTGTGGGAGTAGAAATCCAGAAGAAAACATATGATTTATCATTTGTTTACATGGGTATATGATTTAGGGTTTGGGTTTTAAAAGATTACTCTATTACAAAATGAATAATATGGAAATAGGAGTTGAGTATAACCCAGTGAAATTGCTTGTCAGCTCTGGGAGTGGGGAGGGAAGAGAGGAAGGAGAGAACACGAATCATGGAACCATGGGAAAAAATTTAATTAAAATTAATTAAAATGAAAAAATATTCCTTCTTCCTATTACAAGTAAAATATGTGAAGCTCAGAAAGAGACATCTTTTGCCAGTTCACCCAGCTAGAGGCAGAGGCAGAGCATGGGTCCTTTGATTCTACATTCAGGGCACAGTATCAGGTACAATAGGCTCTCTTCCCCCTGCCCTTTTAGCTAAGTGGGATTGGCCACCTCATCCAAGGGGAAGTTGCCTTTCAGTCTTGTTTGGGATGGATTTTTTTTAGTTTTTTATTAAGTATCACCTAGTCTATGCAAGATACTGGGAGTCCCTAGGAAGATTTGAGATGTCAAGAAGGAAGTGATGCGGGGACAGCTGGGTGGCTCAGTGGATTGAGAGCCAAGCCTAGAGATGGAAGGTCCTGGGTTCCAATATGACCTCAGACACTTCCCAGCTGTGTGACCCTGGGCAAGTCACTTAACCCCTCATTGCCCAGCCCTTACCGCTCTTCTACCTTGGAACCAATATATAGTATTGATTCCAAGTTGGAAGGCAAGCGTTTAAAAAAGGAAATGGTGGAGATATTTGGTGGACAGAAGGGCCTTCCCCAGACCCTTTCCTGAGCACCATACAAGGGTTGTTTTCTGCTCCATCAAGTTTGAAGTAGCCCTTAAAAGAGTTGTCTCACCAAACTGAATTTCTCCAGCCTTGACAGCTCTGCCAGGAGAACAAGTTGGGAAGGTCTGCCCCCTGGTGGTCAGATCTCGCTGATACAGGTGTAGCCTGAATTATCATCCCTGGGAAGGGAAGAGAGCTTGAGACTGGGGTCAGGACAGGCTCAGGGCAGGACCTTTTAGGGACCCTTTCTAGGGAGGACAGCGTATGTGGCTAGCTGTGTGGCCCTGCCCAAGTCTCTTGACCTCTGTCTGCCTCAGTTTCCACATCTGTAGAATGGAGATAATAGCTTGTAGCTTCCTAGATTGTTGTGAGCTAATGCTTGTAAGGTGCTTTGCAAGCCTCCATGAATGCCAGCCTTTAGTTATTATGGTCTCTGTGTCTTGGTCCTAGTCTCTCCTACCCAGCATTTCTTATTCCTCTTCCCTTCCAGACATCTGATTGTTATAGCTGGAAGGGAATGTAGTCCCCACCTCCTCATTTGACAGTCTGGGAAACTGAGGTCTAGAGGAAGGGAGCAGCTTACTCAAAGTCTCCCAGGTCATCAGGAGCAGAGCTAGGATTAGAGTCCAAGTCCCCTGACTCCAAAGCCCGAATCTGGAGACCCCCAGGCAGCCCGGGGAGCCCCTGACCTGCAGGGGAAATGTCATTCAGGGGGTGTAGAGGCTGCTGCTAATGGAGGGGAATTTCTACAGACCCCCAGGGACCCATCTCCGGAGTTTCTGTGAGTCTCCATGACTCTCCCTCAAGCTCTGGCTCCCTGTCAGGCTCCAAGCAGACTCCAGGGTCGCCAGCTCCCGTGCCCTGCCACTGCTGGCTCGTGACTACTGTGAGGATGAGGCACCGGGGTCTCCTGGGTCCAGTGCTGTGGGCTGGCTGCTTTAGGACCTTTGTAACTGAAACAGTACAGAAGGAATTGGGGAGTTCTGGGAGTGAGCTGTTCTTTAACCTTCATTAAGCCACCCATGTGAGAGAAAGAGAGTTCTCTTTAGGAAAGAAGTTGCCCTTCCTTCCTGTTTATCTTATTTTGGGGGGTCTCTTTCTCTCCTTGACTTTTAAAAAACAAACCTTACCTTCTATCTTAATGTCAGTTCAAAGACAGAAAAGCAGCAAAGGCTAAGCAGTTAAGTGACTTGCCCAGGGTCACACAGCTAGGAAGTGTCTGAAGCCAGATTTGAACCCAGGTTCTCCCACTCAGTCTCTAAAAGGTTCACTATCACTGTCTTAGGAGGGCAGAAGTCCCTGGCCTTGGTTCAAATTGGAAGATACTTGGTTTTGGGGATCTCTTTTTCTCACTAGGCTTTGAATGTTAAGTTCAGATTTTCTCTAGGCATTTGCAAAGATAGAAGATGGAAGCCAGAATCAGGAAGGGAGAGGGGAAAGGGTAAGTGCAGAGAGTCTGTGTTGGGGGAGCTATTCTCTGATCTGGCCTCCTTATCCCCACCTTTTTTTTAGGAAGTAGTCGAGCTGAACACAAGGAGACCTCACCCCTGCATGCCCTTGGCCACGTCATCATGAACCAGAGCTATGTGTGTGCTCTCATCGCCATGATGGTAAGGAGGTATCGGGGGAGGCCTTAATGGATGGTGCCAAAGGGGGCTCTTCTGCCCACAGCCCTAAGATGACTGCAAATGCCATCAGATCCTAAAATGTCAGGACTGAGAAGGACCCAGGAATTTAGACTTCGTGACCTGGGAAAGGATGGCATGCCAGAACTGGGAGGACCACAGTACAGAGAACATCAACACTGAGGCAAACTTAAGAGTATAGAATGTCAGAGCTAGGAAGAACCTTAGAACAGAGAATGGCAGAAATGGAAAGGACCCTAGAACAGAATGTCAGAGCTGGGAGGAATGAGAAGGTCAGACATGAAAGGGGCCTTAGAACAAAGAATGTTAAAGCTGGGGGGAACCTTAGAACAGAGAATGTCAGAGCTGGAAGGAACCCTAGAACAGAGAATGTCAGAAATGCAAAGAACCTTAGAACAGAGACTGTCAGAGCTGGGAGGAGCCTTAGATGTCATCTTTTCTAAATTCCTCATTATGTAATAAGGAAACCAAAACCCCGAGTGGAGAAATTTTTTACCCATGACCGCACAGTTAAGGGCAGGGGCCTGGATGAGAATTCAGGTCTCTTCTCTCCCATTCTAAAACTCTTCCCACTAATTTCTTTGTTTTTCAAGAGGAGGCAGGTGGCATATGTCCTGAAGGCTTGAAAGGGAGGGCACTCAGGGACCAAATGAGGAGTACCCTCTCTCTCACCTTGGCATCCATTCACTGTGTCCAAGATGGTCACTGCTTTGCCCACTGCCTTTGGAACCAGAGGACTTATTTTTTTTAAACTCTTACTTTCTGTTTTAGAATCAAATCTAAGTCTCACTTTCAAGACAAAAGAACAATAACAACTGGGCATCTGGGTTAAGTGACTTACCAAGGGTCAAATAGCTAGAAAGTGAGGAGCTGGGTTTAAAACCTATCTCTGGACTATGACTCACTGCATCTTTTTTTTTTTTTGTCTTATTTTCTTATTGCAAATGAGAGGATTGAATTAGATGGCTTCATGGGCCTCTTTTAACCCTAGCTAGTTATCTGAGCCGAGCATCCCCTGCCCATCCCTCGATATCCCCACAGTCAGTGGCTGGGGGGAGGCTGCCGGCCTCAACCATTCACTTTCTCCTACTCTCTGACCTCCCTGTGTTCCAGGTGTGGAGCATCACCTACCACAGCTGGCTGACGTTTGTCCTGCTGCTGTGGGCCTGCCTCATCTGGATAGTGCGGAGCCGTCATCACTTCGCCATGCTGTGTTCCCCCTTTATCCTGCTCTACGGGCTGGCCCTCTGCAGCCTGCAGTATGTCTGGGCCATGGACCTGGAACCTGAGCTCCCCAAGAAGGTCGGCTTCATGAGCCTACACCAGTTGGGGCTGGAGCGCACTCGCTACCCCTGTCTTCACCTGGGCGCCATGGTCAGTGCCTGCCCTCTGGGCATTCCTCTGTTGGGAGGGGGGACTCTCTAGATGGCTGTGTCAGTGTGTTTGACCATCCTGCGTGTCCCCTTGTATGGGGAGGGGGAATGGAAGCACACTGAGTGTGTAGGCCTATGGGCATGTATGAATCATGTGTGAACTCAATATGTGCCCCCAAAAGGGTGTGTGTGTGTGTGTGTCTGTGTTTTTGTATCTGATCATCAGAGGCGAAGAGAAGGAAGGAGGAATGGTGAGGAGAAAGATAAGAGTGGAGGAAGAAAGGAAAGAAGGAGAAGAAGAAATGGGGAAGGAGACAGGGAAGAGGGGAGAGAGAAAGGAGGAGAGGAGAGGGAAAGACTATGTTCCATTCAGGCACAGTTTGCCCCTGGGGGAAGGAGGCACCCTCATCCTCTCCCCCAGTTTCCTCTCTCTCCCTGCTCCCCAGTTTGGTCCCCAGGCCTGGAGTCCCAAGGGACACTAGGCAAGACTACAAGCATCTAGTCCTTCCTCTACTGACTCCTTCCCTTCTCCTGGCCCCCCAGCTGCTCTGCACGCTGACCTTTTGGCTCCTGCTACGACAGTTTGTGAAAGAGAAGCTACTTAAGAAGAAGCAGCCTCCAGCCACCCTCAGGGAGGTCACCGTGAGTGAGTTTGGTGAGTGGGCGCTCCGGGAGAGGTTTCTAGTTGGGTTGCCCAATCCTTCAAGTCTGAGCCCCAGCCAAGACCCCTGGGATTGGAAGAAGAGTCGGGGACGTAAGGGATGATGATTAGAGACCAAGGGTGAAGGGGACACCACATAACAGGCACCATTGAAAGAGAAGACATCACACAATGTCAGAGTTGGCTTTAGACATCTTTTAGTTATTCAAAACCCCCCACAGAAGCAAGCCCAGAGAGGATTTGCCTTAGAATTCCTGGGCTCCCTAATTCCCTTTCTGCTGCTCTTACCACTGTAAGATTCAACCAGCTCTGCCATCTTCCAGAGCTGGACTGCAGCTCTGGGGCAGCGATCCTATAAAGGCCCTTGCAGGAGGTCTGGATAAGGAAGTCTAGTTATGAGCCAGGGGGGTACAGCAGAGAGATTCCTGACACTCAGTATCTCTGTGACATGTGATGAATGACTATCTCCCTCCCCAGCCTCAGTTTCCTCATCTGTAAAATAAGGAAATTGGGCTGATGAGTTCTGAAGTGCCTTTTGTTTTTCTGGATCTAGGATCCTCTGTTAGTGTAGGGACGAGCACCAATCTGGGAGGCAGGAAAATTTGAACAATTGTGGACCAGGAGGAGGCTTTCTTTAAAAGGGGTTCAGGGGGCAGCTGGGTAGCTCAGTGGATTGAGAGCCAGCCCTAGAGACGGGAGGTCCTAGGTTCAAATCCAGCCTCAGCCACTTCCCAGCTGTGTGACCCTGGGCAAGTCACTTGACCCCCATTGCCCACCCTTACCACTCTTCCACCTAGGAGCCAATACACAGAAGTTAAGGGTTTAAAAAAGGGGGGGGGTGTTCAAAATTCTTGCCCTGCCTACCTCACAGGATGGTTAAAGTCTGTATAAACTTTCCCTCTTGGAATGCAACAGACATTGCTTAAGCACCTACTCTGTGCTGGGTGCTGTCCTTGGTGCTGAGGAGAGCTAAGGAGGAAAGAGAAGAAGGAATTCATTCCAGGCACTGGAGATAACAGCTTGAACAAAGGCAGGAAGGTGGGAGGCCCGATGTTGTGGATAGAGAACAGCTAGAAAAGCACTTTACAAATGGAAGGAAATACACCATCATCAGAGTCATTACTGTTATTATTAAGTCACTGACCAAAGGAGGTAGGATCAAACCCATGACTGACCTCATTAGCAGTCTGCAGGCTGACTCTGAGGATCTTGAAGGCACAGCCCCCATGGACCTTTGGGTACCATTTCCAGGATGGCCTGGGGAAGGGAGCAGGAGTGACCCCCAAATATGACGATTCCCATCATTCTCAGATTAGCCCTCGTCTGGTTTCTGAGTTCCTCTCCCCCGTCACTGGCTGTCCGTTGGACATTTCCAGCTGGATATTTCAAATATTTCTCAGAACTCAACTTCTTTAAATTTTTTTTATTTTTCCAATTACGTGTAATAACAGCTCATCATCTTTCTTACCAAACTCCTCCATCTTCCTGATTTTCCTATCTCTGTCTAAACCAATGCCATCCTTTAGGTCATCCAGGACCACAGCCTCAGGCTCATCTTTGACTCCTATTTGACTCTGCTTTATCCTTCATAGCTACTCAGTTGCTAAGTCTCATCAACTACTCAAGGCTCAAATCAAGGATCCCTCTACATTTGGAGGGGCCCTTTTTATTTTATTTTTTATAAATCCTTACTTTCTGTCTTAAAATCAATGCTATCAAAACTAAGTATTGGGGGGAAGCTGGGTGGCTCAGTGGGTTGAGAGCCAAGCTTAGAGACAGGAGGTCCTAGGTTCAAATCCAGCCTCAGACACTTCCCAGCTGTGTGACCCTGGGCAAGTCACTTGACCCCCCTTGCCTACCCTTACCACTCTTCTGCCTTAGAACCAATACCCAGTATTGATTCTAAGATGGAAGGTGAGCGTTTTAAATAAAAATTAAAACAAACAAACAACTAAGTATTGGTTCTGAGGCAGAAGAGAGGTAAGGGCTAGGCAGTGGGAGTTAAATGACTTGCCCAGGGTCACACAGCTAGGAAGTGTCTAAGATCATATTTGAATCCAGGACCTCCTGACTCCAGGCCTGGCATCATATCCATTGAGCCACCTCGATGCCCCTTTGAGATCCAATTTTCTGACGACCCCCTCAGTTGTTAGTATATATTTTGTAGATATTTTGTGTTTATCTGGGTACTTGTTATTTCCCATTAGGACGTTAAAGCATTTAGTAAGCACTACTATGTGGCAGACACTGAGCTAAGCACTTTACAAATATTATCTCATTCGATTATCACAACAGTCCTGTGAGGCAGCGCTTCGAGAGCAGGGATTGCTTCATTTTCTTCTTGTATCCTCAGCATCTGGTGTAAAGCAGGCACAGTAGAAATGCTTGTTGGTAAATAAGTGAACGGATGGGGAGTTTGTGAGGGAGCAGAAGTCTTGTCATGCTTGGGTGGGGTGGCCAGGGCCCCCTTGGGTGGTCTTTTTTGGCCCACCAGCCTCATTGTTGTCCTGCCCTGCTCCCAGGAGAACACACACGGACCCGGGTGTTACTCAAGAAGCTGGGGGAGCTGGTGACAGACTTTTATGCCAAGTACTGGATCTATGTCTGTGCCGGCATGTTCATCGTAGTCAGCTTTGCTGGGCGCCTCGTGGTCTACAAAATCGTCTACATGTTTCTCTTCCTGCTGTGCCTCACACTCTTCCAGGTACAATGAGGCGGAGGCAGGGACTCCACTTTTGTCATCCCTCCCATGGCCTGGTCTGCCTCCTTGTGCCTCCCCACCCCGGGGAGCTTCCACTCCCATTGTAGACAGAATCACAGGGAATTCACCAAAAAATGGGAAAAATATGGGGGGCAGCTGGGTGGCTCAGTGGAGTGAGAGTCAGGCCTAGAGACAGGAGGTCCTAGGTTCAAACTCGGACTCAGCCACTTCCCAGCTGTGTGACCCTGGGCAGGTCACTTGACCCCCATTGCCCACCCTTACCACTCTTCCACCTAGGAGACAATACACCGAAGTACGAGGGTTTAAAAAAAAAAAGAAAGAAAGAAAGAAATGGGAAAAATAGCCAAGAAGAGAGCATTCTCTCTTGGGGGCTGGCCAGTGTAGACAGGGCTGGTTTTTATAGATGTCCACAAATATGGCAGGAGTAAGAATCAGAGGTGGGCAGCCCTATCCCCCCTGCATGCCCCTCTGGGACGGGGTGGACAGTGTCAGTGTGGTTCAGGTGTCAGCCTAAGCCCTAGGAGGATGGAGCTTCCCACCCCCTCTGCCCCCCAGTCTTGGCCAGGTGCATGCCCTACCTCTGGGATGGGTCTCTACCAATCTGATGCCGTGTCCTTTCTCCTACAGGTCTACTACAGCCTGTGGCGCAAGCTGCTGAAGGTGTTCTGGTGGCTGGTGGTGGCCTATACGATGCTGGTGCTGATCGCCGTCTATACCTTCCAGTTCCAGGATTTCCCCATGTACTGGCGCAATCTGACCGGCTTCACCGATGAGCAGTAAGTCCCGCCGGCGTGACCCCAGGCTGTGCTGAGTGGGGCCGAGCCTTCTCTGTGCTGAGCTATTCTGGTATGTTTTCAGGCCATGCCCCATGCTCAGGGTGGCAAGCCCTGCCATGCTGGCCCGTGCCCACGTGGCCTTCTAGCTCCTGCTTGGCACAAGAGGCTCTGCTCCTTAGTGGGCATTTCTAGCCCAAAGCCAATGAGATGCAGGGCACCCGAACCTGCAGGGTTCCGTGTCATTCTTCCCCTGCGTCATTGAGTCAGAGAGCATCTGGTGCCAAGCACAGTCCCCCGACATCTAGCACAGCGTCTGGGCCCAGGGCTGGCACTGACTAATTGACAGACAGGCTTTGCAGCATTGCCTAGAGGTCTGTTCTGGGGCTGTAAGAGAGCTCCTACTTCTCCCCAAGGTTCCGCGCTCATCTTTTCCCAGAGGTTGGGGAGAGCAGGGATAGTGAGACACCCAGCTGGAGTGGGGGGCCCAGGAGAGCCTTCCTGTTGGTGAGAAGACCTCATTGATGTTATGTGGGAATAATCGATAGGGATAGACTGGAAGAAGGTAGAGAGCAAGATTTCCAGGATGAAGTTGCTGGGATGGTGTGCAGTGATGGGGAGGTTCTCTCAGATGCTGTTCAAGAACAGCAAGGAACCCGGCTAGTGTGTGGACATATCGAGGGTCTCCCAGTCCTTGTCTGAGGATTACAGAGGGTCTCCATGATGGGGTACAGAGGTGGTGAGGAGTCCATCTGGTGCACGGCATATCGAGGGTCTCCCAGTCCTTGTCTGGGGATCATGCAGGATCTCCGTGGCGGTGTGCAGGGATGGCGAGGACTTGTGCCTTTTCTGCCTCTGGCAGGTTACAGGATCTCGGCCTGGAGCAGTTCAGTGTGTCCAAGCTGTTCTACAGCATCCTTATTCCGGGCTTCTTCCTCCTGGCCTGCATTCTGCAGCTGCACTACTTCCACCGGCCCTTCATGCGCCTCACCGATCTGGAGCACATCCCTCCCCCCGGCAGTCGCCGGCTGTGGACTCAGAGGTATCCCTGAACCCCAAGGATCCCCACCCCCTACCATGCCCAGGACTGCCTGTCTACAGAACCATACGGTGGGGAGGATAAACTCTGAATCTGGAATCAGAAGACCTGAGCTGAATCTTAATTCTGCTATCAGTCAGCCAATCATTCATCAGGCACTTATTAAGCCCTTCCTGGATGCCCAGCACTGTGCTAAGCGAGCTCTGAGGATACGAAAGGAAGGCAAAAAACAGTCTGTGACCTCAAAAGGATTCCATCCTAATGGGGGTCATGATACATACCCAGAGGAGCTAGACAGTGATCCGAGAGGGGAGCGGAGGGACCCGGAGGGCCTCTTGCAGAAGGTGGGATTTGAGCTGAATCCTGAAAGAACCCAAGAATTCTAAGAGGTGGAGATGAGGGAATGGAGCTTTGCAGGCATTCTGAAGAACCGCAGGCTGACTAGCCAGAGGCCGTAGGGACCACAGCTCTGAGGCTAGCCAGTGAGAATGTGCCCGCTCGCCTTCTCCTCCAGTTGGCTTTTTCCTGATGGTTCTCCATCTGCAGGCAGGAAGAGGATAGCCGGGCCCTGCTACAGGATGAAGAGCTGGCCACCAGGGAGGAGCCGTGTCAGGTCGGCCGCGGTGCCGACCCCAGCCCCGGCCTGGACCCCGACAACACTGACTTGGACTCTGAAGGTAACTGCCGGGCTGAGGAAGGGCAGGGGAGAGGCACGATGCTTCTCCTACCCTTCTAGGAGGATGCTGTGGGGTTCATAGACCAAAGTAGGGGGAACAGAACAGTAAGCTTAGAGAAGTTAAATTTGGGGAGGGGGACATGAGAGCTGTCTTCTAGGGGAAATGGGATGACCTAATGGAAACAGCACCTGGTTCAACTTCCAGCTCAGCCACTTACACCGTGACTTTAGGCAAGTCACTGAAACTCTCCGGACCTCAGTTTCTCCATCGGCGAAATGAAGGAGTTGGACTAGACCCCTGAGGTCCTTTCTAATGCCCTGACTCTTAATCGGAGAGACTCTCAGAGAAAATATAAGATGCTCATTTTCCTTGACCCACAAGGGCAGATCTAGGAGTAGAAGCGTAGAAGGAAATAGTCATTGATCAATCAACATTTATTAAGCACCTACTGTGCGCCAGGCACTGTGCTAAGCCCTGGGGGCACAAAAAGAGGCAAAAGACACTTCCTTTAAGGAGTTTATGATCCAATGGCAGATCCCAATCGACCCAAGGGAAAACCTCCTCGCAATTCATCAGAGATGTCCAAAAGGGGAAAAGGCTACTTCTGGAGAGCTGCGAGAGCCCTCGGGGTCATCAGGCAGAGGCCGGTGGCCCCTTTCCAAGGATGCTTTAGGGGAGGTTTCTGTTCCGATGTGGGTTGGACTTAATGAAGAGATCCCTCCCAACCTTGAGCTTCTGTAGGGATACCCCAGATACAAGTCCAGCCTGCGATCCCCAGGCTGGAGAGCAAGGGAGAAGAGGGATGCTGCAGCCCCCCTACCCCTTCATCCACCCTCCACAGACTTGCCCAGTAAGTGGGGCCTGGTGGCCGAGCGGCTGATGGTGCTTGCGGGGCGCTTCTCTGACATGCTGACCCAGGTGGAAGTGTTTGTCCGGCGCCTGCTGGAGCTCCATATCTTTAAGCTGGTGGCCCTCTACACGGTCTGGGTGGCCCTGAAGGAGGTGAGAGGCAGGGAGCAAGGATGGGGGGTCGGGGAGCCACATGGACAGCCAAGGGAGCCGGGGGGTGGTTGGGAAGGGAAGGGACCTCAGCCTCGGTCCCCTCTCCCTGGCCAGGTATCAGTGATGAACTTCCTGTTGGTGGTGCTGTGGGTGTTTGCCCTGCCCTATCCCCGATTCCGCCATATGGCCTCTTGTCTCTCCACCATCTGGACCTGCATCATCATCGTCTGCAAGATGCTCTACCAGCTTAAGATTGTCAACCCCCATGAGTACTCCAGCAACTGCACTGAGGTTTGAGGGGGCCTGGGGGGAAAGATGGGGAGGGAGGAGGTGGGGAAAAGGGAGGAAGGAGTCTTCCCAAATACTTATGCTCTTCCTGCCACCTGTTATTGTTCCCCATGGATGGTTCACTGCTTTGAACTTTGAAGACATAATGAATTTACTATTGAAATACTAATGTCTCCAGGGCAGCTGGGTGGCTCAGTGGATTGAAAGCCAGGTCTAGAGATATGAGAGGTCCCGAGCTCAAATCTAGCCTCAGACACTTCCTAGCTGTGTGACCCTGGGCGAGTCACTTAACCCCCATTGCCAAGCCCTTACCCCTCTTCTGCCTTAGAACCAATACCCAGTATTGCTTCTAAAATAGAAGGCAAGATTTAAAAAAATCCTAATGCCTCCCAACCTGCTGTTCTTTATTAAAAAACTAAAGAAATTATTTAGAAAGAAGGAAATGCCATTGCCTTTAGGAAAGTGAATCCCTTACCCCTAAAATTCTAAGCCACAGATTTTTTAGCCTGGTGTCATTGCACTTTTCAAAAAAAAATTTCTTTTTCTTTTTCAATTTGTCATTTTTAGCCTTTTAGATGCCATCTCAATAGAATTGGTTTTCTATGTAATCTTATGGATTCTCTTCTATCATTATTCTGAGAAGGGGTCTATAGGCTTCCCCACACTGCCAAAGGGGTCTGGGAACTCCATTTGAGTCCTTGTTGTAAGCCATTAATGAGGGGAGCAGAGAGTGGGTCCAGGAGAGCCCCAACCTTAGGGAAATAGGACCCTTTCCCCACTCTTCCGTGGCCCAGAGAGAGCCTTTTAGTTCCTCTTGTCACCTTTTATTCCCCTCCCGTGGTCACTGAAATGGAAAGAGCCCTGGGCTTGGGAGTCCGAACACCTGGCCTCTAGTTCCCAAGCCCCCCTTTCCCATCACTCTCTAGTCCAAAGAGGCCACCATATGTGGTCTTCAATGGTATCGTCAGGTAGCCCCTGGGGATTATGGGCTCCTCCCCCCGGGGGTCTCTCTACTCCCTGCCTGGCACCAGAAATGCTCCAAAGAGATGCCCAGGTTGGGATGGAGCACGGAAGGGGGAGTATGCAAAGGCTGGCGAGTTCAGAGGGAATCCCTGCCCTTCTGCCATGGCCATGCACATTGGTACCTTCCTCGCTGACCCTCACCCCCTTGTCCGTGTAGCCATTCCTCAACAGCACCAACCTACAGAAGTCCGAGATCAGCAATTCCGTGCTCTTCCAGAAGCCAGTGGACCCTGCCAACTGGTTTGGCATCCGAAAGGACGTCTCCAACCTAGGTTACATCCAGGTGGGTGAGGCTGGGGGAGCTTCTCCTCGGGGAAGCCTTCCAAGGGGGCTGGAATTAGGAAGACCTTCTTTCAACCTTCTCCCATCACTGAGCCAAGAGATCTAGTGGCCAAAGCCTCCAGCAGGGGAAGCCGAGCGCTAATCCTGGTTGTCAATGCCGTGTGTCCTTACGCAACATGAAGTTCAGCTCTCAGAGCTTCAGACTCGGGGAGAAAAATATATCTGGAGACTAAAGATCTGTGTTCAAATCCTGCCTCAACTCTTTACTATCTGTGTAAAGCTAGGACAGACCTTTAAAGACTTGAGTCTCAGTTTTCTCACTAATAAAATGGGGAGGTTGGACTAGCTGACTTTTAAGGTCCCTTTTTGCTCTAAATACTGTATTTCTCGTCTATAAGATGGGGCGTATCTACTCTGTGTAGGTGGCACAGGAGATCGAGCACCAGACACTTACTAGCAATGTGAGCAAGTCATTCAACCTCTCTCTCAGTTTCCTCATCTGTAAAATGGGGAAAATAATAACATCTCCCTCCCAGGGTTGTTGTGAGGCTCAAATGAGATAATAATTTATAAAAGTGCCTGGCACATAGTAAGCACTATGTTACCTGTGATGATTAAAATGAATAATAATTAATAAAATTATAATAACTGATCATACTAATTAAAGTAATTAATAAGCTAATAATAATGCCAATGGGGAACACTTTAGGTTTGCAAAAGCTCTACTAGAATGTCTCATTTGATCCTTACAGATAACCCTATAAAGGAAGTTCTATAATGACCCTCATTTTACAGATGGGGAAATTAAGGCTGCGAGTTGGTTGTGGGGTTCTAATGAAAAGAATGAATAGATGTGAAAGCACTTGGAAAAGTTGCAGGTAGGAGCAGCTAGGTGGCTGGAGATGGGGGGATCTTAGGTTCAAATCTAGCCTCAGACACGTCCTCACTGAATGACCCTGGAGAATCCCCATGGCCTAGACCCGACCGCTCTTCTGCCTTGGCACCGACAGTCAGTAGTGATTCTAAGACAGAAGGGAAGGGTTTAGGAGGCGAGGAAAAAAGCTGCAGGTGCTTCCTAGATGTGAGGTGTCCTTCACCTCAGTCTCCGGCCAGAGGCAGGCTTGAGATGGCCCCAAGCTGACCCAGACCCCTTGTCTCCAGAACCACCTGCTGATCCTCCTCCTGCTGGTGTTTGAGGCCATCGTGTACCGGCGCCAGGAGTATTACAGACGACAGTACCAGGTCGCCCAGCCCCTTGCCCAAATCGTCTGTCCCGAAGGCACCCGCCACCAGCTCGACCAGGGCCTGCTCAGCTGTGCCAAGTATTTCATCAACTTCTTCTTCTATAAATTTGGCCTGGAGGTGAGTGGGCTGGAGCTGACTCTCCGGGAGTGGGTTTGAGGGCTTGTGCTGGGGCAAAGGGGACACCGAGGCGCTCCTGCAGTGTGCCAGGTCCCAGGCTTGGCAGGGGGCAAAGGGCAGCTTTAGGGATCGTTTTCTGGACTCATTAGACCATCTAGATTTGGCCAGACCTGCTATGCTTTGTCCATGGGCGTCTACACCCCACTTGGCTCCCTCTGACTTCCATCCCTTTGGGCTTCGCAATACCAATAACTCTCTGTGACCCTCCGCACCCCTAGTGTTCTGGCCAAGCAGGGCAACACTAGACACTGCCAAGAAAGGGAAGAGAATTTTTCCTTTGTCTTTTTTTTCTTTAGCCCTGGTTGCTGGTTTCTTTTAAGCCCACCTTAATTTCCCTTAGAACTTTGGGAATCGATGAAGAGATGAGATGGGGAAAGGGAGAGGAAATACATTTTTATTCATTGCAAGTTTCTTTTTCAATAATCAGCATCAAAAATGAAAAGGATGAACTCATCACCAGAGCAGAGGAAATTAAAGCAATCCTTAGGAGCTCTTTTGTCCAGTTATCTGCCAATAAATCTGACAATCTAAGCGAAATGGATGAATATTTACAAAAATACAAATTAACCAGAAAAAAATAATTTTTAGTTTTTTTATAAAAGGCTAGGGGGCTCGGTGGACTGAGAGCCAGGGCAAGAGACCCGAACTCAGATACTTCCCAGCTGTGTGACCCTGGGCAAGTCACTTAACCCCATTGCCTAGCCCTTACCAGTCTTCTGCTTTGGAACCAATATACAAAATTGGAAACAATATACAAAAAACAATATTGATTCTAAGATGGAAGGTTAAAGGTTAAAAAGAAAAGACTAGGATGAGGTAAGGTGAGGGCTGTGCCAGGCTCAGTGCCCATCCTTGTGCCCCTCAAGGCAGTTCCCCCTATCCCAAGGAATCTCTTTTCCCTGCCTCCAGATCTGCTTCCTGATGACGGTGAATGTGATTGGCCAACGCATGAACTTCATGGTGATCCTGCATGGCTGTTGGCTCGTTGCCATCCTCACTCGCCGGCGCCGGGAGGCCATCGCCCGCCTCTGGCCCAACTACTGCCTCTTCCTGGCCCTCTTCCTGCTCTACCAGTATCTCCTGTGTGTGGGCATCCCCCCTGCCCTCTGCATCGGTGAGGACTCTGCGTGGGTGAAAAAGAAATAGAGGGACGGGCATTCCTTCAGGCTGGTGGTCCTGGCAGTGAAGGGTTATTATAAAACTCCTCATCCCTTCCAAGGCAGGAATTGGGCAAGGAAGACGGGGAAAGGCAGCCCAAAGGTGGAAGAGCTTCTGGGAGCCCGAGGGGGGCTTCTGGGTGTGCGTGGGGGTGGGGTGGCCCACTTCGAAGTGACCCCAGCCCTTGGACGCGCCATTCATGGAGCCCCGTACCTTCCCTGCAGATTATCCGTGGCGCTGGAGCAATGCCATCCCCATGAACTCTGCACTCATCAAGTGGCTTTACCTGCCAGATTTCTTCATGCGCCCCAACTCTACCAACCTCATCAGTGAGTGCCCCCGCGCCTCTCCCCCACAGCTTGGTCCCCTTAGAGAGATGCCCGGCTCCTGGCCCCATGGCCAAGGGGAGCAAGTGAGGCGGTAGCAGATAAAGCCCCCTAATGGGAGACCGAGATTATTATTATTGATCATAGCCGTTTCATCATGCTGCCTACTCTTCATTTCCAAATTAGCATAGGATGAAAAGCTTCCAAAATATGGAAATTTAGCAAAAGAAATAAAAGCTATGTGGGGGCAGAACGAACTCGCTCTCCTCCCCATCATCCTGGCCACTGTTGGAAATGTCCAAAGAATGAGCCACGTACAGACGGTGAGCTTACCTCCCAACGCCTTTATTGGGGTACAAAAAGCAGCCATTCTCTCTCCCTCTATGGCACCGCTGAACAGATGAATACTAGCAGGAGAATGCCTTGTTCCAGGATGGTTCCTATCCATTGAAAAAGAACCATCATGGCGTAGAGGATGGCATCCTAGACTTGGAATCAGGAAGCCCTGGCTGCAAATCACACCACAGAGATTTCCTAGCTGGGTGACCCTAGTTTCCTCATCTGTAAAATGAGGGAGTTGGACTTGATGGCAACTAGGTGGCCCAGTGGGTGGAGCACTAGACTTTGAATCAAGAAGACTTATCTTCCTGAGTTCAAATCTGACCTCAGACACTTCCTAGCTGTGTGACCCTGGGCAAGTCACTTCACCCCCATAACCTATCCTTTATGGCTTTTCTGCCTTGGAATCAATACATAGTATTGGTGCTAAGACAAAAGGTAAGTGTTTTAAAAAAAAAAATGCTGGGTTGGGGCAGGAAGGTAGCATAGTAGATAGAGAGGGCAGATAGGAAGTCCTGGATTCAGATTTGACCTCAGATACTTCCTAAGTGTGTGACCCTGGGCAAGTCATTTAACCCTGTTTGCCTAGCCCTTCCCTTTAGTCTCAGAGTTGTTACTAGAACTAGGAGGGGTAAAAAATCCAGACTTCCTGAGCAGCTGAGATTCTAATCCCAGCTCTGACATTCCCTAACTGAGAGGTCTTGGGGAAGCCACTTTCCTGACTGAGCCTCTTTCCTCATCTGAAAAATGGGGAGAATAATCCCTGCCTTGCTGATCTCACAAAGGTTTTTTTGGGGGGGGTCATATATTCTTTTATTGTGAAGTCTCTCTTTATTGTTAATCCTCATCATGAAACCATGCTTCACATCAGTAATTAAGGATACCAAGTCCAGCCCTGACTGCAGCCAGAGGTTTTCTTTTCTAAATTTAATTTTCCTTTTCTCGATGATTCAAAATCAATTTTCTCTCCCTCTCACCTCCCACCATTGGGAATCTCCTCTTCCCGAAAGTCCTCATAATAAATATTCGGTCAGACAAATTGGATTTCCCCCAGTGGCCGTGCCCAATAACGTGTGTCTCCCTCTGCTCTTGAGGCCGTTACCTCTCTTTCAGGTGAGGGGGAGCATATTCTGTCATCAATTCAATGAAATCGCCAAATTCTTCAGAGCTCTTAAAGCTTTCAAAAGTGTTATCATCAATAACTCTAGTCCAACTATCAATAATATGGAATTTGGTCTTGATCAATGATACATGTAAAACCCAGTGGAATTGTGCATTGGCTACAGGGTGTGGAGGGGGGGGGGTTGGGGGAGAGGGAAAGAACATGAAATATGTAACTAGGGGAAAATAATCAAAATTAAAATTTAAAAAAAAAAGTGTTATCGTCAGAGGATCAGAAAGGATTATGGATCTGAAGACTCCTTGGACAGCCAAAAATGGCACCCACATTCCAAGAGCCGTGCCCAGATTTCTCTGGTCTTTGTAGAAAACAATGTGCTGATTTCGAGGAATCTGCCTAATTAAAAGCTTTAATTGCCCTCTGAAGTTATTAAAATGATGAACTACTAACTCCAGTTTCTCTTAGGACTTTGGGAATCAATGAGGAGATGAGATGGGCAAAGGGAGAGGAAATACATGTTTATTGATTGCAAGTTTCTTTTTCAATAATCAGCATCAAAAATGAAAAGGATCACCAAAGAAGAGGAAATTTTCTGTCTTGAGTTGGGAGAGAATCCCAAACACACACACACACACACACACACACACACACACACACACACACACACACGTAGCCACANACACACACACACACACACACACACACACACACACACACACACACACAGTCACGTAGCCACACAAACTAAGAGTCTAGAGCAGTGATTCCCAAAGTGGGTGCCACCGCCCCCTGGTGCTGCAGTGATCCAGGGGTGCAGTGATGGCCACAGGTGCATTTATCTTTCCTATTAATTGCTATTAATTTTTTTAATTAATTTCCAGGGGGCTAAGTAATATTTTTTCTGGAAAGGGGGTGGTAGGCCAAAAAAGTTTGAGAACCTCTGGTAGAGGCTATGATGAGAGGCAGAGCCAGGGAGTGTTCTGGCCCGATACTATAGCCGCTGCCTTTCCAGTTCCCTTCCCCGCACCATGTGGGATCCTGGTTGTGTCCTCACATGCACACCTGAGCTGCAGCAGGGACTGACTGGCTTCTCCTTCTCTGGTCCCCGGCAGAGTGCCAGGGACAGACATCCAGGTCCATGTGAGCCAGGGCAGACTTACTGATGGATGATCAAGGCCAGACCTGGGGCCACAGAGCAGGCAGCCCACCTGCCCCTCAGAAGCCCTCCTCCTGCACCCAGCCGGTCCTCTATTGATGTTGCCTCCCTTCCCTATCTGCCCACAGGTGACTTCCTCCTGCTGCTGACTGCTTCCCAGCAGTGGCTGGTGTTTGTGGCCGAGCGGACCGAGGAGTGGCAACACACAGCTGGACCCAACACGGATTACCTTGAACCACTGCGTGGGGAACCGAACCCTGTACCCAATTTCATTAACTGCAGGTGGGCTGGGGAGCCAGGACAGCCACCGAGGGGGCAGGAGGACCACCGAGGAGTGGGAAGATCAAAGGGGAATTAGGTTGCTGACCAGCTATGAAAACTTGGTCAATGTACAACTTCTCTACACCTCAGTCATCTCTTCTGTACAATGGGGCATACCATTCCTGAGAGCTCTCAAGGGAGGCAATGTATTCCGTCTTTAAGAAGAGTTTGACTAGCCAGTTAAAAGGGGTGCCATGGAGGAGATTCCTGCTCCAGTAGGAGTTCTGCTTAATAATCTCTTAGATCCCTTTGGACTCTGAGAAACTAATGTTTTTTATAATTCTACCATTCTTCCCTTTCCCCATTATTAATCTCACCTGGGCAGGGGGGCAGGAAAGGACACCCTTTGTGGCCATGTCTCAGTGGTGGCATGCTGGACAAGTCACAGAACCTGATTTCTGAGAACAGATGGCTTGAGATCCAGTCCTGGATTCAAATCTGGCCTCAGACACTTCCTAACTGTGTGACCCTGGACAAGTCACTTAACCTCCATTTCCCAGTCCTTCTTGCTCTTCTACCTTGGAACCAATGCATAGTATTGATTCTAAGATGGAAGGTAAGGGGTATAGAGTGCCAGCCTGGCATTTGCCCTTTGCAAGAGCTGGACTCTGGTCCCCCCAAGGCTGGCCAACCCTCTCTCTCTCCTCCCACCCCATAGATCCTACCTGGACATATTGAAAGTAGCTGTGTTCCGCTACCTCTTCTGGCTTGTGCTGGTGGTGGTGTTCATCACGGGCGCCACTCGCATCAGCATCTTTGGCCTGGGCTACCTGCTTGCCTGTTTCTACCTGCTGCTCTTTGGGACAACCCTGCTGCAGAAGAGCACCAAGGCACAACTGGTGCTGTGGGACTGTCTCATTCTCTACAACGTCACCGTCATCATCTCCAAGAACATGCTTTCGGTGAGCATCCAAAGCCCAGCAGGGAGGGAGCCTTCGCAGCTGCCCTTCCTAGGAGGAGCCCTCGGCCCCTGATAGCTCCATCTCCCCTTCTCCCCTCCTCTCTTGCAGCTCCTCTCCTGCGTCTTTGTGCAACAGATGCAGAATAATTTCTGTTGGGTCATCCAGGTTTTCAGCCTGGTGTGCACAGTCAAAGGCTACTATGACCGTGAGTGGAAGAGAAGGGAGAATGATGATGGTGGGGATGATAACTACTATTTACAGGGGCGTTTAGGGGTGGAAAGCACTCTTAAAGGGTTATTTCAAGAGATAGCTAGATGGCTTAATGTACTGAGAGCCAGGTCTAGACATGGGGGATCCTGGGTTCAAATTTGGCCTCAGACACTTCTTAGCTGTGTGACCCTGAGCAAGTCACTTAACCACAAATGCCCAGCTCTTCTTACTGCTCTTCAGCCTTGGAACCAGTGCACAATATTGATTCTAAAATGGAAGATAAGAGCTTTAAAGAAATTATTTTGTTGGGTAAGAGGGTGAGAAGTCAAGACCGGAGCCCTGATGTTTGTGGGCTGGGGAGAAGGGAGCTTTCAGAGAGATGGAAAGAATTCAATTGGTAACCTGGAGGGCCTTCAGCGAGCTCTCATCCATGCTGATGGATGCTGCTGAGTGCGTTGTGGGTGCTGGATTTTAGGGGGACCAGGATAAATGGGGGATGTAAATATGGATAAAGTAGGGGTCCCCCCAAGGTGTTGGGGGGACGGGTAATTTACTTTGGGGGCCCCGGGTGAGCCAAGTGCTGGGATGTGTCTCTTTAGCCAAAGACATGAGCAAGGACCAGGACTGCATCCTGCCCGTGGAGGAGGCTGGCATCATCTGGGACAGCATTTGCTTTTTCTTCCTCCTCCTGCAGCGCCGCATCTTCCTTAGTTACTACTTCCTGCATGTTATGGCTGATCTTCAGGCCACCGCGCTACAGGCCTCCAGGTGCGGAGAAGGGGGAACAGAGGGGCAGGAGAGATGCCTGAGAAACGGTGGCTTCTGCCTCTGAAAAAGATTCACTCTGCCAGGCTGGCATTCGAGAGGCTGTGACTTCTCTCCCTCCTTCTGGGTATTGGCAAGGAAGTCTGAGCGAGATGCCCAATGGGCAGTGGGACTTTAGTTACAGATTTGTTGTTCAAACAACCATTGCCTCAGCCAACAGAATCAGCCAGTCCGTCAGTCAACAAGCATCTCAGCCAACCTAATCAATCATGGATCCATCTATCAAGGAGGATTTACTAAGAGTTTTTTTTTTTATATGTTTTTTTTTTATATGTTTTTTTTTTTAAACCCTTGTACTTCGGTGTATTGTCTCATAGGTGGAAGATTGGTAAGGGTGGGCAATGGGGGTCAAGTGACTTGCCCAGGGTCACACAGCTGGGAAGTGGCTGAGGCCGGGTTTGAACCTAGGACCTCCTGTCTCTAGGCCTGACTCTCAATCCCCTGAGCCACCCAGCTGCCCCCGATTTACTAAGAGTTTTGGGCTCATAATATGCAATTTCACTTCGTTATACTTTTTTCTATGAAAAATTGAAAACAGCTGAGGAAGAGATATTAGTATATTGCCCTTAAATATGACGTACAATTTGAAGCAAAAATTTAAAGAAATACAAACACTTTAAGTTCAATACTAAATCTGAGCTGTTCTCAAATGCTACTTAATTTGAAACAGTGTCATGTAATAGAAAGAACGCTGAGTCGAAGGTGAAACCTAGGCAACAGCTCAGCTACTGCTACTTGGGTGGCCTTGAGCAAGTGACTTCCCTATTCTTTAAAACAAAAGTGTTGGGAACAGCTAGGTAGCACAGTAGATAGACTGCCAGGCCTGGAGTTTGGAGGTCCTGGGTTCAAATATGGCCTCAGACACTTCCTAACTGTGTGACCTTGGGCAAGTCACTTAACCCCCATTGCCTAGCCCTTACTGTTCTTCTGCCTTAGAACTGATACACAGCATTGATTCTAAGATGGAAGGTAAGGATTAAACAAAAAATGAGGGGGCTGGATGAGATGATCTCTACGGTCCCTTCCAGCTATGATTCTGTGACCTAGATTTTCTTCCAAGTCTTGGATAAAATGCAAATTCCTGCCCTACTGTGAATTTTTCTTTGACCTCTGAGCTCATCTCATCCAATCCCTTCATTTTATAGATGAGGAAATGGATTCAGAGAAATTAAGTATTTTATCTAGTCACTCAGTCATTCCATTAATAGTGGTTTGCATTGAATCCTTAGGTTAATTTATTATACACCAAACTTACACTTAGATTTTATATTATTATGTTATATAAACATTAATTTAATAATATTGAATACAGTGTTTTATAGAAATGTTTAATTAGTACAAGAGATAAAAACACTGGAGACTCTCTGGGTGAATATAGAGTATTCCATAGAGATCAAGGGCAGGGAAAGAATAAGAACAGAGAAGCCCCCTTATCTCCCTCTGTTGTGAATTCAGGACTCACAGTCCCCAGAGAGTCTAGAATATGGTACCCCTTCCTCTCCTTGCCCTGTAGTGGGCTGTGCTTGAAGCTGTTACATATTTGGGCATCTTCCTTGACGTCCCCTACCCTGAAGGTGGGTAGGGCAGTGTCTGTCTCGATGGCCAGTCCAAGGGCAGTGGAGATGCAATTCTGGAAAATAAATCTCTTATGAACTCTGTCTATAGCTTCCATGGAGAATCTGGAGTCCCAGGGATTAATGGCTAGCTGATTTGATGGAGTATACCCTCATTACTGTATTAGGCTCTGTAGGGGTACAGAAACATGTAAGACTTGGTTCCTGCCCTCAGGGGCAAAGAAACAGACAGAGACAGAGACAGAGAGGGAGAGAAAGAGAGAAAGGGAGAGAGAATGGGAGGGAGGGAGAGATGGATGGATGGACAGATAGAAGGAATGCTTATTAATCACCTACTATTGATTTTATATAATTATATTCTATAAAAATTATTTGAATAATATTGAATCTTAACATTTTATAAAATGGATTTTATAGAATTACATGTACTATGAGCTCTTAGGCACTGTGGTAATTTCTTAGGCTACAGATAAAAGCAGGCCCTGCCCTCAAGAAGATTCTATTTTCTCTCTTCTTTCTCTTTCTCCTTCCTTTCTTTCTCCTTTCTCTTTCTGTCTTCTTTCTCTCTCCTTTCCTTTTCTCTTTTTTCTCTCTTTCTCCTTCTCCCTCTTGCTTGCTCTCTGAGTCTGTGTATGTATCTCTCTCTGTAGGGGATTTGCTCTATATAAGGCCTCCATCCTCAAGAGCATCAACTTCCACCGGCAGGCAGAGGAGAAGTCCTTGGCGCAGCTGAAAAGACAGTAAGCGTTCTTTCATCCCTCCTAGGACAAAGCCAGCTATAGGGCCTTTGAGGCAGAGCGTCAGCCTCGAGGCAGCTGCCCCAGCAAGGGAAGCAAAGTGGTTCTAAATAAATGAAGAATGATCTACTTAACCATCTCTGAAATGGGTCAGGGGTGTTTACACACCTTTTGGGAGGGGGAAAGCGGAGCATGTGCTGAATGAATTGTATTAAGCCAAGCTGGAAGGATGGCTTTGAGGGCTTCTGACCTCACCCTTTTCTCCTGCTAGAATGGAAAGGATCCGGGCCAAACAGGAGAAGCATCGTTTGGGGCGGACATCTAGTGAATGCCCCTCGGACCCAGATCAAGATCCAGGTGAGAGCCAGTCTTGGCTTGGGGACCCTCCGAGGACTTCCCACCCAATCCTGAGGATGGAGACTAGATCTAATCATTATACTTCCCAACCAATTCCCACCCCACCTCCATCCCATCCCCAGTTTGCCATGTCAGTCATTATACCACTGTTAAGACCAAGGGCATGTTGGGGGGCAATAGCAGAGGGGAGGCTCACTGCCTGGGCTGACAGGGCACCGAGCTGAGAATTCTGGAGAGAGTTCTGCTGGGCACTGCCCACCTTGCCAAATGTCCTGTTCTTCTGTTTGACCCAATGTGTCTTTGTCTGTGTTGTACAGCCCTTCCTACGTGGGCCATATGACAAGGCAGAAACAGCCTCAGAAACACACACACCCCTACCTATACACGCACCCCCAACATCAAGTGCCACTTATGCCTCATCTGAGTCAGGGAGGACATCACTAGCCCATTCCCTGTCCTTTTCCTGCCTGTCAACTGCCCCCCACCCCCATCACCAGCCCCCAATCCAGGGTCTCCTGGGGCCAGCATCTCCCCAAGGTCCCACGCTCCCTCAGGGCGACATATTTCACACTCTCATCATGCCCATTCTGCAGAGCCAGGTGGCCCAAGCGGCTCTTCCCAATCCACAAGGCGATGGTGGCGGCCCTGGTTAGACCATGCCACAGGTACAACTCCCTCCTCCCTGGCTGGGGCCTCAGCAGGTCTGCTGTCCAGCCCCAGCCCCGCAATACTAACTGGATTGATGCCTGGAGGGGTTCCCTTCTCGCTACAACTAGGACCCCATGACTAAGCACGACCCTTGCCGCCTTGGTGGCAGAACTCCTGATAACTTCATGTCCCTTTTTCTTCCTCCCTTTTTTCTCCCTCCTTTTTTCCTTCCTCCTTTCTCTCTTCTTTCCCACCTTCTCTGGGACTCATCCCCCATGTGTAACACAAGAAGATTGGACTAAGCAAAGAAATGATGGCCAAAGATATTCTGATCCCCTCTCCCAGCCTCCCATCCCAAATGAGGACCACAAATAACTCAGAGAGATGCAGTGATACAGTTTCCCTGATCATGGGGCAAGCTTTTTTTTTTTTTTAAACTCTTACTTTCTGTCTTAGAATTGATAGTAAATATCAGTCCCAAGGCAGAAGATTGCTAAAGTCTGGGCAGTGGGGAGTTAAATGACTTGCCCAGGGTCACATGGCTAGGGAGTGTGTGAAGTCAAATTTGAACCTAGGACCACCTGGCTCTATCCACTGAGCCACCTAACTGCCCTTCCCTTTAGTTTTTTTTTGTTTTTGTTTTTGTTTTTGTTTTTTTATTTTAAACCCTTAACTTCTGTGTATTGACTTATAGGTGGAAGATTGGTAAGGGTAGGCAATGGGGGTCAAGTGACTTGCCCAGGGTCACACAGCTGGGAAGTGTCTGAGGCCAGATTTGAACCTAGGACCTCCCGTCTCTAGGCCTGGCTCTCAATCCACTGAGTTACCCAGCTGCCCCCCTTCCCTTTAGTTTTAGCATTATATGCTCTTTTTAAAAAAAAAATAAATTTTACTAATATATTTGATTTTTAAAATTTTTTTAAAAAGAATTTTTTAAACCTTTACCTTCTGTGTACAATACAATACTGTGTATTGGCTCCAAGACAGAATAGTGGTAAGGGTAGGCAATGGGGGTCAAATGACTTGCCCAGGGTCACATAGCTGGGAAGTGTCTGAGGCCAGATTTGAACCTAGGACCTCCCGTCTCTAGGACTGGCTCTCAATCCACTGAGCTACCCGGCTGCCCCCAATATATTTGATTTTTATATCACCTAAATTTCCTCTTCTGAGTTTCCCTTCTTTTTCCCCAAAGAGCCTTTATATTTTCTTAAGAGTTTTTTCCCCCAAAAGTCTTTATCTTCTTTCCTCCTCTATTCTCTCTCTACTTGTCTCCCTCTTTCCTTTCTCCCTTTTCTCTTCCCTCTGGTCTCTGGGTTTAGTGTGGGGCTGGATCTTCCCAGTGCTCCCTTCTTCCCTTAGTCCTCACCTTGTCCCTGTCTTAGTCTCTGACTTTGGCCCTGTCCTCGTCCTGTTCTTCACCCCGTCCCCATCCCCGTATCTGTCTCGTTTGACGTGCTGCTAATCCTCCTGGTGCTGTGGTTGCTGCTGCCTGCGCTTGCTTTTGTTCGCCTTGCTTGGCAATGCATGATGGATGCGCTTGTTTCTCGCCATCCCTTCTCCTCTGGATCTGATGGTTCATCCAAGATGCACGACGGGGCAGGGAACAGGGGAGCATCAGACGATGAGGTACTGTTGGGATAGCAGGGGCACTACCCCGGGCCCTCGTCTCTTATTAAAACTACCCAGTGAGATTGGCTGCCCTGAAAGCTAGGGAGGGAAAAGTAGAAATCCTTCTCAAGTCCTATCCCAGGTGACATCCTGCTAGTTTACTCCCTTCCTCAGTTTCCTTCTTAGGATCAAAAAAAGTATTCCTTCTCCCTGGAGTTTTCTAGGCCCTGAAGTCCAGGCTTTATAGCCATCAGCAGCTCATTTTCCACCCTCAGAGAGAGCTCAGCAAGGCTCCTCTTATCTTTTCTTAGGTGGGCACGGCCAAATCTGGGTCTACTCTGTGATAGTAGTAGAAATAACAGTAGTACCTGATAGTAGTACTAAGCTCTAACTAATCACTCTCATCTGCCCTCTAAGGTCTGCAAATAGCCTGACATACACTATCCCACTTGATCCCCCAAAGCCTCTTCAAGAGAGCTACCAAGGGTGTCATTATCTCCATTTTACTGATGAGGAAACTGAGATTCAGGGAAGGGAGATGACTTGTCCAGGGTCATACAGCTAGGAAGCTGACAGAAGGGGAATCTGTGATCATAGGTGCCCACAGCTCCTCTCGGTGGAATGGGTCCGAGTCAACTCTTAAAAGGTGACTTCAGCTCCTTCTACCTATAGATCCACTCTAAGCTAGGAGAATTGGACCATGCCAGGGGGAAGGGCAGGGAGAGGGGTTGCTCAGAGACTCTGATCTAGGACCCCAGGCAGCCCTGGGCCAGACTGGGATGGCATCTCTTATCCCCATCCCCCACAGTGATCCACTCTGGGGATTACTACCTGTTTGAGTCTGACAGTGAGGAAGAGGAGGAGGCACTACCGGAGGAACCCAGGCCTTCATCACAGAGTGCCTTCCAGGTCAGTCGGGAAGAAGCCTCGGTCAGAAGGCGGTTGAGGGGGAGTGGTGGGGCTCTCTTACTCCAAAGATACTCTGATACCCTCTCCCAACCTCCCAGCTCACACACATCTCTGATAATAGTGAGGCAATTTCTTTTCTTTGCCTGGAATATTTCTGACGGTGTCTCCCCCAGTTCTCTCTTGAATGAGCCAAATCCCATTATGTATATTGGTTACCAGGTTCTGCTTTTCTTTGTTTTATTTTGGCTTGGTTTGGTTTTGCTGGGAAGAGAGAAAATAAAAGCTTGTGAATTGGAAAATTAAATTAAAAACAAACAAACCTACATCTCTGCACTGGGGCCCCCATATGTCAAATCTGTTCCACAAGCTGGCATTGAAAGCCTACATTGTTTAGAGTCCCATGCTGGGCCCATGGGAGAGATGGAGAAGAAAGAGAGACAAGTTCCCTTCCTACACAATCAATCAATCAATCAATAGCAATTAATTACGCACCTGTTAGGTGCTAGGCACTATGCTAAGTGCTGAGGATACAAACATGAAAAAGACAGTCCCTGCCCTCAAGAAGCTTACAGGCTAATGAGGGAAGACGATTCCTCGAGGGAAGCTAAAAAATGGGGAGGTTGGAAGGAGGAGAAGTCAAAGAATTCCAAAATGAGGGCAATTTCCCTCCTGTAAAATGAGGGAGTTGGATTCCATGAACTAACCTTCGGTCTTTTCCCACAAAATCTCTGTTCTGATGAAGACTTGCAAATGAATCATAGATACATCCAATGCTAGATCCAGAATGCTCTGGCTGCCTCTTATAGGGTGGTCTAGACAGATAGTAAAATGATAGAGAAAGGAGAGGTTCAGGGTTCAGGAGTTGAAGTGGTAAGGATAGTAAGGCTTCAATAGAGATGTCCCAACCCCATGATGTAGACAGAGAAGGCAGAACAACCTGTTTTTGTACTCAGTCCAGATGACCCCTAGAAAAACTAAATTTCCCAGACTCACAACAACCCTGTCCTAATCCTGATGATAGCTCTGCCCCTCTTTTCCTCTTCCATCCTCAGTCACTAGTCCTAAATTCCTGGTCTTCTTCTGATCTTTAGATTATGAGAGCTAGAAAGATACCTTAGAGATCTGGATAGCTGGATTTGGAGCAACTTGTAATCCAACATCTTCATTTATAGAGGAGGAAATTGAAGTTCAGAAAAAAGGAAATGACTTGTCCAAGTCATAGGGTTCATGGCAGAGCTGGGACTGGAATTCATTTCTCTTGGTTCCACCTCCAGCGTTTTTTCCATAATCCCATATCACCTTTCAGACAGGTTGTTCCAGGTTTCTCTGAACCCAACCCTTTCATCATTTGTTATAGCAGAACAATATTTCATCATATTGAAATGCCACAACTTGTTCAGCCATTCCCCAGTGGATGGGCATCCCTTCAGTTCTTTACCACCCCCAAAAGGGTTGCTATAGTTATTTTTGTACGTATGGATCTTTCCCCTCTTTCTTTACTCTCTTTGGATGTGTAGACATAGTAATGGTACTGCTATGCATAGTTTAATAAATTTTTTTGCATAGTTTTTGCAGTTTCCAGACTGACTAGAGCAATTCTCAATACTACCAAAAGCATGTTAATGTGCCTGTTTTCCCACAGCCCCTCCGGCATGTGTCATTTTCCTTTTTGGAAATCTGATAGTTATGAGGTAGAACCTTAAAGTTACTATAATTTGTATTTCTCTAATTATTAGTCATTTGGAGCATTTTTTCTTGACTGTGGTATTTCTTTTGAAAATTGCCTGTTCATATCTTTTAACTATTTATCACTTGTATTCCATGAGCTGGATTTGGCATTAGAAAATCACCTATAGGAAGCCTTCCTTAACTCTTTTAATTCCAGTGTCTTCTCTCTTTCAATTATTTCCTATTTATTCTGACTAGCTCATTTGCACATTTTTTTTTTGGTTTGTTGTCTTCCCCATTAGACTGGAAGTTCCTTGTAGGCAGGGATCTCCTTTTTACCTCTTTGTATCTCTAGTGTTTGGCACAGTGCCTGGCATACAGTAGGTGCTTAACAAATATTTACTGACTGACCAACCTAGGTTCAAGTCTTGATGCTGCCATTTACTACTTATACAATCTTGGGCAATTTATTAAGCCTCTTTGAGCCTCAATTTCCTAATCTGTAAAATGAAGAGGTCAGACCAAGTGTTCATCAAAGATCCCTTCTAGCTCTCAATCTGGATCCTTATGATCTTTACAAATGAGCCTCATCCAAAAGAGAACTGTATGAACCCAGCTGCATGTGGGTTCAAGCCACCCATACTTTTTTCCCTTGGCCACAGCTGGCCTATCAGGCATGGGTGACCAATCCTCAGACTGTCTTGAGAAGACGGCAGCAGGAGCAGGAACTCCAAGAGGCTGGGGAAGGTCCCTCGATGGACCAGCAGCTGGAAGGTAAGGATGGCAGTGGACATAGAAGGGAGACGTAGAGGGTTGTCTATCACCATCCTGGAAGGATGCTGTCTATGAGATCTAGCTTCAGTCAGGAGCTAAGGGCCTTTCATGCCCCTGTTCAACCGGCCCCTTGTCTCCTTCCTTTCTCTGTGCTGGGGCTCTCAGCCAACTCTGCCATTGTCTCATCCCTGAGATCTGGGATGGCATAGAAAGGGCAGGTCCAATGCTCTGGCAGTGTGTGTGTTGGGGTGGGGAGGAAAGTTTGAGGGTCTTGAACTGATCTTTTCTCTGTCCGTATGTCCCAGGGAACAGTGACCACCCAGAGTCTGAGCAGTCGGGGAGCCCAGAAGAAGAGGTGCCCGGTGAGTGAGAGCACAGGAAGTTCCTTCCTTGGTGGGTTCTGTGAGATCTCAGTACAAGAGCGCATCTGTCAGGTGGACAATGTCAAGGCATGAAAGCAACGGGGCTACCCCAGCTTAGCGGGAGGATGCACACATTGACTCTACCCTCTGCCTCCTGAAGGACTCCCTGGCCCCTGCGAGCATCTCTGCTCTGCCTCAGGTGCTCAGGCACTCAGACCCCCCCAGGACCGCACCCCCCTCTAGTTGGCACCCAGTTTTCACCAAGAAGTTGAGGGCTCATGAGCAATTTCCTCCATACTGAAGAGCAGGAATGTGCTACCTCAGAGCAGTCTGTGACCGTGTGTGCCACCCACACCCCTAAGGTTCCCTGCTCTAGGTCTTCCAGCCCAAGTTTCACCATCTGGGAATGAGAAATGGGGCCAAATTAGGATTGAGTCTTAAGTTGCCTTAAAAAATTATAGCACAGGGGGTAGCTCAGTAGATTAAAAACCAGGCCTAGATATGGGAGGTCCTGGGTTCAAATCTAGGTTCGAACACTTCCTAGCTATCACTTAACCCCCATTGCCTAGCCCTTGCTGCTCTTTTCCCTTTGAAGCAATACATAGTTTTGATTCTAAGATAAAAGGTAAAGGTTTAAAAAAAACAACTGTAGCACTATACAGGAAAAAGAGAAACTGTGAAGTCAGAGGACCTGGGATCAAATCCTGCCAATGGGATTTATTGCCTGTGTCATTTTGGAAAAATCATTTAATTTCCCTGTGACTCAGTTTACTTATCTGTAAGATGAGAGGACTGAACTAGATGTCCTCTAGGTCCCTTCCATCCCTGGTTCTAGGGTCCTTGGCTCTATGAGTACCTCCTTTTGCCCCCCCCCAACTTTGGGGAGTGGACAGTGTAGGGAAGTGGGTGGGAAGGGGCTGCCCCTCTATCGCAGACAGCTCAGCCCTCTGGCTCCCTTCCCCACAGGCAGAAACAATGTGATGCAACGTCTCCTGAACATCCTGCACTTCCTGTGGGTGCTGGGCCAGGCAGGGGTGGATGGACTGACCCAGTGGCTCAATACCTTCACCCGACACCATACGACCATATCCACTGTGCTCCGGGCTGAACGCTATGTCCTCACTCAGGAGCTGCTCAAGGTGCTGGGAAGAGAAAGCAAGGGAGCAAAGATGGCGGGTGGGCCAAGAAGGGGAAGCCTTTCCTAGGCACTGCTCACCTAGCTTGGGCAGGTTACCTCCTCCTCCACCTTTCTTAGACAGTAAGTGCTAAATGATGCTTGTTGAGTGAATTAATTAAAAAAGCATAGGCCTGCCCTGGGCTATTTCAGTGGAGGAAGTGTAGGGAAGTGGGCTGAGATGAGGGGACAAAGGATCCAGGGCCTTGGGCCTGAGGGGGTCCCAGCTGCCCTGCCTGACACCCGAAGGCTTCCCCCACAGGGAGGTGAAGTTCAGCGGGGAGTGTTGGATGGACTATACCTAAAGGAGGAGGAAGAAGAGCTCGGACTGCAAGGCCCTTCCACTAGAGACTTCCAGAGCAGCACGGCTTCAAGGCAGGTGCATAGGGGGCCTATTGGGTGGGAAGGAAGGGCCTGAGTTACTTGGGAGGGAGGTGGGGTTCTTAGACTGATTCTTCCCCCCCCCCCTTACACATACACATACACACACACACACACACACACACACACACACCCTTTCTTGGCCTTCTAGTCCTCAAAGCTGCTATTGTCATTGCTCTGGTCCCTACTAAAATAGTAACCACATTCCCAATTCCCACCCTGACATCTGTCCCTCTTCCTCTGGTCCCAACCACCAAGGGGCATTGGTGCAAACCCAACTTTCTCCCCAACCTCATGACCCTTTCCCAAAGTCCCTTGGGGTTGTACAAGGGTATATGGTAGAATGAAGGTCCCCCAAGCTCCCCCTCTGACACTGTCTCTCCCCTGCCTCACAGTGGGTGTGGGGCAGAGGAGGTACTCAGCAGTGCGACTGAATACACAGGAGCCACGAGCCCCCTGACCACAGGCTATAACACTCAGAGCAACAGTGAGGAGCTCCTTGGGGGCCTAGACACCCCTGATGATGGAGATTTAATCCGGGGCTCCCAGGAGCTCCTGGCCCACCCAAGTATCCGGACTAGGACAGCAAGTGAACTACTTCTTAACAGGTACTCCCTTGCCCCATCCTCTGCTTATAACCATGAACATTCAGAGTCTTGGAGTCGGGGGGAACACAGGGGTCATCAGTCCTACCTAAATCCACCTAAGAAGGAGTCTTCTCTACAATGAATCTGACAATGGGTCATCCAGATTCTGTCTGGAAGCTTCAAGGGACAGAGAACTCATTTCCTCCTGAAGGCTCCCATCCTACTTTTGTGAAACTGTAATTGTTGCTTTCTAAACCCTTCCCTTCCATCTTAGAATCAGTACTAAATATTGGTTTTGAGGTAGAAGAGCCGAAAAGGCTAGGCAACGAGAGTTAAGTGATTTGCACAGGGTCAAAGAGCTGGGAAGTGTCTGAGGTCAGATTTGAACCCAGGATCTCCCATCCCCAGGCCTTTCTCCACTAAGCCACCTAGCTGCCCCATGCAGCTATAATTGTTAAGAAGTATTTTTCTTATATCTAGGTGAAATCTCCCTCTCTAGATTCTACCCATTGCTCATAAACTTACCTAATGAGGAGAAGCAAAACAAATCTAGCCCTTTTTTCATTTGCTGTCCCCTCTCTAGAGGGCTGAACTGCTTGTCTCTCTTGGATCATGCAAGAGTTAGAAGGGACTTTAGAAGCCCCCTAGTCTGACCCTGTCCTTTTATAGAGAAGGAAACTGAGGCCCAAATGGGATTTGAACCCAGGTCCTATGACTCTAAAGCCATTGCTATTTCCATCATACCATACTAGAGTATGGGAATCCCGGATAAGGGAATGCCAAGTAAAACATGAGGAAGGGGGAGGGTCCCAGCCCAGGGTGTCCAGAAAGAAGTCTGCATCAGGGAGATGGTGAAGACCCTTGGGATCCAGCCTTGCCCACCCTCCTCACCCTGGGCACCTGTGACTAGGATGACTGGGCTGGATGGCTGGGGGCCTGCTTGGGACTAGGGCAATGGAGACACCTTTGCCGTCTTCTCCAATTTCTCCTTCCACAGGCGATTCAGGTTTGAGGAGCTGGAGGCATCTGAGAGCTTTTATAGGAACCAGGGCCGGACCCTGAGGCTGCTGCAGGCCCTCTACCTCTTTGTGGCGGCCCACTCAGAGCTGGTCTGTTACTTCATCATCATTCTCAACAACATGGTCACAGCCTCTGCCGCCTCTCTAGTGCTGCCTGTGCTAGTGTTCCTCTGGGCCATGCTGTCCATTCCCCGGCCCAGCAAGCGCTTCTGGATGACAGCCATCATCTTCACTGAAGTGAGTGGGCTTGCCCTTTGGATTCAGAGCCAAAGAATGTCAGAATTAAGGTGGACCTTAGAACATAGAATATCTGAGTTGGGTGGTCTTAAAATAGAGAATATCAGAGTTGGGACAGAAACAATCTTAGGAAACAGAATTGTCAGAGCTGGGCAGGATCTTTCAAGAGCTGAGAGGGACCTAGAACTTAGAGTGTTAGAGCCTAGAACTAGAGCTAAGAGAGCTCTTAGAACAGAGAATGTTAGAGTTGGGAGACCTTAGAACAGAGAATGTCAGAGTAGGAAGGAGCCTTAGAACCTAGAATGTCATAACTGATAAAGATCTTAGAATTATGAATGACTGAGCTCGGATTGGCCCTGGAATACAGAATAGCAGAGCCAAAAGGGGCCTTAGAATCTAGAATCTCAGAATTGAGTGGAACTTTAAAACATAGTATGTGAAGAACTAAGAGGGATCTAGAAGTTAGCATGTTAGATCCTAGAACTTCAGAGCTAAAAGGAGCCTTAGTTAGGACCCAGAATGTCAGAGCTGGAAGGAGCCCTTAGTTAGGACCCAGAATGTCAGAGCTGGAAGGAGCCCTTAGTTAGGACCCAGAACGTTGGAGCTAAAAGGACCTTAGAGAGACTGGCTGGTCCACATCTCTCGTGGTACAGATTGGGGAGCTAAGTCAGATGGTGGGACTGAGTAGGACTAGGAAGGAGAGGTGGTCAGTCAGTTCTTGGCAGCCCCCACCTCAAGGGCAGTGATGGTGGTGGCCGCAGTGCCTGGAGCTCCCTCTCCTCTCCTGGGCAGGTGATGGTGGTGATCAAGTACCTGTTCCAGTTTGGCTTCTTCCCCTGGAATAGTTCCTCAGTGCTGCGGCGCTACGAGAACAAACCCTACTTTGCACCAAGAATTTTGGGCCTGGAGAAGTCTGACACGTATATCAAGTATGACCTGGTCCAGCTCCTGGCCCTGTTCTTCCATCGCTCCCTGCTGCTGGTGAGCCTTGCTTCTGGGGTCCGGCTGAAGGATCAAGGCTGTGGGGAAGGGGCAAGCAGGCAGGACCCTCCATCTTGGTTTCTCTTTCACCTCTACTTCAAGAAGAGTCTCGAGGTCGGAGGTCGCTGACCAGGTGGGGCAGGCCTTGACCAGGTGGTCAGTTGATGGCCTCGGGTCTAGAAGCTCAAGTGTAGAGGTCAGAGGTTGCTTCGAGGGCCCCTGGCCCAGCCTCCAGGAGCTCGTGGCTTTTATCTCCCTTAGCCGTTGTCCAAGGAGATGCCGGGGCTCACCGGCTCCCTCCCCATTTCCCTTTTCAGTGCTACGGTCTGTGGGACCATGAAGGGGACACGTTTACCAAGGAGCAGGACCAGGCAGAGGACCGAGACAAGGCGGTACCAGAAGAAAAGGCTGAGCCAGAGCTGCTGCCTCAGGACGAGGTGGGAGCGGAGGTCCGGGGTCATCCCGGGGCTCAGGACGGACTTCAAGTTGAAGATGAGATCCAGGCCGAGGACGGGGACGGTAACGGGAGGCAGGACGGGGCCCCGGCTCAGGCCGAAGAGCCCAAGGACACAAGACGGCTCAGCCTTCGGTTTAGAAGGAAGAAGAAGGCCAAAGAGCGGGCGGCGCCAGGAGCCATCGGTACCGCCATAGCAGTTACTCTTGGCGTTTGTCCCCCAACATCCCCAGGAGCGTCCTCCCGTCCTTCCAAGCACCAGCCCATTTCCTATCGCATTAAAGCCTCCCGGCTTTGGATGCCGACTCTTGGCTAGGCTCTCTGGCCTCAGTGTCTTCTTTTAAAATGAGTAGGTTAGACTAGATCATGGGTTCCTAAATATGTTTTAGTCGTGGAGCCCTTGGACAATCTGGTGAAACCTAAAAGATTCCTTCTCACAATAATGTCTTTTTTTTTTTACCCTTAATTTCTTAGTAACAACTCTAAGATGGGCAAGAGCTAGCAAGCTGGGTTAAGTGACTTACCCAGGGTCCTACAACTAGGAGGTGTCTGAGGTCAGATTTGAACCTAGGTCCTCCCAACTGCAGGGAGAAAAGGGGGAGATGTGGCCCTGCCCAGGCTAGTTGAGTAGAGAAACTGCCCAGTGCAGTGTTCTTATGACCAGATGCCCCAAGAGCATGGTGGGATGGGGCTAGGGATCTTCCAGCAGGAGGGCAGGATGCCCTCTCCCCTTAGCCCCCGGGATCCCAAGTAGCCAGAGGAACCTGTGATAGGTAAGCACCCAAAGGTCTGTCCCCTGGCCAAAAGACGCCCCAGGCCAGCAAATGGCCCCCTGACCCCAGGCCTGACCTCTTCTGACAAGCCTTCCTGCCTTGCAGAGGAAGAAGAAGAGCCCAAAGGAAAAAAAGAGAAGAGGACGAGCCATCCCCGGGAGAAGATGAAGGCCACAGGACTCAAAATCAGGCGCTTCTGCAAGACGCTGTACGTACCCCCAGCTTTGGACCCTGGACCCTGCGCAGAGCCAGGCTGGAGCTACCAAACACCATCATTTCAGGGCTTGGAGAGGGCGGTGCGGAGGGACTGCTTGGGCTGGGAGGGATGAGGTGACTGGGGCTGACGGGGGCTTAAGAACCCCACCACCAGCATCCTGTCTCTCTCCTGTGCCTCGTCCTTTGAGGTCCTTCTCCTGCCAGTCCTGACATTCTCAGGGGAGAACTCCAGGGAGCTCCCAACCAAAAGTCCCCAGCCTAATGATCCCCTCATGAGCTAATTAACAAGCTTTTGTGAAAGGCTAACTAAATAAAACACCATCCCTGCCCTCCAGAGCTTATATTCTAAAGGGAGAGAATTACCCATGAATATTTAGATAAAAACAGGATATATACAGAGTAAATGGAAAACACTGAGAGAGGAAGCAGGGAGGGGAGGAAAAGGGGATGGGTACATGCAGGGAAGACCTGCAGAAGGTAGAATTTGAGCTTAGTCTTGTAGGAAGCAGACAAATGAAGAAGAGGTAAGTGCTTCCAGGCATGGAGGACACTGCCAGTGCAAAGGAATGGAGACTGGAAATTGTGTCTTGGTTAGGCAGGGGCTGGTGCTTTTGTAGTGATAGGGAAAAGGGGGTACCCTAGAGGCCTGGTTCCCAGGTCCTGAGGTGCCACCCATCCCCAACAGAGTGCAGAACATATACCAGCCCATACGTTGCTTCTTCTGGGACATCCTGCATACCCAGTACCGAGCAGCCACCGATGTCTATGCCCTCATGTTCCTGGCGGATGTGGTTGATTTCATCATCATCGTCTTTGGCTTTTGGGCCTTTGGGGTAAGAAATGCCCTCTCCTTCCACTCCTAGGAATCATTCAACCAGTCATTAATCGATGAACCAGAGAAAATCTAAGGTCTCATCGGCTTTGATCATAAAATCCTCTCAATATTTTAGTTTTTCTCCCATGCCCTGTTTGTGCTCACTGGTGTAGAGAATGTTAGAAAGAGGGACATAAGGTCCTACCCAGTCTGGTAGAGGAGAGAAACTGCCCAGTGCAGTATTCTCATGACCAGATGCCCCAAGGACATTCTCTCCCACCCAGGCCGCCATCTTGTTTCCTCTCCATCTCCCCACCAAAACTCAGTCAAGTCAAGTATGTTGGGGGTACCTGCTCTAATAGGAAGCTAGCTCGTGCTTGTCAGGTTACAAAGGACTTTCTGCATTTTAACTATGAAAAAATAGGGGATAAAAAGGCTTGTCCCCATTTTGCATATGAAGGAACTGAGGTTCAGAGTGGTTATTTTCCCTCACCACACAGCTAAGCAGTGGCAAAGCTGGGGCTCAAACCATCTTCTAACTCAGTACTCGATGAATTAATGAATGCATCCTTGAATGAATGAATGGATAAACAAGCGTGCACTATGCCTTGCAGTGTGCTAAGCTCTGAGGATTCAAATGTGAGGCAGTTCCTTCCTCACAAGGGGCTTACAAAGGGAGACAATCAAAATTGGGGCTGGAGAAGGCCATTTTGGTCTGAGTCACAAGATGGTGGAAGGAGCCAAAGGGCAGTGAATTGGCTCGTCTTTCCCAATAGCAATAACATTTGCATCAGTTCATGTAAGTCTTCTCATGCTTCTCTGTGTTCCTCAGAGTCATTGTCATACCACAGTGTTTAGCCATTACTCAGTTTAATGGACGTTACTTTGTTTCTTATGATTTTCTGCTACATAAAGTGCTCCTATAAATTTTTTGGTGATTATGGGGGGGGGGGGGGAATCGATTGATCAATCAAGAGCAGAAGTGAGATGTATATGGAAGAAGGAGCAAAGATACCTGCTCCAGGGAGGCCCTGCTGTCCTGGTAGACAAAATCTGGGGCCTCTGGCTACCGTGGGTTACCACCAATCAATACAGCCCTGTCTGCTCCAGGGAGGAGTGCCAGAAGGGATGGAGATGGCCTTCTAGGGTCTGATCCAAAGGTCCAGCTGGCTAGCGACGACACCAAGCTGCTGCCTCTCAGATAAATGCCTACCTTGGGAGGTAGCACAGAGGTGTACAGAGCCCAGGGCAGAGGGCTTCTCCTCAGCCCATACTGGTTCTCCCTCATCTAGCCCTTAATGTCTTTAGCCCATAATCTAGACCTTCTTCCCTTACTGATACATCATTGAGCACCTACTGTGTGTAAGGCACTTCCTCATCTAATGTCTGTCTAATTTTCTTCGGTTGTTTAAGATATTTGACTTACTTCCATAATCAAACTATAAGCTCTTTAAACTCAGGGACTTAAGTGTGACTTTGGACAAATATATCATTTCTCCCTGGGTCCCCGATCGACATGGTGGATAGAGCATTAGACTTGGAGGCAGAAGCACCTGGGTTCAAATCCTTTTCCAATAGCTACCTGCCTCTCAGGAGCCTTAGTTTTCTCACTGCAAAATGGATATAACAAGACTCAGAGAGCCTGCTTTGCATGGTTGGTATGGATGTTTAGGAGAGAGAACAATCCATGGACTGTGCTTTGAAATTGTTAAAGTAATACTACCGGGTGTGAAGTATAGGGCTAAAATATGACGAGACAAAGACAAAAATGAAACACAAGCCCTGCCTTCCACCTTTCCTTCTATTCCCAACATCTAAATAATAGCTAATGAAAATATAGCTTTTTACATATTTTATATATATAGCAATATATATGTGTAATTTATACAGTACTTAAATCATTCAGTCCCCACAGTGATCTTAGGAGATAGTCTTATTGTTATCTCCATTTTACAGATGAGGAAACGGAGGCAAACAAAGGTTAAGTGACTTGCCCAGGGTCTCATGGCAAGTAAATATGTGAGACAGGATTGGAATTTGGGTCTTTCAGTCTAGCATTATAACCACCGTGCCACCAGTTACCTCTATACAACAAAGATTATCTCAGTTTTACAGATGAGGAAACAGAGGTTCAAGAAAGATTCATGATTTACCCATGGTCAGAATCAGAATTTGAATTCGGGTCTCTCCTGACTCTAATCCTCTTTCTGCTCTTCCTTTTTCTTGCTCTGAAATTCCATAGTCCTATGATTCTTTTCTCCAGCGTATATTATTGGGTACAAAGCAAGAGGTCACTAAATGCTTTTGGCTGATTGAGAGGAAAAGACTAGAACTATACAAGACATTGTATACATTGAATACATTGATACATTGAATATCAGGGACATATTGCCCATTTTCTAGATCATAAAAAACACTGGACTAGGAATCAAGAGACCTGGGTTCTAGACTCACTCCAATGGGGTCAGTCCAACTCTTCAGGAGCCCATTTGAGGATTTCTTGGCAAAGGAATGGTTTGCCATTCCCTTCGCCAATCTACGTCATGACTAGTTGTCTCCATGACTTTAGAGAAGTCACTTTCCTTCTCTGTGACTTGGTTTCCTTGTCTGTTAAGAGGAGAGGGATGGCTCTGTGCTCTCAAAAGCCTTCTTAAGACGCCAATACCTTCCTCCTCCTCCCAGAAACACTCAGCTGCCACAGACATCACGTCCTCGCTGTCGGATGACCAGGTGCCCGAGGCCTTCCTCGTCATGTTGCTCATCCAGTTTGCCACTATGGTCATTGACCGGGCCCTGTACCTGCGTAAGACGGTGTTGGGAAAGCTCATCTTCCAGGTCATCCTTGTATTTGGGATCCATCTCTGGATGTTCTTTATCCTACCTGCTGTCACAGAAAGGTTGGCACAGGGTGGGAGGTGGGGGTGTGGTGACCCTGCCTTGGGAAAGGTTGGGTTGGGGCACATTCCATGACCACTAGATAGGCTTTAGACATGGAAGCAGGTGGGAGTGGGGCTGGAGGGCCGACTAATCCTCCTCCAAGGCACACCCACAGACACCCACAGACCAGGGGTCCGCGCCTTCGATGGAGTGTACAGAGGAGATCTGGACAGAAGGGCTTACTCGGAGGTTCTTGGCCAATGGGGGCCGATGTCAATGTGGCTGCAGACAATGGGAGACTAAGGAAGGAATCAGTGGCTGATTTGGATCCCAAAGTTCCAGCTCTATTAATTAGAAGATTTGGGGGTCTTCTATGGCTGAAATCCGAGTCCGGGTTGCCTAAAATGATAAGGAGCAAGTCCCGATAGCTGTGTAACAAGAGATAACTTGAGGCATCCTCCATGAGGATTGCTCCTCCCGTCTCTATTAGCTGTTGTTCCTTATCTCTTCTCCCTTTTGCGGCTAAACTCATGGAGCCAGGGATTTGAGTTTGGGGTACCACTTTCCTCCCTCTGCAGGATGTTCAGCCAGAATGCTGTGGCCCAGCTGTGGTACTTTGTAAAGTGCATCTACTTTGCCCTATCAGCATACCAGATACGTTGTGGGTATCCCACCCGCATTCTGGGCAACTTCCTCACTAAGAAATACAACCACCTCAACCTCTTCCTGTTCCAGGGGTGAGCTCCAGGTCTTATCCCTTCAGTTCTAGAGCAGTTACTTCCAGGTACTCCAAGTTAACTTTACCCAATGGGGCCATCTATATCCTAATCCCACTCTCCAGTTATAGAATTAGAAGGTACAACCTCTCATCAATAGGATCTAGCTTTTTCCCCTGACAACCCAAATGTAGAACACCATGGGAAGTTGACCCTGAAGGGGCCCTCAGGGATCATCAAGACGAAGCCCTCCCCATTTTACAGATGAAGAAACTGAGGCCCAGAGACAAGAAGTGATCCCAGTCAGAGGGTCTAGATCCTAGACTCAACCAGGATTTCCTTCCTCTTCCTGCTAGGGGGCAGAGGTCCTGGGGAGGAGACAGGGTCAGGGGTTGACACATGAATCCTTCTGTCTGGGAGCAGATTCCGGCTGGTGCCATTCTTGGTAGAGCTGCGGGCTGTGATGGACTGGGTGTGGACAGACACTACGTTATCCCTGTCCAACTGGATGTGTGTGGAGGATATCTATGCCAACATCTTCATTATCAAATGCAGCCGAGAGACTGAGAAGGTAGCAATGAGCCCCTAAGCCTATGTGGGATTAGTGGAAGGAAGGAGAAGAAAGGGAGGGAGGGAGGGAGAGAGAAGGAAAAAGACAGAATGATGGATGGATGGGTGGATGGACAGACAGATAAGATAGGTGGAGATAGCTAAGGATATTTGAGGAAATATCAAAAAGTTTCTTAGTATGATGATAACCAGGTGGTGCTGGATAGAAGATAGAGAGTATAGAGCACCCAGCACACAGTCAGGAAGACCCAAGTTCAAGTCCAGCCTCAGATGCTCACTAGTTGTGTGACCTTGGACAAGTATTTAACCCTGTTTTCTTCAGTTTCTTCATCTGTAAAATGAGCTGGAGAAAGAAATGGCTAACTACTCCAGTATCTTTGCCAAGAAAATTTGTAAAAGGGGGTCACCAAAACTAAGGCAGAACTGAAAAATGACAGAACAACAACTGACTGAGTGAGGGCAAGAGTTGATAAGGAGAGAAAGCCAAGCATTGAACTCACTGAGGGAAAAAGAAAGAGTATCGTAGAAGTCATTAGACAAAAGCTAGCCAGTTTTTGACTTGAGTGGTAGATGTAGATTGAGTGAAACTTTTAGGAGAAGTTACTAAGTGATGGTGATAGAGAGGGGAGCCTGGAAGTGTCCGTTGGGAGCCAGCGATGTTCTATCTCCTCCACCTCTACTAGTGCTGGCAATGAGTGAGAGTATAACCAGTGCTAGAAAGTGTGGCCAAGGAGGCTTTGTCATCAGAAGGGAGCTGGATCTCAGCCATAAGACTGAAGGAATGGGCAAGTAAATCATTTCAGATGGAAGTAAGTTTGTTACCTACTAAGCAAGTTTTCTAGATAGTCCAATAGTGGAGAAGGAAGAGAATAAGCATTTATATAGTGCCTACTATGTGCCCAGGCATTGTGGCCCAGTAAAGGGGAAGAAAGGAATAAACATTTATACATATCAGGTACTGTACTAAGGGCTTTAAAAATATCTTGTCTGATGCTCACAACAATAATGCTGGGAGGTAAGTATTATCATCTCCATTTTACATTTGAGGAGACTGAGGCAAACAACAGTTAAATGACTTGGCCGGGGTCACATAATTTAGTAAATAAGGCCAATTTATACTCAGATTGTCTTGATTCCAGGCTCAGCACTGTAGCTACCTCAGTGGGTAGGTCAGTAGGATGATAGAACAATGGAATAGTAGATGGAATAATTTTTGTTGTTCAGTCATGACTGACTCTGTGACCCTTTTTGGAGTTTTCTTGACAGAGATTCTGGAGTGCTTGCATTTTCTTCTCCAGTTCATTTTACAGATGAGGAAACTGAGGCAAACAGGGTGAAGTGACTTGCCCAGAATCACCAAGCTATTACGTTTTTTGATGCTTTTGATTTGATTTGAACTCAGGAAGATGAGTCTTCCTGACTCTAGGTCTGGTGCTCTGTGCAGTATGGCACCACCTAGCTGCCCTGACAGAATGGCAGGTAGATGAGTAGATAAAACAAATGAGGCAGATGGATAGGGAGGGGAGTCCCTGCCTTTAAACAGCTTCCATCCTAATGGAGAAAGACAATTTTCAAGGAGAGCTAGAACCAGGGGAGAAGACAGTGCAACCTTTTGGGGCAAAGCTGCTAGTGAGGGAGTGAAGTCTGGAGAATGGGTTGAGCCTGAGGCAAGTGAGCATGGTGGGAACCCCTCATGAAGTGCTGGTCTGGGCTAGAGACTCACCAGGGATCCGGGAGCCCTCGAGCTCTGATTTGGGAGAATCGGTGGAATTGGGAAATTGCCCAGATGGGCACATCTCAGGCTCTCCCAGTGTGATGAAGCCTTCAAAGGGCCTATTAATGCTTGGACCAACTTACTAGATGTTTGATAAGCAAATATCAGGAGAGGGTCATGTAAGAAGGAACAGTGACAGCAAAGGGGGCAGTGTTTGGAGAATGGCAAGTACTATCATGTGTCTGATGTATAAGAGACATGAGGAAGATGGGAGCTCCCTCTTTATTTGGGAATTGGTGTTGGGAAGAAGGGAATTTGGGGTCAAATTGAGCAGGAACACCTAGCTTACATAGGATGGCTGGAGCAGGCCTGGAATGCCAAGTTAAGGAGTTTGGATCGCCCAGTTGGTAGACAATGGTAAATCATTTAAGGTTTTCGATGATGCCACCAAATCACAAGAAATGCCACATCTTCCTCCATATCCTTATTGCCTTGCCTTAATCATAGCCTGTCGGCCTTGGCCTCTGTCCTGCGTCGGGTGTGGGTTCTTTGTGTCCAGAATATTCACTTGCCTCAATTTTCCACCTCATTCTAGAAATACCCACAACCCAAAGGGCAGAAGAAAAAGAAGATTGTCAAGTACGGCATGGGGGGCCTCATCATCCTCTTCCTCATCGCCATCATCTGGTTCCCACTGCTTTTTATGTCTCTGGTGCGTTCTGTGGTTGGAGTGGTCAATCACCCCATCGATGTCACTGTCACGCTCAAGCTTGGTGGCTATGAGGTAAGAAGCCTGTGGGTCTCCCCAAGGATCCTTGACCTCCGCATATTCCTAGATTAGAAGGAACCAGACCCCTCAGTTGGCCTGAGAACAGAGCTTATCATACCTGGAGTTCTCTGATCCAACCAGACTTCCCAGACTTCCCTCTGGCGGCCCCCCAATGGCAAAATAAGGAACGACATGAACAGGGATAGATGAAAGTTGCCCTTCAGAGCTGGCAATATGGGGCAGGATGGTGTAGTGAGAAATGTGCATTGAGGGGCAGGAAACCTACGTTTGAATCTTTTGCTACTATCTTTTTTCTTGTTTTTGTTTTTTTAGACTCTTACCCTCTGTCCTAGAATCTATATAAAGTATCAATTCCAAGGCAGAAGAGTGGTAAGGGCTAGGCAATGGGAGTCAAGTGACTTGTCCAGGGACACCCAGCTAGGAAGTGTCTGAGGCCAGATATTAACTCAGGATCTTTCATCTCCAGGCCTGATTCTCTATCCACTGAGCTATCTAGTTGGCCTCACCTTTGCGACTATCTTCATGACCTTGGGCATGTCCTTTCTTCTAGCTGAGCCTCAATTTCCTCATCTGGAAAATGAGTGTGTTGGTGGAGCAGCTAGGTGGCAGAGTAGATAGAGTGCCAGGGCTGGAGTAAGAAGGTCCTGAGTTGAAATCTGGCCTCAGACACTTCCTAGCTGGGTGACCCTGGTCAAGTCAAGTCACTTAACCCTAATTGCCCTGCCTTTGTCCTTCTGTCTTAGAATTACAACTAGAATAGATATTATAGGTTTAAAAAAAAATGAAGGGGCTGGACTAAATAACCTGAGCCCTTCTACCTAGAAACTCGTTATTCCTATGTTTGAATTCGGGTCCGTTGCTAGCTCTCTGGAACTCAGTGATCTCATTTGTCAAATGGGAGAAACTAGATTGTTGTGACTGATTCGGGTGAATACTTTTATTCCTTCATGCATGCATGCATGCACCAGAAGTCTGTTCTACACAGATAGTAGGAAACAAGGAACCAATGGAATTGTTTGTTGTTTGTTTTACTAAATCGATAAACAAATTAGTTTTATGGAGGCAGCTTAGCCAGGTGGGTAGAGGACTAGGTCTGGAACCAGAAAAACCTCAAATTAAAAATCTCACAGGCAAGTCACCTAAGGGCTCTGAGTCTCCTCCTTGTGTTCCCAAGTGGGAAAAAAAAACCTACTTGTAATTCCAACCTGAGAGAGGTTATGAGACTTAAATGAGATATGGTAGGGAAAGCACTGCATCATTTCATGCTCTCTATAGGGTGGCCCAAAAGTCAAAAAATCGAACTTAAAATTGTTCTATGATTTATAGGAGGGGGACAGCTAGCCCATAGAAGGGAGGTCCTGGGTTCAAATCTGGCCTCAGATACTTCCTAGCTGGGTGACCCTGGGCAAGTCACTTAACCCCCATTGCCTAGCCCTTACTGCACTTCTGCCCTGGAACCAATAAATAGTATTGATTCTGAGATGGAAGGTAGGTTTAAAAAAAAAAAAAAAAAAAGGCTTGTAGGACACTATTGCTCCATTGGGTATTCTTTAGAAGCAATTTATTTGAAGGTTTGATTGTTGAGGGATAGGGAGGAGATGGGAAGATGTATTCCAAAGCTCTTTTAGTAGTCCAGATGAATGAGTGATGAAAGGCCAGTAAAAGGGCTTTAAGCCAGGGTGAGAGAAAGAAGGGAAAAAGTGAGAGAGAACGCATAGCTGTAATGAACAGGAATTGGCCACCATTTTGTTATGGCAGATGAAGGAAAAGGGCAGATACAAGATAATCTCATAAGAAATTAGGTGAAAGATGGTGCCACTGATAGAGATGTTGGAGTCAGGAGGATCAGTTTTGGACATGTTGAAGCTGGGAGTGCTGGTGAGACATCCAGGAGATGCCCACTAGACAGCTGGAATTGTGGATTTGGAGTTTTAGATGTAAGAATCATTTGAATTGAGGACAGCTGTGTGACTCAGTAGAGAGCCAGACCTGTCTCCACGGGTCTTAGGTTCAAATCTGGCCTCAGATACTTCTACCTAGCAGTGTGACCCTGGGCAAGTCACTTAACCCCCATTGCCTAGCCCTTACTGTTCTTCTGCCATGGAACTGATCCACCGTATCAATTCTAAGACAGAAGGTAAAATTAAAAAAAAAAAAAAGTCACCTGAATTGAATGAATATAGGTGGTAATTGAAGTCAATGAGATTTGAGTAAATTGGAGTAAGAGAGAAGGAAATAGTCTAGGAGAACAGGGTAAAAGGAGAGAACCCAAGGATGACAAGGAAATTTCATAATAGCAATTGATATAGATTTAATATTTATAAAGAATGTTATTTTATTTAATCCTGTGAGGTGGGTAGTTATTATCCCAGTTTTATAGGTGGGGAAATTGAGATTGAGAACCGTTAAGTGATTTTTGCCCAGGGTCACACAGCTCGAGGTTGAATTTGAACTCGGGTCTTCCTGACATCATGTTCAAGTCTAGCTACTCTGTCACCAAGCTATCAATAGTGTGAATGGAAGAGAGAGAAGGTTGGAATTTCCGCCATTTAGGAACCTGGAGGTAGTGAGGTCTAGGGTCTAACCATGATGGTACTTGGCTGAAATGGGGTGGAAATTGTCAGATCTGGGGGAGACTGGGAAACCATGTGGTCAGACCATTGATGGAAGGATTGAGGTACCACAAGATGGTGGCAGTAATAGAAACTGCCTGGGATGGGGGAGTAAGAAGACATGAGCTAAGTCCTGAGGTCACTGTTTTGAGAGGGGCACCAAGTGGTGAGGAGAGATGTTATAAATAATATTATGTAATTGAGGTGATAGAGAAGGGTTCTAGAAATGGTGTGGGGAACAGAGCCTCTCATCATCCCCGTTTGTGAAGAGGGATTCGGTTGAGAAGAGGGAAGACAATTGACTGGAGTGGGGGTGCATTTGAAGGGAAGAGATGGCATCCTACCAGGGGAGCTAGAGCAGGGGGAATTCCTGTGAGACTGAACCGACCCTTCCCCACTTCACCCCCCAGCCCTTGTTTACCATGAGTGCCCAGCAGCAGTCCATTGTGCCCTTCACACCTGACACCTATGAAAAGCTGACCAAGAAATTTGACCCTTTTCCGGTAAGTTGTCCTGCCTGCTGGTGAATGAGGCATGGGCAAGGCTGGGGAAGTGGGAAAGGGGAGGGATGATGGACTGGCCAGCTCATTCTGTATACCTCTTCCACTCTGATGCAGCTGGCCATGCAGTTCATCAGCCAATACAGCTATGAGGACATCGTCACAGCTCAAATTGAGGGCAGCTCGGGGGCCTTGTGGCGCATCAGCCCCCCCAGCCGGGAACAGATGAAAAAAGAACTGTACAATGGGACCTCTGACATCACCCTTCGGTTCACCTGGAACTTTCAGAGGTCTGGAAGCCTAGCAGGAGACTACTGGCAGTGCCCACTTGGGGGTAGGGGTGGGAACTGTCTGCCTTGCCCACAGCACTCACTCTCTCCCATGCCTGCAGGGACCTGGCCAAGGGAGGCACTGTGGAGTACACCAACGATAAACACACGATGGACCTCACCCCCAATAGTACCGAGCGGAGGCAGCTGGCCAGCCTGCTGGAAGGGACCTCCAACCAGCCTGTGTAAGGGTCACCCCCTTCACCAGTTCGGGGAGAGGGCAGACAGGCAGCACCATCCTGACTCCATCACTCTTACATTGTAGGGTCATCCCTAACCTTTTCCCCCAATACATCCGTGCTCCCAATGGTCCTGAGGCCAACCCAGTCAAGCAGCTACAACCAGGTGAGTGAGGCCAGCAGTGGGTTGGGTAGGGAAGAGGGACAGGATAGTTATTTCCCTTCTTGGGACTAGCTAATGATCTCCACAGCCCCCGGCCCGGGACCCAGTATCTAGCCAGTGCTTTGGGAAAGAGCCCAAAGACCCATACAGTGCCAAGAGACCCATTCTATGGGCTGGGGGTCTGGATGGATTAATGCCTCCCTCAGACGTCTGCATCTATTCCCCAGATGAAGAAAAAGACTACTTGGGGGTGAACCTGTCCTTGCAAAGGAATCGGATGGGAGATGGCTTCCTGGAGTGGTGGGTGATCACTATTCAGGACTGTCAGCCAGACTGCAACATCCTGCCCATGGTCATCTTTAGCGACAAGGTCAGCCCCCCCAGCCTGGGCTTCCTGGCTGGATACGGGTGAGTGCTAGAGCCTCTAAGGGTACGTAAGGAAGGGGGAGGAGAGGAGACCATCGCCCAGACCCCGTCTCTGCTCCTCTGTGGCCTGAGAACAAGACTTTCTTATTTGAGGAGTGGGGATATGTGAGATAAGGGGGTAGACTACTTTGTCAAAACTCGAGGCAGGCAGCTAGGTGGCTCAGTGGATGGAGAGCCAGGCCTAGAGACAAAAGGTCCTGGGTTCAAATCTGGCCTTAGACACTTTCTAGCTATGTGACCCTGAGCAAGTCACTTAACATTCCCCCACCCTTGCCTAGCCCTTCCAAAACCCAGTATTGGTTCTAAGCCAGAGAGTAAGGGTCTTAAAAAAAAGAACTACAGCAAGGCTGCAGAACTCTGAAGCTGGGCTTGGGCTTTGGCCCGGCACCTGCTCTTTTCCCCACCTCATTTTTGCCTTTCCTCTGGCCCCCTGGAGTGTCCCCTCCAGCAGGCCCTGACTGCATTTTGCACCCTGACAGAATCATGGGGCTGTATGTGTCGATTGTGCTGGTGATTGGCAAGTTTGTGCGAGGCTTCTTCAGTGAGATCTCTCACTCCATCATGTTTGAGGAGCTGCCCTGCGTGGACCGCATCCTCAAGCTGTGCCAGGACATTTTCTTGGTGCGGGAGACCCAGGAGCTAGAGCTGGAAGAGGAACTGTACGCCAAGCTCATCTTCCTCTACCGCTCCCCCGAGACCATGATCAAGTGGACCCGGGAGAAGGACTAGGAGCCGCCCCTTGGTGTCTTCAGGCTGCGAGACAGTGTCTTCTCCCCAATAAAGGGAGGGCTCCAGTGCCCCCCCGGCCCCCGGTGCCCTCTTGGCAAAGGCTGCGTGCTCGCCCCCATGCAGGAGAGGCTCAGAGACTTCCTGGGCAGGGGTCTGCCCCAGCCTCCCCGCTGAGCCTTGGGAGCAGCTGGTGCTGATGCTGCCTGCGCCTTGCATGAGGAAGCGCCACCCAGATGGGCCTCCAGGGCTGCTAACCTTTGGACCTGGGGGATGAGGGCCCCCCGCCCCCCTGCCAAGCAATAGTCTTCCAGGCCTTATGGTCCTGCAGGCCCCTGGACTCAGCCCCAGGGTCGGGGTATGTCTTGGCCCCCAGCTCAAGGGCAGACGGGCCTGAGTCTCCCCAGACGTACTGTAGATTTTTCTAATTAAAAGTGATTTATTTATGCAGATGGACAATTAAATGGCAAGTTGTGGCCTGACCTCTCTGGGATTGTCTCCTTGGCTCTGTGACCTCAGATCCTCCCCCACCCCCGACCCCCCCATGCAGTCACACTTCAGGCTGGGAGAGGGAGGGAAGCATGAGCTGGACAAGAAGACAGGCAGGGCTCAGGCCAAAGACACCAGCATTCCCCTCCCCTGGGCTTCAGGGCAGCTGAGTTGGGAGCAGGGTTGGGGCTGCCCCAAGTGTGTGTGTGCATATAGGGTCAGGCCAGGAAGTCAAGGCTGGGGCAGAAAGCCCTTGGGGTGCAGCTCCCAGAGTTCCAGACAGGCTTCCTGAAGCTGGTACTGGTAAGGAAGGGGGTCCAGAAGGTCCATTCAGCTCTCAGTCCTGGCAGATCTCATCTTTGGTTTGCTCTTCGCTCTCCTCAAACAAGAATTCTTGGATCTCCTGCTTCACCCAGGCCCTGAGGAGAACCCTCTGACATCAGGGACCTTCCCTTGCTTTTCAGAGATGTAACCAGCCTCTACTTCCCAGCTCTCTAGACCCCATGTCCCACTCCTCGAGGTCTGCTCTGGCCCTAAGCTTGTATGCCTAGAGGTGGCAGGGCCTCACAACAGCCTGCTTTAGGGTAAGGGTCCCTAGGCTGGGTGCTGCTGCAGCCCCTGCAGCCATCAGATTCACGGCCCACATCCAGAAGAGCAGAAAAAGAAATGCGAAGCTTTAAAGGGCTTGGCTTGGTTTGCTCTCCCCTTCTTTATCCCAAAGCATGGAACTACCACTAACTGGGTTGGGCCCAAACGGGGCATGCTGTGCCCGACTTACCTTTGCCTCCTGCCCTGTGACTCCGTCAGGAGGTAGGGAGGAAGGGGCTCCAGGAAGGGCTGCAAGAAAGGTTCCCCGGCCCAGGTTAATGGTGCCATGACCAGACCTTTGCCCTGGGGGCAGGAAGGGTCCCCCTGGTTCTCCCTCCGCGGCTCCGGGCAGAGGGGGAGGGTCTCCGGTCTCCACCAGGGCCAGGGCAACGCCTGCTACTCACCAGGTCCTTCATGTTAACCCGGCAGCTGTAGCACAGCTGCTCAATGAAGCCGGCTCTGGGCTCCTCCCTGGAGGACAGAGGAAAGTCAGTGGCCGGCTGGGCTCCCCCAAAGCCGAGGCCGTTCCTCAGGCAGGGGTGCAGGCCGCTCTCACCTCTCAGGTGGCGGCCGTGTGTCTTGGCAGCATCCCTGTCGCCGTTCTGTTCCGGAGCAGCAGCAGGGCCTGCCGGGGGCCCCTGCGGGCGGCTCTGGGCCAGGCAGAGGCTTCTGGGCCAGATGCTCTGAGGTCTGGGCCCCAAATGCTGTAGCGCTATCTGCAGGCAGAGACAAGGTTCTCTGGGAGGCCGGCCAGCAGGGAGGACGGGCTTCCAAGGACGGCCCAGGAACCCAGATCTGAAGGTGAACTGAGGCGTGGAGACCCCAGCTCCAGGGACAATCCCGCCCCCCCCCCCCCATCCCATCAATGAAGGCCCCAGCCAGAGGCCGCCAGGAGCAGGAGGAGAAGGCACCAACCTGCACTGTCTATGTCCAAAGCACACACACACAGGAGGCAGCGGGCAGGCGCAGGGCCGGCCGTGGCCTCCCCATTCCGGGGAGCCTTCACCAGCTTCTCACTCGTCCTAGGACCAAGGAAGGAGTTTGGGGGAGAGGCCAGTCAGGCCCATGGTGCTCCAGGGGATCCCCGTGTTCATGTTTCCGGGCTGCTGTGTGGAGCCAGGCCCCAGCCCACCCCCACATCCCGGCCCACGGCTGGCCCTCCAGCCTGCCCTGTAGTCCCACGTCAGACCTGTACACAGTGCTGATGGTGGAAGGGTACTGGGCCTGTAATTTGAGGATGAAGCTCTCCATCAGCCGGTGAATACTTGCCTTGTCTGGAGCCTGGGGAAGCAAGCACACAGGGGAGGGGACGGGGGTGACCCAGGAGGGAAGCCTGGCTTGGTGAGCTGCCACAGACGCCTTCAGATGCTGCGCTCCACCCTCCTAAGTGCTCCATCTCAGAATCAATACCGTGTGTTGGTTCCAAAGAGCGGTAAGGGCCAGGCAAGGCGGTTAGGGGACTGGCCCAGGGTCACAGGGCTAGGAGGTGTCTGAGGTCACCTTGGCACATATATTTTAGAATGATGAAGGAGGAAATACCCAACTGCTCTTCTCCCCAACTGTGGGCAAGCCTGCCATTGCGGCCCTGGTCCTGTATCCTGGTCTACCCAGATGTCTATGGGGTCTATGGGGATGTCCAGGAAGCCCAGAGCTCTTGGGCACCCCTGAGGGGATGCAAAGCTCCGCTGGCTTACCTTTGTTTGTGTGTGTGTGTGTGTGTGTGTGTGTGTGTGTGTGTGCTCGCTCACAAGCACCTGTGGCCTTCACGTGGACACGTAAGCGCCATCAGGACAGAATTTGCTCTGTCTTGTGAATACTGTAAGCCCCAGAGCAGAGCTGGAAAGGTCCTCATTTAGCAGGGGATGCCGAGGCCCGAGGAGGGGAGGGGCCCTCCTCCCAAGGGGGTCTCTGTTCCAGCTCCAGCCCTCTCCCCTGTGTCATTACTACTTGCTTAGCCCAGCCTCTCCAGGGTGATCTCCCCGGACGCAGGAAGCTGACCTGGAAGAGGGATCAGAACCGCAACTGGGAGGTTTTGCTCAACCCGGTCTAATTAGACTGTCCAGGTTAATAGCCCACTGAACAATCTTCTTCTTCTTTCACTATACAAACAGATCTCACTGCTTTCCCTATTCTTATGATACTTTATTTTAAGGAAGGATAAACCAGATGAGGTCAGAAAAGAGGGTTATGAGGTTGTCCTAATGAAGGACCCACAGCAGTGACAAAACCCCTCTCTGGGATGCTACCTCCTAGGCTGACTAATGCTAGGCCCATTCAAGGAGTAAATCTCCAGGTCATCAGCCAGCACAGAGAAGAGGTCAGGCTTCAGGCCTCATCAGCCTACCCTGAGGTACAATTCAATCAGGTCCAGCCAGGTCTTGCTTTATCCATGAACAGGACAAATTGGGGGTCTCCGTAGATCTCAGGGTAAGATAGGAATCACCAGAAATGGGTTTCTTCCCAGTCCTGGATTGGGGTCTGCTCAGCCTGATCGTTCATACTAATAACACAGGGTTTTCCTCCCACATAACACGTGCTCCACACCAAACCAAGGCTTTGCCGCCCCTCCAGGAGCCTCACACTGAGCCAAGAAGTAGCTGCCTGTCTACACCTTTTCCTACCTTGGTGTCAATTGCTGGGGTGAAGACAGAGGGGACTCCAAACATCCTGTTGTAAAAGGCAATCTCCTTCAAGGTGTAGTCTCGCATGGGGCGAAGCATGGTCACGTCCCCGTGCCGGTCATCTGAGAAACCCTGGGGAGAGGGCGAACGTGTGTGCTCAGACACGCGAGAAATCAGGCTGGGAGACGAGCATTCGGGTGCCCAAAGGCTTCATTCACTCCCAGAACTAGACCACGACTCGCGATAGCTTCTCCCAGTGAAATCACTGTTCCTTTTTGAAACTGGTCCTGGCTATGCAAACACTCCAGCAGTTCTTGTGATTTTTCTCTCTCCCGCTGCTTAGCACTTTACAAGATTAGTTTATCTCATCTGATCCTCACAACAGCCCTGGGATCTAGGAGCTATTATATTAGCCCCATTTTCCATCTGAAGAAACTGAGGCAGTTACTGATCACTGTTACAAGAGTGGTCTTTTCAACTTCAACTGACCCTAGGCCTCTTAACCTGGGGTCCATGAACTTGTTTTTAAGAATATTTTGATAATTGGCTTCCTTTGTAATTCTGTTTTTGTTTTATGCCTTTAAAAGCCTTATTCTGTCCCCACCAAGTCAAAGAACTCCAGGTCTCCAAGTTGTTTCTGAGTCTCATTAGACTTCGAACTATTTCTGGGCCAACAGGAAGCCCCTGCTGGGGATAAGTCCAGTCATTTTGGGCAAAATGCATCTTCCAGAAGGAGGAAGATGATGCCTTCCAGCAGATTAAGGAAAGGTAACTCAGGAAGTTACAGACAAAGCAGAAATTAATTTCCCAGGGATCTGCCTCAGGGGACTCTGGACAATGTTCACACTCCCTGCCCCTCTGCCCAGCAGCCCCATGCAAGCAACTTCCTCCCTCCGATGCCTGGGGGGCCTCACAGGCAGCTTGGAGGTGCAGTTTGGGCACTAATCTCTGAAAGGTTCACCAGCACTGTTCTAGTATAACCTCTCAGTGAGCTCTGACTATTTAGTTCTAGAGCCCCAGGATTTGTGCTGGGCTTCAAGGTCCCACATAAAGGGTAAGCAGATGGAGGAAGCCCATGTACTACTTTCTTTCAGCCAAGAAGACCCCCTCAATAATCTATCCTGCCTACCACTGGGAGAAAAAGGTGGAGGAAAAAGGGAGGCGAGTTAAGAGAGCAAGGGCTCTCTGACCCACTCTACTCTTGCCTAATGAAGCCTGGGCATTTCTAAGTGCAGGGGGTGGGAGTGTGTGGGAGGCCCCTTGGAATGAGGAAGACCAGCTGCTTCTTAATGCTCTCGAGGCACAGCCCGTGGGGTTTCATGAGTGACAGGGCTGCAGCTCACAATCACACGGGTTCCTCCTCCTTTGTCTATGGGCTTGGCGCCTTGCCCGAAACTCTGGGAGAAGCTCCCTGGGCATCTGGGACCAGACCCAGGCAGCAGCACACACTCCTAAGTAAGACTCTGCTCCTGCAGGATGTATCTCATGCCACCCCTGGCTCCAGAATCCCCCCACCCTTTACCAGCACTTACTGTGTCCCAGGCAAGGAAAGCCCCTCTCCCCAGGGCCAAATTGGTCATGAGCTTGATGGCCAGGCGGGTGCAGCTGTCACCCAGCATCACCTTGGAATAGCCTCGCGTCCGAGCCACATGCAGGATCAGGTGGGACCTGTGAAACAGAGGGGTGCCAGGCACATGGGTTCAAGAGCAGCCGATAAATCCAATATTCTAGAAGTTCTGCTCTCCCCCTCGGGCTCACCGAAGGATCTGCAGCAGCTCTTCTTTGGCAGTCAGGGTCTTCACTGAGCTGAAGAGGTTCATCAAAGCCACAGTGTGTGCGGCTTGGGGAAGGCCGTTACTGGCAGGTGTCTCTTGGGCTCCGGGGTCCTGGGTGCTCAGCTCTCTCAGTTTCTCCTGGATCTGCTCATCACACAGGAAAGCTTCTTTGCCTCCTTCCTCCTGTAGTCTCTGCTGCTGCTGCTGCTGCTGCTGGATAAAGCCATCCACAGCTTCCTTGTAGGTATTCTCAGCCCCTCTGGGGCCCTGAGAAATGGGCTGTAAGACTGATGTGGGCAAGTTAAATACCTGCAGGGACAATGGGAACAAGAGTCCAGATTCTTGATTTGATGCAATTAGTCATGAAAAATAGGGCAGGGGTGCTCTGTGGACAGAGAATTTTTCAGACATATCTGACTCTAGAAATCAAGCGGCAACAACCCCCCTACAAACACATAATCCTGAGGTGAACCGCTCAAGTGCCCAGAATATTCACCTCCAATTTCAAATGACTGCACTAAACATGGCAGAGCAATTCCACCATGCAACAGGCTGATGAGTGCCCCAAAGGCACAGAAGATGCCTTTGACTAGGACGGTGTTTGGGGCCAGATCCACAGTCCCTCCAAGTGTATCAGCTACAAGGGTAACCTTCCTACCTCTTCTAATGAGAGAAGGTGATATGGGAAACCAACTGTCTTCAGGATCTGCTCCATTTCTGCCACAGTCTTCATCCTGTCTTCTGGGCTCTGTCCACAAATTGCCCCCTCTAGAAAAAAAAAAAAGAAAAGAAAAGAAAAGAAAGAAAGTAGAAGAAAGGAACCACAAGAGGGGAAGCTCCCAAAAAAGTTTGATCTTCACCCCCATCCCCAACCAAAGAGCCCCAGGTGGCTACACTTCTATCACAGGACAAACAAAACAGACAAGAAAAAGAATTCAGGGTAAAAATGCGACAAGCCAGATTGGACAAAGGATCTGACCTAATATTGATAAATTTAGCAAAGACTGGTGCTTATAAGGGCAAGAGCTAAAAACATCCTTCAGAAAGCCCCAGGCTTCCACTGATGCCTGGGGATTCCTCCCTCTTTCACACAACTAAGTAGCTGACCTCTGGAAAACTCCTAAGAAGTTGTATTTCTTACTAAAAAGAATCAAAAGCTCTATTAATGGAGATTCTATAGGACAATAAACAAGGTCCTCAATCCCTCTATTCCAGGTACCCTGCAATACCATATGGCTTGTACACAGAGATAATAAATGTAATAATACTCCCTCACATTTTTATAGAGATTTCTACTTTTCAAAGGGTTCATTTGATACTTCCAGCACCCCTTTCTTGGGATAAGGAAGAGAGGGCCAAGAATACTACCCGGATTTTACTAATGAGGAAATGGAGACAGGGGACTAAAATAATTTACCCAAAGTCACATGGCAAATGACACCATTTAAGAGTTAATAATAGCAGGGGAGAGTAATGAATGTTGGAGGGGATGTGGCAAAATTGGGACATTAATGCATTGCTGGTGGAGTTGTGAACTGATCCAGCCATTCTGGCTGGCAATTTGGAATTATGCCCAAAGAGCGCTAAGACTGCCTGCCCTTCAATCCAGCCATAGCATTGCTGGGTTTGTACCCCAAAGAGATCATAGATAAACAGACTTGTACGAAAATATTTATAGCTGCGCTCTTTGTGGTGGCAAAAAAATGGAAAACAAGGGTATGCCCTTCAATTGGGGAATGGCTGAACAAACTGTGGTATATGCTGGTGATGGAATACTATTGTGCTCAAAAGAATAATAAACTGGAGGAATTCCATGTGAACTGGAGAGACATCCAGGAATTGATGCAGAGTGAAAGGAGCAGAAGCAGGAGAACATTGTACACAGAGACTGATACACTGTGGTAAAACTGAATGTAATGGACTTCTGTACTAGCAGCAATGCAATGACCCAGGACAATTCTGAGGGATTTATGGAAAAGAATGCTACCCACATTCAGAGGAAGAACTACAGGAGAGGAAACACAGGAGAAAAACAACTGCTTGAACACTTGGGTTGATGAGGACATGATTGGGGATATAGACCCAAAAGGACCACACCAATGCAACTATCAATAATATGTAAATAAGTCTTGATTCATCACACATTTTAAAACCAGTGGAAATGGGAGTTAGCTATGGGTGGGTGGGTGGGTGGGGAGTTTGAGGGAGTGAAAGGGAAAGTAAAAACATGAATCATGGAACCATGGAAAATTTTTCAAAAAATAAAAACAATTAATTAAAAAGAAGAGAAAAGAGTTAATGCAGGAGAAGTAGCTATGTGGCTCAGTGGAGAAAGAGTCAGGTCTGGGAAAAGGATGTCCTGGATTCAAAACTGGTCTCAAACACCTCTTAGTTGTATGACCTTGGGCAGGTCATTTAACCCTAACTGTCTAGCTCTTACCACTCTTCTGTCTTAGAATTGTTACTAAAATAAGTTAATTCTGTAACACTTTTTTGGGATAAATAAAACACCCAAGTTTCATTGGTGGCTTCTCTCTGAAACATGTAGAATGGGGTTTGGCAGGAGGCAAGGTCCTGGGGCATGGGTTTCACACAGCATACCATCAATGTAGATAATGCCTGGCACAAAGCGTAGCCTCTTAGCAGATTCTCGGCTCAAACCCTGAGGAAATAACATGAGACATTTAAATATCCAACAGTGAGTTTAAATACACTACCCCTCTTGGAACAAAGGGATATGTTTTAGCCAAAGACAGATTACTTAGTCACTATTTGTTCTTCTGGATTCAATGTCTGCCACAAAGAAACAATTATATAAGATGAAAGCCAACTTCACCAGCGGTAAGCTTTCTAAATCCTTCAGGGTCAGACTGATGCTTTTTAACCCTTACTTTCTTAGAAACAGTACCGTGTATCAATTTCAAAGCAGAAGAGCTTTAAGGGCTAGGCAAAGTGACTTGCCCGGGGACACACAGCTAGGAAGTATCTAAGGCCACCTCGCTGCCCCTGGTCAGATCGATTGTTGCAGGCTACCTAGACTCGTCTTCTGCAGACCTAATCTGATGACTGAGACTCTCTTTTTGCTATTCTAAGAAAGCTCCTTGGTCCTCTCTGTATAAATCTAGAACCACAACCCTCAGTCTAAGGAAAACAATAAACTTCCTACATTGTTATAAAGTAGTAGGGGCAGCTGGGTGGCCCAGTGGATAGAGCTAGGCTTGGAGTCAGGAGGACCTGGGGTCAAATCTGATCTCAGACATTTCCCAGCTGTGTGACCCTGGGCAAGTCACTTGACCCCCATTGTTGAGCCCTTGCCCTTCTGTCATAGAGTTGTTACTAGGACAGAAAATAAGAGTTTAAAAAAAAAAAAAGTAAAGCAGTTTTGGGACCCAGGAAAACACAGTCCAGTTTCCTAGTGACAAGATATATCTGATAGCAAGTACAATGACAGGTGTTACTGCCTGTCCATGACTATATCCTGTTACTGAGTTTCTACTAAGTGAAACTTTAAGGCCATTCTTCATTGTACAAAGCTGTCTGTGATAGCTATCTCTATAATATTCAATGTAAGGGAGACTGAAACTAGGGAGAAGGACCTAGGGCTCACTGATTGCAGGCAAGTAACCCTAGAAGCTCTGACTTATACAGCATATATTTTTATATATTTATATATATTACTTATTATATTTATATATAATTTATGTATAACTATATATAATTGTAGTATACAGCATATACTATTAGAATATATACAACAGATTAGTCTAATATGACTGCCTCTCCCCCGTGAGAGCTCTCTGATAAGAAAATAATTTTGTTGAAAAAATAATATTAAAACTGAATATTTACTATGAAAATCAAATGGCTGAGGACAGAGTACAGGAGTCTATGGCTGCGAAAGGCCAAGGTGCTCCAGGATCTGTGGTCATGTCTAGCAAATTTGCAAATTCAGATGGAAAGAAAAAACCAATCAACAATCCCAATGGGATCCAACTGTAAATTCTAGGCTTCTTCCCCTGCCTCTTAAGAGTTCAAGTCTGAACTACACTTGGGCTTTGTTCAATGATAGACTGCGGGAAAAAGCAAAGCTTCTGTCCAGGTTAGCAAGGTACCCTACTGGTTGCATAGCTGGTCAGCCGAAGAAGGCAGAATGCCAATTCCAAGACTCCCAGTCAGGACAACAGGTCACCTGTGAGGTGTAGGGCCATGAACATACCCACCAACTTCTCAGGGCCTCAGAGAACTCTCTTATAGAAAATGTCGACCTAGGTCAGAGAAGGAATTCATGGAAAGACAAGGGATCCCTTCCAAGCTCCCACAATTTCACTGAGAAAAAAGCAGCCAGCTTAGGTAATTAAAACACTGTGAAATACCTCTTGGACTTGCCAGATCATTGAGCTGGATGAGGGACCACCAGACCATGCAAGAAGAACCTAAGAAAAGAATGAAAAAACATAAGATTATGATGACTAATTTGCCCATTTGCCATCTCTCTTCCACTCATCTAAAATCTTAGATATTGAGATTAACAGGAAGTTTAACTCCTTCCCATTAGAATCAGAACAATAAATATGAATGACAGGTCAAGGCACTGACACCCAATTTCATTTACCCTAGAAACCAGGGCATGAGGAGTCTTCTTGGTTAGTCTGAAAAATCCCTTCTCCTTGGCCTACACAAATATTAAACACATATAATGGAAGTGTTTTCTTTTCTTTTCTTTACTATATACTTAGTAACCACCATAAAACACTTAACTAAACAAATGCATAAACAAAAATTACATGCAAAACCACAAATTCTACATTTTGTTTACAACTTATTTACAAATATGTAAATTCTATACAGGTCCAAATATAAACATCCTCTACTTTTGAGTTCCCTTTGGGTTTCCTTTACTTTGATACTTTTTCCTCTTGATTTTGTGGCTGTTATAATGTAATCATGGTATATATTATTCCTATCCTCTTTTCTTCTTTTCATATATTTCCCTTATTTTCTAATATTTGTCATTTCTAATAGCATAATACAATCCATTACTTCAGATATCACAATATATTCAGCCATTACTCCCATTCATTGCCTTTGTGTGTTTCCAGTTATTTTTGTCATTACAAACAAGGCTTCCATGAATATTTTCATACATATGCAGCTTTTTGCCCTCTCAATAATGCCTATAAGACCTAACCTTAGTAATGGGATGTCTAGGTCAATGAGCATGAACAGCATTACAGCTCTTACTGCATATTTCAAGCCTGTTTTAAAAAAATAAAATAAAATAAAATTTTATTTACAGCTGCTTCTGCAATGTGATTTTTAGGCCTATTTCTCCATGACCCTATTAGCATTTAATTTGATCGCTTTAGTCTGTCTGGTTCTCAGTCAACATATATTATCAGGACCACATTTTGCTGGATTAGTCCTTTGGCCAGAGAATTTATTGTCAAGACCCATACTCTTTCTAAAACCCTGTCTTTAATGGAAGCATTTTATAATACTAGCATCATAGAACAAAGTCAATCTCCATGTTATAGGGCATATATGATGGCGAATTTTTTAGAAGGATGGGTGATATGACAAATGTCCTCAGTACTCGTGGAGAAGGGGAAGAGAGCAGCTTGGCCCATGGCCCACAGTCCTCTGACTTTCTAATAATGAGCTTTGGCAAACTCTGTGCTGAGTGTCCCTTCTGGCACTTGTGCCATAGGTTCGCCACCATGGTTATAGGGTAATACCATATATTATATATATATAGAATCATGTTTCAGGGAATAGAATTGTACACATTAGAAATCCATGAAATACTGAGCTCCAATACATCAGAGTTCCAGAGTACTATAGTCTACCACTTACCATCCTGCCCTCCCCCACCCACATCTAGAATACCAATAAATTGGTGAATTCACACACATCCATGCAAAGTACCTTCTCTCCTGGAAAGATGAGTCGATTCTTTCCAAGCATTGCTCGGAACTTGTGAATATAATATGCCTTGAAACAGTCTCTAGAAAACAAAGCACAGAGAGATGACCCACAAACTTGTTAATTCTATTGTACAAGGTTAATGTCAAATCAACTTGCCCATCAGTCAGATTTTGACTGATTGCTTATTTGTACATGATTATTTGCATGTGGTCTCCCCCATTAGATTGTAAGCCCTTGGGGGCAAGGACTACCTTTTACCTTTGTTTGTTATCCCAAAACTTAGCACAGTGCCTGGCACACAGGCCTTCCACAAAAGTTTATTGACTGACAAATCAAGACCCCATTTTCCTAATAGAGGGGGAAAAAAAACCATCACAAAGTATTTTACAGCTTCCATAAGAAGAAATTCCAATTCTAGATGATGCCTAAGTAAAAACAGGAAACCTGTAACATGGTGAGCAAGAGGTATATTTTATGCTATTATTGGGTTGGATGAAATTTAAACACCAACTAAGAGGAGAAAATCTTCTTGGGAACTGAATTTGATTGCTTTAGAGTTAATTCTTCCCTCCCCTTTAATATATATATTCAAATGAACAAATATGTAAGACTGAGAATTATTTCCCAAAGGATAAGTGGTCAAAGATATATATAAAAAGTTTTGAAAGAACTTCAAACCAATAAAAACTATATGAAATATTATGCCAAATAACTAGTAATAAAGAAAAATGTGGAATGCCATTGCCACACTGAAGACAGGAGGGCCCGGGTTTAAATCTGGTATCAAATATTTCCTAGCTGTGACACCCTGGGCAAATCTCCTATCCCCCACTGCCTAGTCCTACTGCTCTTCTGCCTTGGAACTATATTACACTACAATACACAGTACTGATTCTAAGACAAAAGGTAAGGGTTAAAAAAAAAAAACATGCAAATCAAAATAACTCTGGATATCCCTTTGCCACACACAGCAAATAGGCAAAAAGTTAAAAGATGGATGGAAACAATGAAGGTTGGAGAGGTTATGGGAAGCCATGTCTACTGATACACTATTGGTGGGGTTATGAATTGGTCTAGAAAGCTAACCAAAATAACTAAAGTGTCCTCTTAGACCTAGAAAGCCCAGTGCTAAGAAAGGAGGTCAAAGAAGGAAAGAAAAGTCCCACATGTATCAAAATATTCATTGCAGCAATTTTTATGGTAGTAAAGAACTATAATTGGAAATCTAGTTGGGGCCAACTAGACAGAGATAACTCTGGTACATAAATGCAATGGAATATTATTGAATACTGTACTATGAGAAATGTTAAGCATGAAGAGTTCAGAGACAAAAATGCGAATGATATGAACATAGAGTGAAATCACCAGAATCAGGCAAGCTATTAGGGGGTACTATAAATACTGCTAGACAAGCTTGACATGCCAGTTAGTTTTGCTGAACTTCTTTTTTCTCTCTTTTTCTTTTTTTGTTAATCTCTGTTACATGGGATGGCTCTTTGGGTATTTTTAAGTCCTGAGAAGAAATTCAAAATGTGATAGGAAAACAAAGCCATTAATACAAATTTTAAAAAGAGAAACACCCGTTTAAATGTGTTCTAAGACAGTCCCCTTTCAAGCAAGGCTTTTAGGTAGGAAATTGTCAGATTCACTGGGAGGAAACTATACAGCTGAGTTCTAAGTCTCATCACCTTTGTATAGGCAATCACTCCACTTCAGGCCTTAATCTCTCTTGAGCTACAACCCTTATCTGAAAAAGGAGAATGATCACCTTTGTTCTAGCCACCTCAAAGGATATAGATTGCATCATAACTGTAAGTGGTTATTCTTTCAAGTACTCAGATGATTCTGCAATCTCTCCAATCAGGAGCTGGCTCCAAAGATGTAGATGAACACACTACTCCATGCTGACCCATCCTTTGGGATTCTGGTTCATGTTCTCCTCAAAATTCACCACTGAAGGGCCACCCAATGTGCTGAAGGCCTTCCTCCTTTTCTCAGGACATCACTAGGCTATAAGTGGAGAACTCTGGCTATCCAGCCAAAATCCCTAGATCTTGCCATATTACCATGCAATGTTTAGATTTCTTTACTCCTAGAGTAAATGACTTCCTTAGGAAGACGTTCCCAGAATTCTTCCTTGGAGTGTCTCACCATTCAAATATCTTCCCAAAAAAATCTTCCCAAACCCAACCTGGGCTAATCCTGACCTGTGTATTCATCTTAGTTATTCCATATCAGTGGTGTTCCACACAAAGAGTGAGGCACATGGTAGACACTGAATGTAAACGCTTGCTCATTTCTGTATGGCAACACCAGTAAAATGTTAAAATTGAAACTATGGCCTAATGCTTTTCACAGGAAGCTTGGAGTGAGTAAAGGAAGTTTGCATTTATTTTTATTATTGGTTAATGCTCTAAATTGACTTAAATTCTTCACTAGTTTTGACATAGGCATTGTACAGAGATGGCATGGACACTGAACTCTTTAACCCAGGCAATTTATAAACAGGGAAATTCCCTTGCTCCTTTCTGTCCTTGTGACTCCTAACCCAAAACATGTGACAATTCCTATTAGAACCTTAGAGGATTATCCTCCTTGGATTGTCCTTTAGATGGATAGAGAGATACACCTCCTTGATATCATCAAGTTGTATCTCAGACATTCATCTGTCCTCTGAACTATGAGGGTCACCCCTATGTCTTCAAGCAGACCAAAACCCCCACCAAATGCCTGAGTGGTTACCACACTAGTCACGTACTCACTGTTGTAAAGAGTATAAAAACCCCTGAACTGGAAGCATTCGGGGAGCAACCCCTAGGGTTGTTCCACTCATGCTTTAACTGAGGGAGACAGCTTTTCCATCCATGCCGTCCCCCCACCCAAGGAACAGCTCCCCATCTATCTGTTCCACCTTACTATTCTCAACATTACTTTCCAAATTAATAAATTTCTCTTTTTACTTTTAAGCTAAGTTTGGAGTCTTGCATTCTTGCAAAAGGTATCCTTCCTGAAGTCAGGGGTCCACCACTGTACTCCATAACAGTTTCAGAGAATTTAGTTAGTAATTATCTTCATGCTCCACTTAATGATTAATTAATAATTGGTCTCTAAGGTCTCTGCATGTTCTAAAGTCTCTAAGTTTTAATATGTTTAATGAAAGAATATATCTCATTGTCTAGATTTATTGTCTACCTCTAAGAGCTGGAAAACAAGATTCCTGTTCTTTTTTTTAAAAACCATATCAATCCACTAATCTTTTTATGGGTATGTTCTAGCAAGCAAAGAGCACGATTTCTGAATCCTAGCTTCAAAATCCTGACTCATCAGAGAGAGTTCCAGACCTAAAAATAATTTCTAATGCCCATGTATAACCCTAAGAACATGCCTTTCACCATCATGACTCCTCTGCTGCTGGGGCAGCCTTCACAAAACTGGCACAGTCCTATCAGAATGGGTATGAGCCTTTGACACAAATTCTTCCCCTGGGGGAGTGTCTACCCACAGATTACTGACCAACTCCAAGACCTCTGGACCAGTATTTCTCAAAAGGCAAACTAATGGTACAGTTATAAAATGAAAAATAAAAATCCAAAGTATCAACAGCCATATAAAAAGGTTACAAATCACTAAATGCAAAAAAAATGTATAAAATGCATAAAAAATGCAAACTAAAATAACTCCAAGATTCCTTCTCATGCCCAAAAGACAGGAATATAAATGGAGTGAATTTTATTTTGCCTTAAAGAAAGGACTAAGACAGATTCAGAGAAACATAGAAACAGATTGTATAAACAAGATTGCAGAATGAAATAAACAGAACCAGGAGAATGTGAGAATGTCAACTGGATCTTTCCCTTTTGTGTCCACTGTAAAGCATCAGCCTCTTCCGGATAATCCAGTCCTGTACCTCTCGATTCTTTGTGGCCATTATAAAGCCAATCAACCATATTCCCCAGTTTCCCTAGAGGTATATAAATTCTCCTAATTCTATGGTGCTTCAGGGCCCTGATACTCCCAAGGATACTATTTTGCCAGAATGCCAGGGTCTTCAGCTCTGTGTGGTTTGGGGCATGTGACTCTGTGTGGAGGCCTAAATATTGAACACCATCCCTCTCCTGATTAAAGGCTTGGTTTTTCTGACTATTTAGTAGTTCTGTGTTTTTTCCAAGTTAACAATACAAAATCCTAATTCTTTATAGAGACAAGATAGCACAGAGAATGAGACTGAGTGAATGCTTCAGAAATCTTCATCCCAGGACCCACCCATTCCACCAAAAGACTGCCCAGAGAAAGCACTCCCCTGAGGCTAGAACACTGGGAATATAACTCTTAAAACTATTTAATCCCAATCACCCCTCCCTTTTCCTTCCACCAGCAAGATTTCCTTCAACTTCAACTTCTAGTCCCTTAGACTATGTTTATTTAACAGAGGAATTTTCAAACAAACTGATGACCTCGGTTTTTCAGATAATCCTATTACTGACTTTCCCAGAGTGTTAAAACCAAGAACTCAAAAGAATGAAATGACAGAACAGACCCTGGATTGGTTGTACCTGGTTCCCAGAAAATACACCTCAACTGGAAGACTAAATTTGAAATGAACCATCAAATGTAAAGAACACCACTCCCAGCCCCCCTAGGCTCTGGCTATTACACATAGGTTGCTCCCAGCTCCTAACCCTCTGGTTACTGCTATTCTCAAGCTTTAGTGAACTCAGGTAACCTGGCTTTTGGCACCTCTCCCTTTTCAGATTTAAGCACCTCATATTCTGTAGTTCAGTAGGAAGTCTCGGTACTATAGCTACTTGTGTTTCCCCCAGATTGCAATTGCAGACTTCAGCTCTGTGGGGTTTTCTCAATTATAATCTCCTTCCTTCAGTTAAAGACCCACTATTATAACTATTGTGGTAATTCTGTTTTCTTTCAGGTTGGCAAAGCAAACCAAAAAAAAAAAAAAAAAATCAACCCTTAAGGTGAAATACTGACCTAGAAAACCAGAAATCATGGAATGGTAGATATTAATAATAACTATTATCCTGTGTCAGCTGAGAATCTGGAGACCCCAAGTTTGCCCTTTGTCCCTTAAGAGTTAGCCTCTAGGGAGGTCTCAGACTTAATAACAGACCTTTAATTAACATTGTAGTTTGGGTGGAGCTAGCAGACCTAATCAAATGCTAAGTACCCTTTTAGTCTTAGAAGTTTGCCCCACTGTATCAGAGATCCTTCCCAAGAAGATCAAGAATAACACCTGGGCAGGGACTATCCTTTTAGTATCTATTGTAAGTAGGCCATATCCCGTTCCTCAAAGCCTGTTTGTGACCTGTCAGTGTAGTTTGAGCTTCTCATTTCCTTGTAACCATGATGTCAAATCAATCATTCTTCCCTGTCCTTGGTTCCCTAATTGTATATAAGTTCCCCAAACTCTATTGTTCTCTGGAGAATCATCTAGGACTATGATCCTCTCAGAGTTACTGTGGTCAGAGTCCCAGAGCCCTTGGCTTCCTGAGGCTTTCAGGGGCTTGACTCTGTGTGGATGAATATTGAACACTATCTCTTTCCTGATTAAAGACTTGGTTTTTCTGAATACTTTAGTAGTTCTTTGTTTTTCCCAAGTTAACACTTGGAAGTCGGTTTGGAATGCAAAAAAGGAACTTCACAAAAAGAGCCTCCAGCTCTCAGATGTCTTCTCCACTGTGGCAGCAAGGCACCATATACTTACTTGCAGAAAGCATCTCCAGCCCGGATGATTAAGACTGGCAAACCTTCCTTGCACTTCATACATTTCTGCTCACAGCTAAAACAAAGAAAAGAAAGGAAAAAAGAAATAATAGGAATCTCTAAAGATGGTCTGGCAATGGTTTTCAAGAAAGTATGTAGCAGTATTATATCACTAAGCCACTTTCTATAGTAAAAAAAAGCAAAACAGTAAGCCAGCAAAGATATAGCAAGACTCAAAACTAGTCAGTCTCCTTTGTTCACAGAATCATCAATAGTGGCTAGAAGTGGGAAAAGTATCATCCCTGGAGGCAGGAGCAGGACACTTGAGTTTAAATCCAGGCTTAGACAATGACAATGGGGTAACTCAAGTCACCACACCCATTTACCTCAGCAGAGAAATGGGAAAAACTTGTCTCTATTTCACAAAATGTTTGCAAAGAGAATACTTTGCAAACCCATAACTCCTTCATAAATGGGAGTTGCTCCCTTTATGTCTGAGGCTCTTCACTTTCCCTGGAGTTCCTGGTTGTTTTCCATTCTGTGCCCCCTCTTGATTCCTTTATTGATAATAATCCTGATTTTTGGTATCCCCTCTTGAAATGACTAAATGATTTTATTTCTGCTTACACTTTGCTAATTTTCAGATGACGATAGCTACCATCTTCCCATCCCCACTGCTCTGCACCCCTTGGATCAAAGCCCATTGATCTTCTTCCAACTAGGGACATCCAGATGCCCCATTTACAGCCTCAAAGAAACTAAAGAAGATGGACCATTGCCATACATAGTAGGATATAGTAGGACATGGTGACATGGGCCTAGTACAGAGATGGCATGGGCGCTATATTAGACAGGGAAATTCCCTTCCCCCTTTCTGTCTTTGTGACTCCCAAGCCAAAGATCCTTGGATTGTCCTTTAGGTTGAGATAGACAAAGAGATACACTCCCAGGCCAACCGAGATCAATGCCCTGAGGATCTCAGGCAGACCCTCACCCCACCAAATGCCAGAGTGTGGAAAGTCACGTCCACACTATGACATAACACTATTGTAAAGAATATAAAAACAACTGAACTGGGGGGGGGGGGGGTAGAGGGGGACGCAGCACAACTCCTATAGTTGTTCCATTCATGCTGTCTTGCTGGTCATTAATCCTATCTTACCAATATAGCTTTCTTTTTACTTTTAAGCTAAGTTTCGGAGTCCTTTCATTCTTGAGACAGGCATCCTTCCTGAACCCAGGGGTTCACCATTTGCACCCCCATAACAACGGGACCCTAAGAAATCTAAAGACCCCAGATCCTAAGGGATCCTTAAACTTTGGGTGTTACATGAGAAACAATTCATGCTCTGACCTCAGGAATGTGGCTAGCAGTGTTCAGACTGAATAATGGACCCTAAGATAAATGCTAAATATCAGACCCTTTCCCAGGAAGACACCCCAGGGCAGGGACCATCCTTTTAGTATCCATTGTAAGTAGACCCTTCCCTTACACCCTAGCCTCTGGCTATGATTCCTTTCCCAAGCTTAAAAGTATCCTATTTCCCCGCCCCTGGATCTTCTCAAATGTTAAATAGGTTCCCCAATTTCTTTTGTTCCTAGGAGTCCGCATCTATCCGGGTGGCACTCCCAGGGGCCAGGGACCAGAGCACCCTGAGTTCAATCCTCAGACTCTTGTAGGTGTGTGGCACGAAGCTCTGTGTAGGGGTCTACTCAGCCCTGTGATCCCTATCCTTAATTAAAGAATGGCTTTTCTGACTATTTAGTAGTCCTGTGTTTTTTCCAAGTCTACAAAAGAAACACTGTTGAGCTGTAGGAGTCAAAAAATTCAAGTCTCCAGCTAAGGAGCTATGTGACTCTGGCAAGGCTACATGCTCTCCAAGCCAAGTGCCTCATCTCTAATGGAAAATCAGAACCAAGATAATGCTAAGCATAGTGGCTACAACAGTACTAATGAAAAGTTCAACCCTGAGTTGGTTGGTTGTGGTCCTTTGTACTCGAAGAGGACAAAAATGGCATCACTACACCAGGATCTGTGTATAGTGTGGCCCTCCCACAGGGGCACAAATAGCCCATATGAACATTTGGGACGGAGACCTAACTCTAAGTCTGTACATCTCCCGTTTCTAAGGAGCTATTGTAATTCTGCTTTGCTCAGAGTATAGTACCTTCTTTGATGCTGGCAAGATATTCTGGACAATCCTGCATCGATGTCTCCTATGTCCCACAATGGATATCAAAGTTCTTCAGAAAGACCTTTGGAGTGTCCTTGTATTATAACCAAAACTTTCAGGTCTTAAAGAACTGAAATCATACCTCAGCCATAGTCAAGACCCAACATGGTCTATAGCAGTACTGGTGAAGGTTTTCAAGTTTGCGTGCCCAAAATGGCAACTTCAAGCTGTATGTGAGGTCCTCCCACCCCATTATCCCAAAAAGTGGAGGAAGTGCTCACTTTGAGGTGGCTGGACAGAGGGGTGGGGCATGCAAAAAAATGTCCTCAGCACTGGGAAGAGGGGGAATGGAGCAGTTCCCAAGTGCCAGCTCAGCATGTGTGCCAATACTTTGCCAGTACTGATCTACAGGATCACTGAATTACACATTTTTGTGTCATTGGTTTTTTTTGAAGCCGCAAAGGAGAATTCAGTGGGGACTGGGGGAATTAAAATGACAATTAAGGAAAGACAAAAGCCATCAGTAAAATGAAATAAAAAAATAAAATAGGGATATTAATGGCTATCTACCTTATAAAATATGGGGGAGAACCTAACCAGTCCACAACACTGAAGGGCAAAAGTGAAGCCCCAAAGTAAAAGTGCATGGGCCTGGCTGGGAACTGACTACCACCCCACACAATGTCGGGTCTCAGCATGAAGGAGGCAGGCAGAGTATGTGCTCATAAACCCTTTGGGAAAATGGCAATGACAGGAAGGGAAGGGATCTTCGGGAGGGTCTAGTCCATTAAGCTCATTTTCAGAAAGAAACAGGTCCCAAGAGGCAGAACGTTCCTTTTAGTTCCCATCTTTCTTTTATTGTTCAAGAGATAATTTTATTAAGCAGTGTCATAAGACTGACAACCTTGTTTTATAAAGTCTGGAATTTACCTTTGCCCCATAAGAACTTGCTTTTAAGAAACTTCCAGATAGGACCCTAGTCCCAAACTAACCAACAGGCCATCAAGCACCTAATGAGCACTCAGGACTGGAGTGATGGATGTAATCAAGTCTTAAGTTCCCTTTTGTCTTCTAAGTTTCTATTACAGTATTTAGGTAGCTCTTAAGTTATCCTGGCCTCTGGCTACTATCTCTTTCCCAAGCCCCTATGTAACTAGTTATTTCTCTTTGGTTATACTCCATGAGGGAAAAATAAAACTCCAAGTTCATTAATTCAATGGAAATTCCCATTTTTGGTATATTTTCCTGGAGACATTGTGCTCAGAGTCTCAGAGCTGGGTGGCTGGGTGTATATGATGATTCTGTGTTGTGGCCTTAAGAGCATTATCTCCCTGATCTACATTTTGTAACTGCTTTGGTGGTTCGGTGTCTATATGACCCTAGACAAATCACTTCCTTTCTAGAAGTCTGGCTTTCCTTATCTGTAAAGTAAGGAGAAAGTAATCCAAATGGACTAGACCCTATGGAGAGTATGAGGATGCCCAAGGGCACTTCTCAGAATAAAACAGTGTATTCCAAAGGAAAGCAATGCTATGTAAAGATGACAACTTTGTTTTATGGAACCCCTAAGCTTGCCTTTGTCCCTTCAGAACCTGACTTAAGGGAAGCTCCAGAGAGACCCGTCTAGTTCAGTCTACAACAATACACCTTAAAATACCCAATGACCTCAGCTTAGATAGTTTATCTTAGAAGTTTTTGTGTTGGAAGTTTCTCCCATTCTAACCTCTCCCAGGCAGTCCAGCTCCAGGCTGGAATCATCCTTTCTGTCTCAGAGTAAAGCCAGTCAATTGAACCTTCCCATCCCATATTCCCCGAAAGGTAAATAAGACCCCAAGTTCTTCAGCTCATTGGAAAATCCCCTTTCAAGGTGCTTCTCCCCACCCCAGACTGTGTTCCCAGAATCCCAAAGCTTTGTCTCTGAGTGGTAGTGCATAACTTTGTGTGGTAGCCTTTAGAGCAGGAGTCAGCAACCTTTTTGGCCCTGAGAGCCTGCTTTAGAGCATTGTCTTCCTTGTCTTGATTAAAGACTTATTCTAACTACTTTGGTGCTTCTGTATTTTTCAAGGTTGGCGGTTTAAACCATACATTTACAGCTTCTGAAATCTATCCACAAAACCCAGGTTAGGAATCCTTGGACTGTATGACAGTCTTTTCTTTTTTAAGAGTCTGTCTTATACTTTTTACCTTAGTGATTTCTAAAATGGTATAGACTCTTAATATAGGATAGGAATTTGAGGTTTTGGGTTTTTTTTTTTTTAATACAAAGTCCTAACTACCTTTAGCAGAGTGAATCCCTTGCCCCAGGCTTTACTCCAGGCTAAACTCCACTCCTAAATTTCCACTCCCCAGGTACTTTCTCTCCTACCCCCAGGTTGTTGAACACTTCTGGGGGAATGGCAGCTGGCCAAGAGATTTCATCAGGAGAGGATCCTTTCTCTTCTACCTGTAGTCTTAGAGATTAAGTGGCTTGCCCAGGGTGCCAAAGCTAGTGTGTATCAGGCGCAGAATATTAACTCAGGGCTCCAGGCTCCAAAGCTAGTTCTCTATCCGCTTTATCGTCCTGCCTCACCCAACACTGCAGGACAAAGTATACATGGGATCTACTGCAAATTTATACTCTCCAGTCTCAACTTGGCCCTTACAAAAGTACCACAATTCTTTTATTTTTCCAGGCTCCACTCCCTATCAAACTCCCTTGCAGCTACTTTTCCCTCAAGGGTCCCCTATACCACCACTGACTCTCACCATAGCACTTTGCTTCCTAACTGAATAAGAAAAATGAGACCATCCGCAGTGAGTTTTTTTTTTTTAAACCCTTACCTTCCACCTTGAAGTTAATACTATGTATGGGCTCCTAGGCAGAAGAGTAATAAGGGCTAGGCAATGAGGGTTAAGTGACTTGCCCAAGGTCACACAGCTGGGAAGTGTCTGAGGCCAGATTTGAACCTAGGACCTCCCAGTCTCTAGGCCTGGCTCTCAATCCACTGAGCTACCCAGCTGCCCCCTGAGTTTCTTATCTATACTACACCTCCAAAATCTTTCCCACTGTCAGCACTAGTCCCTTAGGAAAAAGTGCCCTTTTTATCAAATGACTTGTATCTCCTCCTATCAGTTCTCTCATCTATATCTCTTCCAACCTATTGGCTCTTTGCCCAAAAATTATACACATCCACTGGCTTCTCCATCACTTAAGCTACTCTTCTCTCTCAATTTCATGGCCAAGCTCATAGTGGCATTTATGCTTTTCACCTACACTGTAGTTTCAGGCCTCCTATCTAGTTCCTAACCACTTGCAGTCTTGGCTTCTGAATTCATTACTCTACTGTTTTCTCCAAGTTTACCAACTAATTAGCTGCTCAATCTGGTAGTCTTTCCTCAGTTCTCATACACTTGGCCTTTGGGGGTTCAGACACTATGGAAAAAGGAAGCTTCCATAGGCTTGGGGACAATTGCTTGTTTTCTCCTCCTCCTGGTCTAGCCTCCTTTAGTCTCTCTGGAGGTGTTCATGAAAGCTCTATCCTGGGCCCTTTCCTTCACTCAAATTCTTTTTAAATTCTTACCTTGCGACTTATAATCATGTGTATTGCTGTATTAATTACAAGGCATTATACTGGTAAATGAGAAGGAATGGAGGTTAAGTCCAAGTCACACAGCTAGGAAGTGTCTGAGGCCACATTTGAACCCAGGACCTGTTTTCTCCAGGCTTGGCTCTCAATTCACTGGGCTATCTAGCTGCCCCTTCGGTGGGGAAGTCTTGCCAACTGGATGAGTACACCATTGCTGGCCTTTCCCATGATCTCAGCTCCTTTGGCTCAACCCAGATCTCCTTTTCCATGACACTTGGTGTTCCTGTCCATATGCGAGTTTACCCAGTACCCAATAAGGAAGGTCGCTCAGTCTTTGGAACGGAAGATGCTAAAAGCCTTTGGCAAAGTCCCTCACCCTCCCTGGCCCTGCTTCCCCTGCGCTTGGCAGGCTGCCTGACACACAGTAGGCACTCATTAAACTTTGTTGCAGGGCAGAAAGACCCCTGAGTGCCTGGGCCTTTCCCTCGTGGACTGCAGCTCGGATCCCGGCTCTGAGGCCAACCTCCCCGGGCCTCAGTTTCCTCGTCTGTAAAAGGGAGAGGTTGGGGATTACATTAGCCCAGAACTCCTCCTCCGCCCCGCCTCCCGATGAGAGGGAGGGAAGTCCGTAGGACACAGCCCCCGCCCGTCTCCCTTCCGGGCGGACCCTACCTGCCCGCGTCTTACCCGCGCCAGGGCAGCTTCGGCTGGAGCTCGGCCGGCCCCGGCCCCCCGTAATCCTCGCCCACCTGACACATGGCTCAACCTAGCCCAAAAGCTACCAATTTGCTCCTGGATGCCGGCTTGCGGACCGGGCGGCGCGCGCCGATAACGTCACAGTCCGCGACGTTGCGTCCCCGAATCCAGGGGGGCGGGGTCTGCCGCGCGCGAATAATGACGCGTACCGCTGTTGTCGCTATATAATGACGCAAGACGCGTGGGGCGGGGCAGGCCGGGGCCGGAGACCCGGACCGGGACCGAGACGGAGTCCGAGCCCGAGCCCCGCACTGGGAGCGAGCGGGGCTAGCGGGCTGGGGCCGGCGGGCAGGGGCGGGCCGGGCCCCGCAATGGCGATGTTCCGCAGCCTGGTGGCCTCGGCGCAGCAGCGGCAGCACCCGCCGCCCTCTGCGGCCCCAGCCAGCTCACCGCAGCCCCCGACCGGGCCCGGTGCCGGAGGCGAAAGCGGCCTGGAGGCCCAGTACAGCTGCCCCATCTGCCTGGAGGTCTACTACCGGCCTGTGGCCATCGGCAGCTGCGGACACACGTAAGGCCTAGGCGTGCGGTGAGCGGGCGGTGGCCTCAGTTTACCTATCTGTAGAACTGGAGGCGGAAGAGAAGAGCAACCCCTCCCCTCGGTGCGGCCGGACTAGACGCTTTGTCCGCCGGGACTCAGGCTTGAAAGCGAGTGGTAGCGGCAGCAACGCTAGTAGTAGTAGTAATCTATTCCCTTCTCACTTCTTTGTGGTGGGGGCGAAGAGAAGGAGATGGGGGCTGCCAACCCCCACCTCTGCTGATAGAGGAGGGAGCTGGTGGGGTCGGAAGCTAAGACTCCCCTCCCCACTGCAGAAAGAGAAGTGGGACTGCCACCTCTGCCCTGCTGCAAGAGGGAGCTGGGAGGGGGTGGAAGCTGTGACCCTCCCCACCAGCCCTGTAGGAGGAGAAGCGAGGTGTGGGCCTTGTCTGACTGTACTCCCCTTGCCCTGCTAAAGGGGGAAGCTGTGACATTCCCCCCCCCCCCATGTTCTCTTGGAGAAGGAGTAGGGTCTGTAACTCCCCTTCCTTATAGGAGGTTCAGCCCTGCAAGGAGGAAGGTTCGTCGGGGAGGTCCTCGGCTTGCTCCCCCTAAAGAGAGTTAAGAGAAGCCCTTGCAGAGCCAGCTCCAGTGGAAAAACAAGGCTTGATTTGGGGGGAGGTGTTCCTTAGGGTTTAGTGAGGGAGGACCCTGGGAGTGGTACAGAAATAGGCCATCCCCTTCCCTTCTCTCAGCAATGACTTGTAGGCTCCCCCTTCTCAGTGGGAGGAAGCAGGAGGGCCTCAAGCCTTATTCAGGAGAGCAGAAGTTCAGTGTCTAAAATGGGAGTTGGCATGCAAACCAGATGGAGACAGGATAAAGGGGAGAGAATATCCCAAGGGAAGGGAGTAAGATGCCCACTAAGTGAGAAATACAAAAATGGGGGAATCAGAGGATCTAATTATCACTTACTAGCAGGGTGACCTTGAACAAGTTTAATTTTCTTTCAGTACCTCAGTTTGCTCATGTGGAAAATTGAGAGGGTTGGACAAGCCGACCTCTTGGCCCCTTTCCAGAACTCTGTCTTTGATTCTCAGATGGGGTGAAGAGCCTGAGGCCTCCTCCCAGCAGCAGCAGCAGCAGTTACTTAATGCCCAAGAAAAGATGAGGTTTTCTCTCAGGGCTTGGTGGGGGGTTAAAATAGGTTGTACCAGGCTGGGACAAGGCCCTGGAAGGTTTTGAAAACAAAGGAGGCTGGCTGAGTTTTCCCTGGCTCACAACACCGAGGGCAGGAACTGCTGTTTGCAGCAGTGGGTGTGTGGCTGCCACTCAACCCTAAGAAGGCGGCTGCAGTAGAGAGAGCCCCTGGCTTACCTCCTCATCCCCTTTAGGGTGGCAGCCAAGGTGCCCTCCCTCCCACAGGGATGCTCTGACTTGGCCTTCATTTGGGTGGGTATCATGTTGGCAGACACTCTCAGAAACAAATGTATGACTTTTAAATATAGTGTTTTCTCCATATGGTACTGTAAAGTCTAGAAATCCTTGGGGGAGAACTTTGTTGTAGCTTCTTCTGGTCCTATATTTAGAATCCTCTCAGTGTGATTCCATGTGATTTGACTTTGCTTGTTGTGAGCTCTCAGTTCCGTTTCTAGTTTAAAGAGATACTATGTGTAGGAAAGTTTTTTGACTGCAGATCTTTGAAATTTCAGTATCTTCTGCAGCCTAATGCAAATTAGGCCATTCTTTCATAAAAAGAAATTATGGATCCCATAGAATATGAAGAACTTTTTATGGAAGCTTCATTTCCAACCACCTCTCTAGCCAGTTTTCTTTGGGCTCACTGATTCACTGTCAGTATTCCATCTCTAGCTCCTTCCCCATAGAGATTCTTATTTTGCTTTTCTCAGGACTTGTGCCTCTCGTTAGTGTGCTCTTTTGATTTTTATTTTTTTTATCACTAAAGTACCATCTCAAACCAGCACAAAAAAAGGAATGAATCACAAAACAGTTTTTCCATTATCCTATTCTCCCATTCTTCTTATCTAGCACTATGCCAGCTAAGTTAATTACTGCTGCCTTGCATATTTTGTCTGCTTAGCTCCTCCAAACCCCTTGGTATTGCGCAATCACCTCCCACAAAATAGGAGGGTTTTTTCCTTTTGTTAGGGAAAGGCCCTGGATCATCCACGCCTATATTACCTTTTCTAACACTCAGTTGGAGGCAGGTAACTGGCTCTGGATAGAGCACTGGGCCTGGAGTCAGAAAAATCTGAATTAAGATTTGGCCCCAATGTGTGATCCCGGGCAAGTCACTTTACCTCTGTTTACCTTAATCCATTAGAGATGGAAATGTCAAACTACTCCAGTACCTTTTGCAAGAAAACCCCAGGGACAACACTTAATAATCGTAACTCTTGGAAGAGAATAGCTAATAATTGAAGGTTGAGCAAGCCTTATGCTCAAACCTAGAAGTCCATGGTGACTGCCTCCTTTTTATCATGCATACCTACTAATTGATGAATGGGAAGCAGTGCTCACAATCAGTAATCTCACCTGGTCTCATATCTGTACAGTCCTTAGGTGAATCCTCAGTCTCTCATTTGTAGGGAGATTTGCACCACTATCTTAGAACCAAATCCATATATCCAATTTCTAACCTTTGGATAAATCCCATTCATTTGGGGACTGAAGCCTATTTGGTTTGGGTGGCTCTAGCAGACAATCTTTTCTGGTAAGTAGGTAATTTTTAGTCTTAGACAAATAGAATAGAGTGTTTAGACTTGATTATATCCTGCCCTTCGCACTTACACCTCAATTTTTGCAGCCTTTTTTTTCCTTTGAATTGTGTCACATTACTCTTGCCTTCAAATATTCCCAGTTCATTTATTTGTTAAAGTAGAGTTATGAAGGAAACTCAGTAAAAGTTACTTGTTTGAGAGAGACCTCTGGGGCCCAGGTATTTCACAGACTTGCTAGCATCTGGTACACCTAACAGCAAGCATCCCAGAGGCCCCAAGGAAATTGGAGAGGTATAAGCAAATGTTTGTGTATATTATTAGAGATCAGCTGAAGGAGACCTTTAGGTGGATAGAATTAGTGGGATTAAAATCTGCAGGGTGCAAAGAGGGAAGAGAATCAGAGCAGCAGGGTGATAGGGTTAAAAGAAGCCTGGAATGAGGAGGAAGAGGTCTGGGGTTTTAGCCAACTTCCAGTACAAGTCACTGCCCTACACTAAGCTGTCATTTTCTCCTACATAAAATTAAGGGGCTGGCCCCTGTAATCTGGCTCTGTAAATCTGACCCTGTGCAGGGTGGCTAGACCAATTCCAGGCCATCTCCACCCCGCACTGTCGCTTCTCCAGTAACTATCTTCATCACCCTTCTGCCAAGACCTTTGGCTCTGCTTCCAAGTCACTCCCAGGTTAGCTCCTCCATGCCCCTGTGCCCCTCCCCTCTCCTTATTCCCCATTAGATTGTGAGCTCCTTGAAGACCCAGCCTTTCTTGCTTGCTTCTGTTTGTATCTCCAAACTTAGCACCACACCAGACTCTTGCCAAATACTTAATAACTGGCTCTCTGAAATGAAATAGTCATTGAAATAGAGGTCTAGCCTCCTGATTGGTGTCCTTTAGCCTCTGGCAGATGTCAAGAAGAGGGCCCCTATCTTTCCTCTTGGGCAGGATGGGGTTACTCTGGCACTGCAGAGTAGAGTACCCTACCTACAGATTCTTTTCCCAGTTGTCCCTGCTGCCAAAGGAGGCTTCACAGAGGGTGGGGGAAAGGGGACTACATAAAACTAAGACTTGGGTGGCAGATTTGACCCATTTTGCACAGACTTTGTATAGTTAATTGAGATGAGTCATGTGGGCTTATAAGACTCAGAAGTCAGTCCTTCATGGGGGCACCTTGTACCTTACCTCCACAGCTTGAGGCCACAGGAAATGTCTTGCCCCAAGGCTGTTGCACTCTTTTTAGGTCAGGTTTAATCTGGGATAACCCTGCCTTTCCCAAAGCTAGCTCTGAGGGCTGCATCTGCTGAGTATATAACAACTTATTTATGTTGGTCTTAAAGTTGGCAGAACTTCGCTTACATCAGATGTGTGATTTAGGTAGTGCAAATATTATCAGCCCTATTTTCTGATAAGGAAACTGAATCCCTATTAGGTTAAAGCCCAGCTCCTAAGAGCCTGGAGCAGGATTGGAGCCTGAGTCTACTAACTCCAGCCCTTGTCCTTGTAGGTTCAGTCTTTCAAATCTTCAGCTTTATCTGCATCTGGGAGAGTGGCTCATCCTGGTCCTCTAGACTCTGCTTCCCACTGCAGTTCCAGAGAAGGGGTTTCTTTTGTCCTCTTCTATGCAAGCAGGGTCAGTAACTTGACCCCACCACTCAGGTGATAAATACAGCTAAAGAAGCCCATGATCACCTGGATACCAGGACAAGTCCTAGCGAGCATTTATATTCATCTAGTCCAGCATCACTGCATGGTTGCGTGCTGGGGTGGGGGAGACACGACCTGTGCTTAAAACCTGAACTGAGCCAGGAGACACCAACATCCACAGCCTAGATGCTTTGTCCTGCTGCCTACCTCCCAAGGGAATGGGACACATTGAAATAACATGTCAGTTGATGATGATGAGAGAGATGATTATTTGAGTCATTGTAAGGCAGGTCTTGGTCACATATCAGATCAGCCAGCCCTTTCAAGATACCTGAGACCTCTTCCTTTACTACCTTCCCCCATCCCTCTGAAGTAAGTTCATTTAATTGATTTTTATTCTTAGCCCTTGTACAGTTTAATTGAGATAATTTTTATAAAGAACTTAGTGTGGTGTCTAGCACATAGTGGGTGCTGTATAAATGCTCTGTCCCTGCCTTTCCTTTATAAAGGGCTTGAGATAAGTTCAGACTTCAACTTTTTAAGGCAAATTGCTTGATTTTTCTTCCTTGAAAATAAGTGGCTGTGACTACTAGGAAGCCAGGCCTGGTTTCTCTCTTCCTCTTTTTCTGATTATGCAATGGTTTTCCTTAAGGTTTTATTTGTTCTCCATCAGTAACTGATTTTGCCTGACCAACTAGGATGGTATAGGGAAGGTTTTTCTATGGCTATTGTAATAATCAAGCCCTTGGGATAGGTATGGAGCCCAGCAATTGGAGTTTGAGAAGGGTAGTGCTACATATTAAACCACTTGTATGAGAGAGAGAGGAGAGAGCTCACACATCTCCCTTCACTTCACCTCCTGAAGAAAGTGACAAATGGTGTCACTCCCAAGCCCACGAGCTCTGCCCTGTGAAAATAACAACTGCTCCTTCTCTCTGATTAGTTTTTCCTTCCATTTAAGTGATGAACATACTTCTACAGTGTGGGAAGTCATTGTAAATACCAGCTGGAAAGGGTGTATGTGTGAAAAAGCAGGGAGAAGAGAGGAGTGGGAAGAAACCTGACTTCTTTTAGGAACCCAGAGTGCATGACAGCCTTTTGGAAGCAAGATCCAGGTGTCTCTCAGTTACCAGCATTTGGTCGCAGCCCTCTTTGCATCTCAGTGACATAATAGGAGTCCATGGCAGCTTATTGTATGGTGCAGGAGAGGGCCAAAGAAAATGAGCTGATGGATTCTGCTCACAAGTCTAAACATAACCCCACTTTGAGCATTGCCTCCTGCTCAGAAAGAACCCATGGAGCCTGGAACTACAGCTGTTTCTTTGTTTGCCTTTTGGATGCCAGTTTTTCTGTATGGGTGGACTAGATAGGAAGCTTGCTGTCTTAGAGGATTCAGATCACTGCTTCCTCCCCTTAGCCCTCAATAGACCCTTCACTGTGGATCAGCCCACCAACTACTTAAAGACAGTATTTCATCTTAATCTTCTATTATTCCCTTCTCCCAAACTTCATGCCCCACTTTCTCTAGCTAAACCTATGTTTAGACTCCTATCTGAGTATATATTAATGTTGCCTCTTTCCTGCAGGACCCACAAAACTTTGACAAGGTTTTACATCCCTCTAGCATTTGCTAAAGTCTTAAGGAGTGAGAAAATTAGACTGAGGTAATCAGACATCTAATCTTGTATTAGGAAACCAGACATCCCTTGGGTTGAAATTAACTCTTTAAGAGCCACTGATGCCCTTTCCCTCAGATGAGTTCTTGCTGTGGGGCATCTACTATTCCTCTTGCCCCAAGATCAGATTTTTCTGGAAGTTTTTGAAAGAAAAATATAGCCAGGACATTACCTGTTCCCTGCCATCCTCGGAAGGGGAAAGGATATGTGGGTGGAGAAGCAGGGAAGTGGGAGTTTTGCTCCACATGGAGAGAGATAGAAGGGAGTGGGTATCTTTTTTCCAGTTTTTTTCTGATGTGGTTGCAACCTATGGTTGTGTGAATGACCACTCTGGTAGAAGACTAACTTTGTTTCTCATTTTGGGCCACAGGATTAGAGAACTACAGGATGTTCATAAGGGGTGGGACTTTACCTGTCTAACCTCTTATTTTATAGAGGAAGAAATCAAGAAGAAGAGACTGACCATGGCCACACAATTAGTAATACCATTTGACCATCATATAGTATTTTAATGTTTGTAAAGTACATTATATAGATTATCTAGGTTGACCTTAGTAGGCACTATCCCTTTAAAGATATTATAGGGAACAGCTATGTGACTCAGTGGATAGAAAGCCAGGCCTGGAGTCAGGAAGGCATGGGTTCAAATCTGACCTCAGATACTTCCTAGTTGTATGACCCTGGTGCTATTATTATCCCCATTTTGCAGATGAAGAAATTGAGGCAAACAAGTTAAATTACTTGCCCAGGGTCACAGAGCTAGTAGGTATCTGAGCCTGGATTTGAATTCAGGTCTTCCTGATTCTTAAACCTGGCACTCTATCCATTGCCACCTCCTCATTGCTCCCATTTTGAGGATGAGGAAGACCCTAGTCTTCCTAGTGTGTTTGGAGGCATTAGGGAAGCAGGCGGTAGAGTCTGATATTCAGTGTTTATGAGCTTTTACTGTTAAACCTCTCCTTAGGCTAAGACTTCCACTAAAATGTTTTGGTCTTGGGACTACTTTCCTTTTATAAAATAAGGATCTCAAAGAGCATTTGTTTTGTGGGCTACATTTATTATCATTTCCCAAATTAGACATTAAAAATGGTACACTTTTCAACTCTACATTTAAAATTAATAAAATTAGTGAGGGGAGATGGCATTGTCTTACATACTTTTGCAAATCTCTTTCATTTCAGACAGAGGAGGCAACTGGATTTTCATACCCGCTTCTTCATTCATTCTGTTGTGATAATGTTGTTTTGGTTGAAATAGAAAAAGTCCACCCTCACATCCTGATATAGTCAGAAAGGGAGAACTGTTTTAATATTATTCAAATAGTTTTGAGCTTATGGACCCTCTTAAAAGGTTTTGGGACCCCCAGGGGTCCTCAGACTATACTCTGAACTACTGACTCAAACATTATTAATTAATAACATCAAACATCATTAATAATTGGAGAAGATCTTGGGATTCTTTGTATACATTTAGGCAGGTACGGTAATGTCATAACCCATTTACAGGTGATCTAACTTGAGGGCTAGAGGGGTTAATTTGTTTATCCAAGGTCACACAGTAAGTTCGAAAGTTAACAGGTAAGAAGACATCCAGGGTAAAGCCTTCTTGGTGCCACTTGCCCCAGGGACAGAAATTCCTCTTTTCCAAACAAAGGATGAACACAAGATGGATCTCAAACTAGGGACTAAGGGTGAAAATGTATCAGAAGCCAAAGGGGACCATTTTCAGGGTCTCACTGTGCTGCCCTGACAGCACCGCCGAGGCACTTTGGACAAAGCCTCTTCCCAGAAGGAAGGGCTCAGGAGTTGTGTTTCTTTGTAGATTCTGTGGAGAGTGTTTGCAGCCATGTCTCCAGGTGCCATCTCCACTCTGCCCACTCTGCCGAATGCCCTTTGACCCAAAGAAAGTGGACAAAGCCTCCAATGTGGAAAAGCAACTGTCATCCTACAAGGCTCCCTGCCGGGGCTGCAGCAAGAAGGTAACTTCATCGTGAGAAGTCTCCTGCACCCATTTGGCTCCACTTTTCAGGAGTGGTTAAATGTTCTCACCCATTAATTAGGAGAATTATGTTTCTGCCTTTGAATGCACAGCTCTCGTAAGGAATAATAGGTGGACTTTTATTCTTTTGTATTGATTTTTATTTCTCATGAGAAGTAATTTTCAGATTCTACCAGGCCCTTTCTGTCAAGCCACCTGGAACAAGAGAATTGTCTTGAATGGCTCACTCAGTTATAACCCATCCAGCCTAGAAATCAGCCTGTGGCAGTGATTGCTTCAGGAGAGCTGGGAACTTGGGGGTGAAACACTCATGAAATCACCCCTGGTGTTATGTAGGTAGTGAGTGAATTCACCCCCATGTCTTCTTACCAAAGCTTCTGGGATGACAAGATTTCTGATTCTACAGTCAGAGCTACATTCTTTTAGTCTCTGGCTAGAAGGAGACAGAACACAATTGAATAGAAAAGTATGTATTAAAAACCCATGTGCCAAGCACTTTGCTGGGAGACATTCTTAGGAAAGCAAGACTTGAGGTCTGTTCTCCAGAAACTCCCATTCTAATTTAAGGAAGGCCGCACTTGCATATATGGGAGTGTTCTGCTCCAGGGCAAACAGTAAGAGCCACTGTTTTAGCTAGAAGTAGTGGGTGTTGATGACTTCCTCCTAGTAGTGATGGGATTAGGGCAAAGGCCAGCCTTCTAATTGGGAGGCATTTAGCAGGGCTAGACAGAGGAGAAGAAGAGCCCAAGAAACTCCAGGGCCATATTGCTAGACCCTCTAACTTGACTCTGTTGTACACATTTTGCCCAGGTAGTATCTGATCCTCAGACATCATCTTCCCTGATATTAATTTTTTAAAATGTTAGGGAGTTCTATTTCTGAACACCCAACACCTTGTCTCCCAGTTACCCAAGTGCCTAACCTCACCAGCCATCTTTCCTTCTCCCCCCCCAAATCTGGTCTGTGTTGTCAAATTTTATTTAAAAATAGTTCTTGGTTAGCCTTACTGCTTCTTGTCTCTACCGTCTCTGGTCTTTCAGGCCATACTCAAAACTATCTTTCTGAAACATAGGATTGACCCAGGGGAGATGTCAGTGACTCCCTGTGACCTCTGGGAGAAAATACCAGTTCCCTAGCTCTAGCATTTTAGCCTCTTTGGAGTCTGATTCCAGCTTCTCTTTGCATATTTATTCACCTAACTCTCCTTTCACATGTTAAGTATTGCTTTCAGAAGGTCACACTGTATACATAAACTCCCTAGTTCTGCCTCTGAATTCTTATCTTCAATATTCAGTTCAGATACCACCTCCACCTTGAAACCTTCCTTCTTTATACCCCTCCCCTAATTACCAGTGCCCTCCTTCCTGTTCCCTCCCCTTTATGTAGGATCCACCTAAGAGGAATGTTAGTCCCTTTGGGGCAGCTTCTTTTGTCTGGCCTTCCTCAGGGCCTAGCACATCCCTTGGTAATGGGCACTTAATGCAGATTTGCTTACTTGGATTGAATTTAATTGAGTGGATATATCTGAATACCCCTTGCATCCTTTTTAATCATTCCCCATTGGTTTTACCTAACAACCGACCTACTTTGAATTTATATATATTTGGGGTCAATACAACCTCTTGTGTTCATAATCTCTACCTTGTGATGAGGGTGTACAACAGGGTTGCATTTCTTTGACCTAAAATTGCCAGTGACTCATTTCAAGGAGTTGCCTTTTCATTCTGCCATTCACTGTTCCTCCTTTTTAAAGCCTTCCCTGTTCTATGTTTTTCCATCACCTCCCTCCTCTGCCTTCATCTCTCCAGACAAAAGAGATCCTACGCATTGTAGGTTTTCCCATCTCCTTGATCTTTTTTGCTGTTCTTCTCTGAACTTTTACTGGCTTTCTCCCATCTTTCCTGAGAGGCAATTACCAGAACTATGGACAGCTCATAGTTTTATGCAGGCCTTTGTTCCTCACTCCCAAAGGCATTCCTCCTGTTTTTGGCTCAGTGGCAAAGCCTTTGCACAAAAATCATCTGCTTTGTATCCCTTTTGGTGTCCAAAGGGTTTGTCTGAATACAATCTGAATGTAACATCCAAAGCCTTCTACTCTGGTAAGCCTGTGAAATGCCCAGAGAAAACCACCTCTTCCTCCTGCCTTTTGCATTCTTCTAGGTGACACTGGCAAAGATGAGGTCGCACATTTCTTCCTGCATGAAGGTCCAGGAGCAGATGGCCAATTGTCCCAAATTTGTCCCAGTAGTGCCAACTTCCCAGCCTATTCCCAGGTAAGCAGCCCCAGCTGAACTTTCCTTCTTTGACGTGAATCCTGATAGTCTGTGAGACAGAAAGAATGGGATGGGATCTGCAAGATTAAATTCTTTACCTGAGTTGGTTTAGGTCTCTTCTTGGGAACCTTTAGCAAGCCTTGAGGATGAAGTACAGAAACCTTTTTCTCAGGAAGCAGTCAGCCTTGTGATCTGTAAAACAGAGCCTCAGTTTTTCTGTCTATATGGGGATAATAGTACTGGATCTACATACATCATAGGATTGTTGGGAAGGAAGCTCATTACACACATTAAAGCACCATAGTGAGTTATGCTTAGTTCCCCTGTCCTATTGGTCAGCTTCTTCCAGGAAGAGGAACCCAGACACAGTGTCCCAGAAAATGCCCTGAGGCATTAGGTGAATTGTAAGGTGGTGTTGGGCTTCTTTCAGGATGGGCTACTAGAAGTTCCCCTTTTTGATTTCTTAAAATCATTCTTAAAAGTTTAAGTTCTTAAAATGCCCAGCCCTCCTTCCTGATATTTACTGTCTGAAGGTTCTTTGAATGGTTCTTCTCCAATTTCCATTGGTCAAGCCCGTAAGGGATGAATAGCTTAAGAGGGCAAGGGTCCTACCTCCTCCCCCAAAGGCTTCAGATGCTGGGAGGAGAAAAACAAGGCAACCAAACCTGAGAGGCAAGAGATGCCCAAGGAGATCTCAGGGCAGGAGACCCCTCAGAACCAGACTGATTCTAGCTGTAACAGTTTTTTATTTCGGAGAAGAGGTGTTAACTCTGTTTGCTCAGTTCCCTTGACTGATGGGCAATCCTAGATTCTGCCTTTGGAGGTGGGGATTGGGATGGCAGCAGCATGAGTAGTGGCCACTAAAAGTAGAAGGAATAAGTTTTGAGAACCATTTCTCTGTATCTTCCTGTTGAAAGAGTGTGAAGCCCTGGGAAAAGAAGCTAAGAAGAGGCAGTATTTGAGCACAGCAGCATTGATTTCTCTGTCCCAGAGTAGAGTAGGCCCTTGTCAAATGGATCCATATAGTATCCCCTTGTGGCATCATTAATCATGTAGGTGGGTCAGAAGGTGGAAAGATAGTAAACACTCAAGACCTGCTCCAGGGTAGTAAGCAGTTCATGGGCATGGACCAGCCTCAGTAACAGCCATTGTTTGAAGCTGCTCAATGTTTTGGACCTCATTTCTTCATCTGCAAAATGGGGGCATTGACCTGAAGGATCTCTGAAGTTCTTCAAGTGCTAGTTCTAGGATCTCTGTCAGCCTCTGCCCCATGATTCCTGAACAGTGGTTGTCTCCACCCTAACTACCTCTCTTCTCTTACACACTGCTCAGCAATATCCCAAACAGATCCACTTTTGTCTGTCCATACTGTGGAGCCCGAAATCTGGACCAGCAGGAGTTGGTGAAGCATTGCATGGAGAATCACCGCAATGACCCAAACCGAGTGGTGAGTGTGCTCTGGGCAGAGTTCCCATGTGGGCGTAAGATCAGGGAACATGTATACACATGCTAGTAATGATGGCAATAGTTCAGATTTAAAATGCTGCTTTATAATCAGTCAGCAGCCGTTTATTAAGTTCATCTACATGTCAGATACTGTGCTGAGCCCTGGGGATACACAGAAATGTAGAAACAGTTCTCAAGAATCTCACCGTCTTATGGGGGAGACAGCATGCTATACTTGTGTACAGGCAAGATGCTGATGGGGTAGCGGATAAAGGCATTAACATTAAGGAGGACCAGGAAAGGCTTCTGACTCCTTCTGCTGGGAATTAAAGTGAGCTTTGCAAGAAGGCAAGAGTCAGAAACAAAAAGAGAAAGCATTCCAAGCATAGGCTGGAAATGAAGGTGACAGGTCACAGTGGATCACATGCAAGGAACAGTGAGGAGGCCAGTATTCCTGGATACAGAGGATGTGGGGTTGGGGATGAAGTAAGATGTAAGAAGACACCATTGCAATGAGTAGGAAGGGGTCAGATCAATAAGCACTCTAAAGGCCAAGAAGATTTCATATTTGATCTCAGATAACTCTTTTTTTTTTTTAAACCCTTACCTTCCATCTTGGAGTCAATACTTTGTATTGGCTCCAAGGCAAAAGAGTGGTAAGGGTGGGCAATGGGGGTCAAGTGACTTGCCCAGCTCAGATAATTTTTTTAAAAAGTTTTAAAGAAAGATTTTTTAAGAGCCATAAAAAATGTATTAAATTTTGAAAAGAGATAATAGGGAGTCACTGTAGTTTCTTAAATAGAGATGGGTTATGGTCGGACCTAAGCTTAAGGAAGGTCAGTGTGACAGCTGAAAGAAAGCTAGGCTGAACTGGGGAGAGCTTAGAGGCAGTAGTCTAGGTGTTAGGACCTGGTCATGGTAGAGGAGAAAGAAAGGGATGTGTATGAGAGATGTTTCTAAGGTAGGATCAACAGGGCTTGGCAATACATTAGGTTTGGGGGATGAAAGAGAATGAGGAGTCAGGGGTGCCAGACACCTAGGCTGCCTGCCTGGGGAACTGGGAGAATACTGGTACCCAGTAAGAAAGTGTGGAAAAAGGGAGGGATTGGGAAGAAACGTTTTTTTTTTTTTGTTTTTGTTTTTGTTTTTGTTTTTTTTTAACTTACCTTCTATCTTGGAGTCAATACTGTATATTGACTCCAAGGCAGAAGAGCGGTAAGGGTAGGCAATGGGGGTTAAGTGACTTGCCCAGGGTCACACAGCTAAGAATTGTCTGAGGCCAGATTTGAACCTAGAACCTCCTGTCTCTAAGGCCTGGCTCTCAATCCACTGAGCTACCCAGTTGCCCCTGGGAAGAAACATAATGGGCTTAGTTTGGGACATTCTCAGTTTAAGGCATCTACTGGACATCTGATCCAAGATATCCAACAAGCAACCAAGACTAGAGGTCAAGAGAGTGGTTGGTAGGGCTGACTTAATGAGTCTGAGGATCAACGTCATAGAGGTGTTCATTGATCCCATGTTGCTGAGGAGATCACCAAGCACAATAGTACAGGGAGAAGAGGGTCCAGGACAGTCTTAGGGTCCCCCACAGTTAGTGCGTGTGGCCCCGGTAAAGGTCCAACTACAGAGCCTGGACCGCAGAGAAGAGCGTGAACATCAATGTCAGAGTTCAAGAATGAGGGTTGAGCAAAGGCTCAATTGGTGATGAAAAAAGGCCTTGACAGTGAGCTTGGAGACAAGTTTCAGCTGAATCATGAGGTCAGAAACGAGTTGAGAGGAGAGGAAGGAAGTGTAGACGAGTGCAGTTGACTTGTTCAGAGTTCAGCCACAGAAAAGAGGAAAGATAAAACAATAGCTGGGCTGGATGGAGTAGAGCAACTGACAATTTTGTGAGAATGGGGAGTTGTGGTCATGTATGCAGGCCACCAAGAAAGTGGCCACTGGACAGGGAGAAGCTGAGACTACTGAAAGAATAGGAATGATGGAGGGGGCAGTCTGCCCAAGAAAAGAAGAAAGAATGGGATCACTTGCATATAGAGAGGTTTGCCTTAGCCAAGAGAAGGGGGGATGAAAGAAGGAGATAGTGGCAGAAACCATCCGAGGCATGGGAGATGAAGAAGAGGGAGAAAAGGGAGCTCTCACAGTGGCTCAGTTTTTTCAGTGAGCTATGAGACTAGGTTCTCAGCTAAGAGGATGGGGGCAGAGAAAGGATGAGAAGGTTTGGAAAAGCCATGGTGGTGAGGGAAATAGTGAATTGATTATGGAGATATAAAAGGTAGCCCTCGCCACATTGAGAGCCCAGTTGAGATCATGTACCATAAATTAGAGTAGCCCTAGTCAGCATGATTTTGTCTTTTAGCAGGATGCAAATAGGAGAAAAGGCAGCAGGTCAAGGGAAGTAATCCAAGGATAGGGCTTGGCAGAATCATTGATAGGAAAAGGGGACTTAGAGAACAGGGCATGGTAGAAGAGCTCAAGATAGAGAAAGGAGGGTGTAACACATGGGAGGTGTCAGCCTGGGGAAGAACTGAGGGATGGAGGGATCTGAGCTTATGATGAGGACGATGCAGTAACAACTCTATCAAGACAAGCAGCTTTGAAAGCTGGAGTCACTTGGGCCAGTGTAATGATCATTCTTAATTCCAGAAGGTCAAAAGTGACACATGCTCTCCGTGACAGAAAAGTTAGGGATATAGGATGCTTAATAAGTCACTGTTCTGCTTGATGATGCAGGTTACAAAAAATTGCTTTTCTTTTCCTTTTTCCCAATGGGGAAAAAAGGAAGAGGGAGAGAAAATAGTTTCTATTGTTTTTGTTTTTTAATGGAATAGAACATGCTACAGATTTGAAATATCATTCCTTTCAGATGAGGTTACTGTATTAGTTTTAATTTGTGTGAGAGCCTTCTCCTGGAATAGGGGTCATCAGTAAGTGGTTATAATGCAAGGGGGAAACTAGGTGGCTAAATGGATTGAGAGCCAAGACTAGAGAAGAGAGGTCCTGGATTCCAATCTGGCCTCAAACACTTGCTAGCTATATGACCCTGGGCAAGTCACTTAACCCCCACTACTTAGCCCTAACTTCCTCTTCTGCCTTGGAATCAATAGACAGGATTGATTCTAAGATGGAAAGAAAGGGTATTTTAAAAATTTTTGTAATAATTTTTTAATAATGTACAAAATACATCAAACTTTTGAAAAAAGGAATAAGGTTAGGCTTTGTAATTCTCTTCTATTACTATAAATATTATATAATGCTACTTTATACTTTATACTTTTTTTTTTGTACTTTATACTACTAGAGTTAGATGTAAGAATTTAGGAGTTCATGAACATTGAAGTCCAACACATGTGAGTGATGGCAAGATTAAAAGGGGATGACCTTATAGAGCTGAGGACCCTGTCATGGGAAATGAATAAATTGAGAAACTGGGGAGATTTTTGGAAAACTTGAGTCAGGAACTGAACTCATAGAGGAAAGAAGAGTGTCCTGGAGGTCAGGATGCAACAGCCAGCAGATTCTCCATTAAGTGATAAATATGGATTGAATGAACCGCATAAGAGGAAAGGCTGCTGACCTGAATGATGATGATGGCAGAGGGAGAGTTTGGAAGTGGCAATGGGGAGTACTCATTACACAAGGAGCATTCCAACCTCTTTATCTCCAACCTCCAAGTGAGGAGTGGGAGGAGAGGAATGGAAGTGTAGCCAGAGCTGGCCAGGGAGGCTTGTGGGGAGAAAGCAGACCAGTGGCAGGAGAAGGAGTCATTGTTGCCAAGGCAGCATCCCAGGGTGCCAGGCTACTGGGGGGGTCAGTGGGAGAGCTGGGTGGCCAGGCCCTGAAAGGATGACCCTATCTTAAAGACTAAACAAGAGGCCCAGCAAGGCCCGAGTTAAAGCTCTAGTGATTACAGGAGCAGAGATTCAGGCTCAGATCTCCAGCCTCCCAGTTCTGCATTATCTGCCACACCAGGTCATGCCAGCTTGTTTGTGGTCAGCTGTGCTGTTGCCACAAAATTCCCTTCCTGCATTGTTGGCCCTGGTTCTGAAAACTTTCTCCTTGGCCCTGTTGGTTATCCTGGTGTAAAGGCGAGAAAAAGCCCCTTGGGTCAGTCAGTGGTCAGTCAACAATCCCTGAGTGAGCTCCTGTGTGGTGCACATCTATCCGTAGTCCTCAGGAGGAGACTGGGCATTATCTCAAGGAGAAGTAGGTCTCGTCTCCCCACATTGGCTTTACACCCAGAAGAAGGGAACACAAAAGTCTAGTAACTGTGATTGGAATTGAGGGAGGGGAAGGGAACACCGTGTGGGCAGAGAAGGCTTGGTGGCTTGGTGGTGAAAAAGTCCCCTACGGACATGGGGGAGAGGACGTCGTCATCCCCAAAAGATTCTGTGTGAGCCTCTTCGTCTCAGCTGCTTACCATCGGGGTGCCCAGCACCGTGCTGAATGCAGGCTCTCAAACTTGAGGTTAATAGGTCTGCTTGGCTTGTCTAGGTTTGAGGGGTGGCATCAGGGTGCAGAGGAGCAGGGGGGCCACTTGGGCTGTCCTGACATGGACTGGAGCCTGATTAGGCCCAGCCTTCACTTGGGAAGTGTGAGCTTCTGCTCCTCCGAGGAAGCGCCGGGGCCTCATTGGGTCTTGTGTTTCAGGTCTGCCCCATCTGTTCAGCCATGCCCTGGGGGGACCCCAGCTACAAGAGCGCCAACTTCCTGCAGCACCTCCTCCATCGACACAAATTCTCCTATGACACTTTTGTGGTGAGTGAGTGCCCGGCCCGGGCTTGGGGAAGGGGAGGCCGCCCTCCATTTCCATGCCTGGGGTCAGGCGGTAAACATTTACAGAGCACCTGCTCTGTGCCAGGCACCAGGCGGAGAGCTGGGGATGCAGAAAGAGCAAACGTCTGCGGGGTGATGAGAGGCCCAGGAAAGAAGAGGGGCTGGGGGAGGCTCCCGTGGAGGGAGGAAGTGTGTCCTGCTGGAGCTTAAAGGCCGCAGAAGCCTGGGGCTCTGCCCCTCCGGTCACTCCCCAGCTTTCTCCCCTCTGACCGCCTCGGCCTCCTCCTTACATTTGGGTAGAAAGAGATGCCTAGGCTTAGAGGGAGCCTCAGCTCTGGTCATCCCCTCTTGGCAGTGCCTCCCCTTGTCCTCTGGGTCCGAGTAATAGAGTGAAAGCCTCCCCAAGAGCAGCCCCAGGGAGGGGACCCCAGAGGCAGTGATTCTCCCTCTCCCAGGGTGTCCCCATTCCCTCTCCATCAGCAGCATGGCGGGGCAGCCTTGTAGTCTGGTTGAGGGCTGTGCCTGCCTTTCACTTCCATCCTCTCCTTGCTCCGGAGCCTGATGGTCTGAGGACCCTCCTCCACTCTCGGGAAAGTCTTTGAGCTCTCTAGGAATTTTATTGTAAAGATTGGTTTGGAAGGAGTCGGCGGTTTAGCTTTTCACCTACCAAGCTGCCGTCTTCCTAGGTTGATTTTTGACCATTTATCCTCTCTAGGAATTGGGTTTGAGCCTTTTCTTCAGATTCCCAACCTCCCCACATGTCCCCCCCATCAGCACCTGCTCTCCTGGTCGTAATAATCACAAAAGCGCCTTGTCCTAGCCAGTGCGCAGCATCACAGCGCATCCGAGCCAGAGAATTCTGAGATTTGAGCTGGAAAAGACCCAGAAGGCCGTCTAGTTCCCTGGGTTCATGGACCAGGAAGCTGGGTGATGGGCAGGACTGTGCCCGGCGCCTCGGCTTACTAGCCCTGCCCCCAGACTCCTCGGGCCAGCAGAGGGAGCAGCCTCCAGAGCCGCCCGCAGGTTGTCATTTCGCTCCCATTAAGGTGCTGAGTCAGAGCCTCCCGTGGCCTCCTCACCTCGCCCCCTTCCATGGGCTTACCAGCCCCGGCATGTCTGAAGGGCGGCCTCTCCGCGGCCCCCAGGCTTCACTGGGCAGCGGGCCAGCCTCTCGGGAGAAGAAGGGGGCTCCTCACGTCATGCTAACATGCCACGAGTCCTCGAGTGGGCGAGGTCTAGAGAAGGGAATGCCCCCGGCCATCCTCAGAGGGAGGGGGCCGCAGCTCCTGTCTCCGTCTGGCCAGGCTCTAGGCCACAGAAACCCTCTGGGCAGAGCCTTGCGGGGAGCCCTCCAGGGATGGGGAGCGCCCTGTCTCCCAGGGCCACTCACCTCTCTTGAGGACGGGGCTCTGGGAGTGGAGGAGGAAGAAGGGGGGATCCCTTAGACTGACCTACGTGTGCCTCTGTGGCCCCCACCTCCTGCTTCTGCATTTGTGTCTCTTTCATGAGAGCCCTTCACGCATTTTAGAACTTGATCTTTCCCGAGGAACAGTTCAGAAGAACCACAGGCTCGCAGGCGTAGAGCTAGAAGGCCCCTAGAGCACACTGCACCAGGAATCAGTGGTACAGGCAGGATTAGAATCCAAGCCCTCTGCTCACATCCAGGCTTTCTGTATTCCAGAACCTCAGTTCATGCAGGGGTGTCAGGATGGGGCCGATGCTAAGGAGAAAATTTAAAAAGGCTGAAGTAAGACTTCAGGACAGGAAGAGGTATCACAGCCCACCCCCATGGGGTTTGTTAGACAGACAAGATAATGGCCTTCTGCAGCTGAGAACCAGAGGGGTTAAATTTTTACAAGGAGTAGAGGATTTATTGGCGTAATTAGGGAGTTAGGCCCGACAAGAGATGACTTGGAGGAGGCAGGGAAAGGGGCCCCTGACATATTGAAGCCCTGAGCTTTGTCCTGAGTGTCCAGCCAGAAATGGTGGCTAAACATTGCGATGGGTAGATTTAAGGTACATGAGAAGGAAATCTTGCAAATGCTGAGAGCTTTCCAAAAGTAGAACAGCTGTCCTGAAAGGTGGTGAGTTCCCCATCTGTGGAAGTCTTCAAGGAGAAGCTGGACGGCCCCTTGAGGATGTCCTAGATGGGATTAGAGGCAGCGAGGCACCACCACAGATGAAGCACTGGAGTCGGAGGACATGTGAGGGGAGCTCTAGCCCCAGACCCTGGCTAAGTGGCCCTGGACAAGTCACTTACCCTCCTCTGGGGTGGTCGTGAGTGTCCAGGGAGCCCCCGTTTGTGAAGCACTTTGCCAGCTCCTACAGAGCTTGTTTGTGGCTTTCAGTCAGCCGTGGTGTTTAGGTAGGCGTGAGAAGCGCAGATCCAGATGGTGTGATTGGGCAGAGGGGGAGGCGGTGGTTGGGGGCTGGGCACCTGGTTCTGGGAAGACCCTGCGCTGTCTGGACGGTTGTGTTTCTCCCGCCGTCACTCGCCATGGATGGGCCCTCGCTCTGCGTGTCGCTCCGCGTCTGTCTCTATCTGGCCATTCTTCCTTATAGCAGCACAGAGATTCTCCCATTTCTTTACCAGGATTAGGTCAGACTTCTCCGAGTTGATGGGCATCTGCTTTATTTCAGTGTTACTCTTAACATTTTGGTGTGGGTGAGGCTTTTCTCTGTCTTCAACTTTCTGGCAGTCCAAGCCCAGTCGTGAGACTGCTTTTTCAACAGTAGGAACAGAACCCTGTGTGTATAATTCCAAATGACTTTCCAGAAGAATTAGAGCAATTCACAGTTCCACCAACACTGTATGAGTGTGCCTGGCTTTGGGCACCCTCTAGCATGAACGGTTCCAGCTTTACCATTTGGGCCAGCGTGTGGCAGAGCCTTACTAAGGCTTTGGATTTGCATTTCTCATCGGGGCTCTGGAGTTTTTTTCTTTATGGTTCCTGGTCGTTTGTATTTCTTTTTAAAACTACTTACCTTTTGAGGACTAACTTGATGGATCTCCTGTTTATACTCGTTCTCTATCCCACTTCTTTCTTCCAGGACTATAACATCGATGAAGAAGCTGCATTTCAGGCCGCTCTGGCGCTGTCCCTCTCGGAGAACTGAAGGCAGCCGCGGCTGGGCCCAAACCCAAATCTGTGGTCAAAAGTCACCTTTTCCACATGGAGGGACAAGAGGCTTGCTCATTCTTCAGCATTCCCTAGCAGTTAGGCCTCCCCGTCACCTTTATTTGAATTGCACCTTTTTTAATAAGGTGGAATCTTTATTCCTTGCACAAGGAGAGCAGGCCAACCCCAGGGGCCACCCCTCAGTGCCCTCCCACGGGTGGGAAAAGATTGCTGTGCCTTTGACCAAGTCAGAGGTTCAGTCTGAACGAGGACTTTCACCTCTCTTCTGGCAAAAGGGAAGCTCTTTGTTGGGTGTTGGGAAACCCAGAGGATCCCTAGAGGGCAGCTGAGTAGACAGAGGAATGTTTAGCTCTTGAAAATCTGAGCCTCAAGCCTTGAGCTGTCTTTTTTCCTCCACAGCGATGTGGCTTTCATGCTTCTAAAGATGACTCCGTGGAGAGCCCTAACTCTATATTATTGCTGATCCAGACAGGTTAGACGTGAGGGACTGGAGAGGTGAGAGAGGAACTTGGCTGAAGACCTGAGCGCGAGGAACGCTTTCCCAAGCCCCATCCTAACACCTGGCATTCAGTAAAGTTTCCACCTTGCTCATTTGGTACCAGCTTTTGTGATACTTAGAGATTCTGGCATTTTTCTATATTAACCAGTGTGATAACCTTTTCACATTTTATAGAGCGAGGAAAAAGCAGTTACTCTTCATATTGCAATATCTGTGTTTGACTAGGAACAATAGTATTTTTATGGAACATTTAAAAAAATATATTTTTTAAAAAAAATCAAAAACAAACCTAGGATAGGATCAGCATAGGGGGAGTGATAGGGAGCCCGGGGAAGCCAGAACCAAAACTGGAATTAAGAGGGGTTTTTCCACTCGTGCTTGTGTGATTTTTGAGGTGGCCACGTTCATTAGATTATTTCTATATTTTTAAGGTTTTTGTTGTGTCTGTTTACCTTTTGCTAATAACAAGAAAGAGGCTCCCAGCCCACTGTGCAAGCAGCGATGCTGCCGAAATCCCCGGGGCAGGCTTGGCTGCTGGGCTTCTGCGGGCCCGGCCCGACGGACCTTGACCTAGTGCAGACAGCGGAGCGGCTCCCAGGCTTAGGGAAGACCAGAGCAGAGGGGAGAAGGGAAGGGAAGGGGCGGCTCCCTGCTCCCTCTCACCACCTTTCCAAAGAGGCGTGGGGGCGGCCCAGGCCAGGGGAGCCGTGGGAGCCGTGGGCCAGCTTTCCTCAGCAGCACCTGCGCTCAGCATTGGGGTTTGGGAAGAAGTTCGTTAAGCTTTCTGGTTTGTTTAATGATATAAATTATTGTTGTCTTTTTTAAAAAATAAAATAAAAAGTTTGAGAGCATCTTCAGCCAGATGAGACGGGTGCCCTTTGTTCTCCGAGGGCCGTTTGGGCGTCTGGAGAGCCCGTCACGTCGGACTTCCACAGGGAGACGGGCTCGCTGGCAGGCCCCGGCCCAGCCTCGGGGCCCGAAAGGGCCTCCTCCACACAGTCCTTGGCTCGAGCCCACGCCGCGGCTCTCTCATGGCTGTCTGTCCTGGCTTACGGCGCTCTGAACGGCCCCTCGTCCCCCGGCCGCCTCCTGGTGGTTTCTGTTCTTTGGGCTCTGGTGAGCGCTTCGAGCTCCCTCGGCCAGCCATCTGCTTACCCTCGCGGCGGCCTTTGTCAGGGAAGGAGGCCCCGTCTGAGAATGAATTCTCGGGCAGTCTGGCCGCCCAAGCCTTTCCCCCAGAGCTGACCAGAAACGCCAACACGTGGAAGGATCGCGCGAGGCAGGCCTTCAGGGCCTGATTGGAAATCCAGCCAGAATTTGGATTTGAGGACAGCCGTTGGAGAGGGGTGCTCGGCAGTCCTTTCTGACCGGAGCAGGTAGCTGGGTGGCATGTCGGAGTCGGGAAGACCTGGGTTTGAATCCCGCCTCACACCAGATGTAGGACTGGCTGAATCGCTTCACCTCCGCCTCCTCCAAAACGGGGGCGTTCATACTGCCTGCCTCCTAGTTAGGAGGGAAAATGAATTGTAACGCTCTTTGTCAAGATTAAGGTGCTCTTGGTGGATGCTGGCTAACGGGGGTCCTGGTAAGTCCGGCCTGCGGGGAGCCTCGTTCTGTTGGAGTTTGACACCACGGCCTGGGACCCCCAGAATCCAGAAGATAAAAACTCACGAGCCACCGTCTGCCCTGAGCCGCCTCCGCACGCCTTCCCCCTCTGCCAGCAGCGAGGCTGCACTAGGCAAGCCAAGGACCCGCCTCCACCTTCCACCCTCTCCTGGGCAGGGCCGGCCTTGGGCTAGAGCTCGCTATGGAAGTCGGGCCCAGAACAGCAACAAGGCGGCCCTGAACTGCTGACGTGGGGACGAGGGGATGGAAGGGAAGGGAAAGGGCAGAAAACTAGGTGAAAGCAAGGAATTAATAAGCAAACCCCAAAGGGAAAAGGGTAACCAACGGGAATGGGGATCAGAGATGAGGGGAAGAGAATAGACAAGAAAAAATGAAAATTCAATATTGCAGACAAAAAAACACACTCTAAACGTGAATGGATCGAATAATAAAATGGAAAAAGGTTGGATTAAAAAAATCCCTTCATCTATTCCTTGCAAAAAACATTTTTTCAGGGGGCAGCTGGGTAGCTCAGTGGATTGAGAGCCAGACCTAGAGACAGGAGGTCCTAGGTTCAAACCCGGCCTCAGACACTTCCCAGCTGTGTGACCCTGGGCAAGTCACCTACCTTTACCACTCTTCTGCCTTGGAGCCAATACAGTGTATTGCCTCCAAGATGGAAGGTAAGGGTTTTGGGGGGGGGGACCCAAAAGACTAAAGGATAGGAGATTTTTTTCATTAGGTAAATTCAAAAAAGCAGGAGTTGCCATCATGTTATCTAACAAAGCAAAAATAAAGGAAGAAACTAAATAATGGACAAGAAAACTAATATGCTGATAGGAAGAAGAGACCACAAACCATCAGTCATAAAATTATGTACCCCCAATGTGTTAGCAAATTCATAAATGAAACAATTGAGCTACAAGAAGATATAAATAATAACACAATAGTGACATTTTAATATCCCTCTCAATTTTCAATAAGGCTAACAGATAAAAGGGAAAATGTGGAACCAAATAAACTCATGGAGAACTAAGTTGAAAGACTAATGGCATCTTCTAAATGGGACTGCAAAAGAATATACATATTTCTCAGCATCAGGTGGACTTTTTATAAAAATTGACCATGCACAGAGAGATCTCAAGCAAAGGTAAAAAGAAGTGGCAAACACACTCATTACAAACTATAACATGAGAATAGTCATAGGGGTGGGGGGGCAGCTAGGTGTCTCAATGGATAATCAGGTCTGGAGATGGGAGGTCTTGGGTTCAAATGTGACCTCAGATACTAACTAGCTGGGTAACCCTGGGCAAACCACTTTACCTCAGTTGCCTAGCCCTTACTACTCTTCTGCCTTGGAACCAATATTTAGTATTGATTCAAAGACAAAGTAAGGGTTTAAAAATAAAAAGTCCTATTTCTGGATCGACATTTAGATCTGAAGCAAAAGTCTTTCCTCTTTCAAGTACTGAACCCAGTGCAATTATAATGACCAAGCATGCTTGGCATCAGAGGAGAATGCACTCCCTCCTCTCTTTGAAAATGTAAAAGACAATAGACATGGGATAGACTATCATTCTTGACGTGCATTGGCTAATTTTGCTGAACTGCTTTTCCTTTTTTTTTTTTTTAATTTATTCCAAGGGATGGTTGTCAGAGAGTAGGGTACTGAAGAATACATTGGGATATTAAGATGATGTAAAAACAAGACATCGATAAAAAGTGTTTTTAAAAAGACCTAGAAAATCCCTAGACTGCTCAATTCCTGAAATTCCTACTCTAACCAAAGATAATTCTTAACAATACAATTTACAGAGGATTCACTCATTTTTCATGTTCTACTCTGTGACCCCATTTGAGATTTTCTGGCATAGATACTGCTCCAGCTCTTTTTATAGATGAGGAAACCAAGGCAAAGTAAAGTGACTTGCCCGGGGCCACACAGTGTCAGGCTAGTTTTAAACTTGGGAAATGGAGTCTTCCTGACTCCAGGTCTGGCTCTCTATCCACTGAGCCATCTTAACTGCCCCAAACTTAAAAAGGATGCTGGGAGTCTCTGGTTTCTGGTTCCTTTCTCCCAAACTCATCTGTCTGGAGTGGGTTAGAATGGAGATCAACCTGAAGGCAAGGGAACAGACTAGATGATGTCTCCAGCTGGAGCTATCATCCTGAATCGTTTGATCTTCCAGAGGCAGTGATCCAGCCCCAAGGGAAGCCCTTGACGAGAAATTCCGACTCCATCTGCAAGTGCCTCGCTCGTAGCTGATAAATGACTCGTAAGGTCTATCCCGCTGAAGTCCTCTCTTCCCAACTGCTTTCTCTGTTGGCTCCTGGCTTACTGCCAGTCTGATTATCGGAGCTCGCTAATCTGACACGTTTGGCCTCCTGCCCAGTGCTTTGGGCTCTTGGTCTCCCAGCTTCTCCATCTTCCTCTCTTACCTCTCCAGAAGGTAGAACAGAGCCGCTTTGCCTCTGGCTTCCCTGTACATCTCCCATGCTGCTCTTGCTCTATCCTAGCCTAGACCACAGAGCATGCAATGTTGGATAAGCTTCCTGCCTGGGATGGAGGATGCCGAGGTGGGTTTCTAGTTTATCCTTGTTCTCAGCACCGGGTCATTTAGACAGTCACCTGGGAGTTTCTTCCCCATGCTGGGTTTCCCCTTTGGTTTTTATTTTGTTTTTTAAACCCTTACCTTCTGTCTTAAAATCAGTACTAAGTATTGATTTATTTCCAAGGCAGAAGGATGGGGAAAACTAGGCAATTGGGGTAAAGTGGCTTGCCCAGGGTCACATAACTAGGAAGTGTCAGAGGCCAGATTTGAACCCAGGTCCTCCTATCTCCAGGCTTGGCTCTCTATCCACTGAGCCACCTACCTGCCCCACTATGGTTTTTAGGATGTCCTCTCTCCCCAACTTAAAGAATCACTATCATTTAAAATAAACAATGGGATATTCATGACTTGCATCTAGGAAAATGTTTGCTTTTGTTTACTGGTCCCATATAACCAACCACTGATGCCAAATTCCTCCCAACCTACCTGACCTCTTTTTCCTATTTCAGTCTGTTCCATCTTTATCATCTCAAATAACCATATTGTTTGAAAGAATACCGAGAGATTGCTTACTATATCAAGGAGTGGGGAGGGGATGGACGGAGAATGAGAATTTGGCCCAAACTTTAAGAAAAAGGATAAAGAAATTGTTTTTTTTTTTTCATGTAATTAAGGGAAAAAATAAAAAATTTTAAAAAGAAAATACTGAGAAATCTGAGAAGACTTGTATGAACTGATGCAGAATGAAGTGCACAGAACCAGAATACCATTATATAATAACTCTGTAAAGAAATAACTATGAGTTAAGAACTCTAATCAATGCAATAACTAACCACAATTCCAAACAACCAATAAAGACGAATGTTGCACATCTCCTTATGGAAGCATAATGATCTCTGTGTAGAGTAAGATACTTTTTTTTAGACATAGACAATGAAGGAATTTGTTGTGGTTGGCCTATGCATTTTTTTAAAAGATTTCCTTTCTTTTTTAATGAGAGTGATGAGAGAAAAAAATGAGATTTTTGTTCATTGAAAAAAATTAAAATATGTTTTAAAAGATGATTTATTTAAGATATGTAATATAAATTTATTTAAAAGAGTTATATATATATATATATAT